>NC_141535.1:237057500-237378333 GCF_021556685.1 Rattus norvegicus | reverse complement strand
CCTTATAAATCACTTACTGCCAGACACAGCAGCCACTTCTATTATACCAGCATTCAGGGGACAAAGGCACAAGGGTTGCTGTGAGTTCAAGGCCAGCCTGGTTATGTGAGACCTTGTTTCATATAACCCAAAAGTGCCCTAAAGCTAAAGACTCAAAGGCATTCTTCACCAGGAGCAAAAGTTTTCCTCTCAGACGCCATAAACAGGAAAAACAGCTAGGACCAGAGTTTTATAAGAAACCAGGAGCCTACCCACAACACTTAGGCGCACATGCACACAAGCCTGCTCCCCCCTTCACACACATACTACATATGTGCACGTGCCTGCAATGCATGCCTTCACCCCTGCACTCTGTCACACAGAGCACACACTCATTCAAAGCTCCGCCCACACACGCTATCACAAAGGCATGATCTCTCTTACACACACACACACACACACACACACACACACACACACACACGTGCACATGGCTGCATGCATGCCTTCACCCCTGCACTCTTCACACAGAGCACATACTCATTCAAAGCTCTGCCCCCACCCACATATATACACTAGCAACTGTAGCGAAGTCAAGCCTCGGCAAGCTACTCTCACATCCCGTTCCCACTTTCCAAGCTGTCTTAAAAATCAAGACTCCAGAGTGTTTCATTTGGGTGCTCACCCAGCCAAATTCTCAGGGCACCTTGAACTGTTTCTCACATATAAAACCAGGAGAGTGGACTGGGTGGCCCTGTGGTAGTCATATCCTGTGTCACTCACCATACTATATCCACACAACGATCTACAAACGAAACAGCTCAGCCACTGAGACTAACGAAATTGGCAGAAGCTTCCTTCACAATGGCTCAGGTTTAGTTCTTATATTTTGTCTGGTTGGGTTTTCCCGTGTGTGTATGTTTGTATGCAAGTTTACATGTATGTATGTACATATGTGTGTGGAGACCTGCAGGTTACCATTGGGTGTCTTTTCTCCGCCTTATATATTTAAGTAGAGTCTCTCACTTGAACCCAGAGCTTGCTGGTTTGATTAGTCTAGCTAGACAGCTTGATCTGAGGAGGCCCTGTCTCTACCTCCCACGGCAGGGGGATCACAGGCAGGCTGCTATGCCTTCCTACCTCCACTTACATAGGTGTTTGGGATCAGAACCCTGGTCCTCACAGTTACACAAGGACACTTTACCCACTAAGCCGTGTTTCTAGTCTTCTTCTATAACCCTCTGGATCCATTTAGTGTTGAATGTGGCATTATATCTTGTTCATTTTTAAAGACTGAATAAATAAAACTGTAGCCACTGTGTTTTCAGGAACTGCTACAGGCCGAGACTCACACTAACAGCTTCCTTTGCACTGTCTTGTGCACTACTACAACCAGCCCTGGTTATCATGTCACTGCCACAGCTCACCCTTTACTCTACAAAGCTCGAACTGGACTCTAATATCTAATGCTTTACATCGCTAATAACCTCATGAAATTGCTCTCCCTCACCCACCTAGCTAGAATGGAAGCCAGGCCAACTCCAACGCTTTCTTACTATGCCTTAATAAAGCTGTGCCTTCTGACTAAAAACTTTAATAAAAGGTCTCTGGGAAGAAATGGATATTTAGTGCTAGCTTTTCAGAATTATAAGAGCAACACAGGTACACTTTTACACTGTTGGGATACTCGTTATTCCCTTAATATCACCAAGTCACATCCCTCAAAAACCAATAACTGGGTACTTACTACAAACACGGTTTCTAAGAAAAAAAAATCAGAGGGAATACCTGAGTCTATTCCAACCAGTACTGGAGAAATCACACGACCTAAAGTCAAATGCTCCCAGCACGTGACGCTGTCAATGGCGCCTGCAGGTGATGTCAGTGAATGACAGGTTGCCTTTTGAAAGCGAAAATAATAAACTAGGAAACCAACACAGGGCTGTTTGGAAGATGCGGAAGAGGCCAGCCCTCTCCCGACAGCCTGAGCAGTAGCCCTTGGATGAAACTCTCCGCCATTGTGTGGAGACTGGTCTTTTCCAAGCTGGGGTACAGTGAGAGTGAGATCGTGCACAGTACTGAGCAGGAACTCATCACGGAGTACTGGGCATTCTGATTGTGTGTGTGTGTGTGTGTGTGTGTGTGTGTGTGTGTGTAGTACATATTTTATATATATATATACATATATATATATATATATATATATATATATATATATAATGCATTGTCACTTCCATTACACTGGACTCCAAGAGGAAGAAGCTCCCCCCCCCCTTTTATTGTAGCACCGTAGAATCAGAGAGGGAATGAAGACCCAACTGTCACTGTCAAACAGAGCCCAGTGCTGGTTGAAACACCACTGTACACATATACAACCTGAAGTTGGGACACAGACTCAGGCAGGGCCATCTAGAAAGCCTCTAGAAGTGTCACATCTGCCTGACACTGAAGCCTGTTCATTCTCTCACCCTCCTTGCCACACTCTGCCCAACACTGCCCGCTGACTCTAGATGCGGGGAAATTTGACGCTGCCTTCCCGAGGTCACAGTGAAGTAGGAAGAACACAAAGTGTATGGACAGGGAATGGACAAGCTGACCAAGAGTGGGGCATACACTTGGTTGATATTTAAAGCCACTGCCTCATTGAAACTTAAAGCCATGAACATGGTGCTGAGAGGGTGGTGTTGTGACCTCTGCCTGGAACCTCTCTCTCTGTAACGACAAACAGGAAAATTTTCTGATTCTCTTGTTCCTGGAACAAACCGATGTCTTCATACACCGGCCAGCCTCACCAGGGAAGGGCTAAAATTGCCAAAGCTTCTCTAAGGAAGCGTGATCCTGAGCGGGAAGTGGCATAGTAGTCTCAGGCCTTGACAGGACAGGAGTCAGCAGAAGTGAGGGAGGATGGTGTCAACTAAATGACTATTTTCAAAAAGAGAATGACAGCAAGAAAATGCATCTGCGTGCCACTAACTAGATATCAAGATTTGCTGAGAACAAGAATCAAAACACACACACCACACACACACACACACACACACACACACACACACACACACACACACTGCTTGTTAAACGTAGTCTGGCAAATGCAGTCATTATGAAATCCATGTAGGAGAAAACGTACTGTGCCCAGTAAAAGCACGCCACTAACTAGATCTCAAGATTTGCTGTGAACAAGAATCACACACACGGGAGGCGGGGGGCAGACAGACAGACAGAATGCTCGTTAAATGTAGCCTGGCAAATGTAGTCACTGTAAAATCAATGTAGGAGAAAACATACTGTGCCCAGTAAAAGTGAGATTGCAGTGTGATTGGCACCAGCGATGTGATGGAAAGATTGACCCTCAGGAGAGAACACAGGGGCTTTCCTGAGATCGTAAATCACTGCAGAGCACAGCCACTGGTTTATTTGTTTGTTTTTCCTAAAGTTTCCTGCTGTGAAACCCTGACTAAATGCCTCTCATCTCTTCAGGGTCACTGACCTAGGAAGCCTTCCTACCTGTGAATCTGGGAGACAGAACCTATATCCAGAAGAAGACAGTGGGAGAGAACAGGAGTACAGTCCCACCCGGCTCAGGTCCCAGCTCCTCAGGGAACCAATGCAAGGGCTGTAAGCGAATTGTTGAACCCTTTTGTCCCAGTTTCTTCACCCATGAGAAGGGGATTCTAGCTGAACAATTATGGAGCAGAGAGAATAAACCGAGTTGGCACCTATGAAAAACTCCTTACGTTTGATAACGGCAAACACTAGCCTGTGATCTATTGGCAGCTGTACAAGGCACCTGCAGTGTGTCTCCAATTCGCTGCCCTGCAAGTGACATGTTTCTTCTGTGGTTTAAATCGGAGAGCAGAGCAGAGCAGATAGAAACAGGACTCAATGGCTAGGAGCACTTGCTGCTTTTGCAGAGGACCAGAGTTTGGCTCATGGCACCCACAGTGGGCAACTCGCAACCAGGTTTAATGCCAGCTCCGGGAGATCTGCTGCCTCCTCTGGTCTATCCAGGTACTGCGTCCATGCGTGTACATACACATAGACACTTAAATAAAAACTAAAACAAATCTAAGTCAGAGGTAAGAGACTATGCTAGAAGGGCCTTGAGCCTGGGGAAAGCTTGAGTGGGTGACATTTTGAAGAGGAAGTCGGTGGGATATAGCAGCATCGAGACTAAGGAAGTCAAGTTAAAGGCGGCCATTGTTTTTACGCCCATGTGAGCTACAACTTTAGTGACAGAACTAAATTAAAACATCAAAATCGAAGCACATTAGAAAACCGGTAAATAATGAGCGAAATCATTTCTTCATCTTCTGAGGAACACTAACAATAAAGAAGACCCTAACTTATAAGTCACCAAGACTAAAATCCAAAAACCAAGAATGGGCAAGTGTAAGAGAGCCATCTTCCTTACCGCACCCTGATGCTGGTCTTGCTGCTTCTGAAGTGACTGCTTTCCTTTCCTCCTTTCTTTAAACAATGATTTCTACTTTGTTTTATTCTATTAGTGTATATGAGTGTTTCTGCCTGAATGTATGTCTGTGCACAGCATGCACGCCTGGTACCCACAGAATCCAGAAGAGAGTTTCAGGTTCCCTAGGCCCAGAGTAAGATATGGTTGTGAGCCACCATGTGGTTGCTGGGAATTGAACTCAGATCTCTGGAGGAGCAGTCGGTGCTCTGAATCTCTAAGCCGTCTCTCCAGCCCCATGGCTTGCTTTTCTTGCAGCTGAATGAACTGGAACAGCGTGTCAATCAACTCAATGACCCCTCCCCCCGTTATGAACTCAGAGTAAGGCTGCAACTGCGCTTACTGAAGAAGCTCTCTAGTACCAAGACGGATGCGTCCTTTAAACCCTTTATATTATATTCCAGAACAATCATCCTTACAGTTTTGGGTTGATGGTACCAGTAGATTATGTACCAGTGGACCCAAAGACCCCCACGTCAGTACTGTTTGTTTTGTTTGTCTAGACACGTGTTTCCAAGGTAACCACCCTCAGAGAAGTTGCCATAGATGGGTTCAGTGTCACAACCAACAGCTACACAACTCTAATGACCATTCCTACTCTGGTGACGACCTTAAATCAAGGTCCAAATGTAAAGTTCATCCACTCTTGAGAGCACCCAGTAGTTAGTCTTTACCTGAGCACAATGCTAGAGGTACGAGAGAAAAATTAGCATTTTCTATATCTGAAGACTTTCAAATACATTTTAAATCAGGCCTGAAGGATTTTTTGAGAACACCTTGATGCTCGTGAACCTCACGTGGGTCAGGGGATGGAGGGATTTAGAAGGCCCTTCCTCATGGACCTTGTCTTATCTGGCATTTATATCTCCTGTGGAGATGTGGCCTCATGATCCCTTATCAAAACCAGGTCATCTGAATTGAACTTCGACCTGCCCTCTGCCCTCTGGAAGAGGTTTGGTTTTAGATTCGTGAACTTCTGTGGTGTGAGTCTTGCCGACCGACAAGCAAGGACAGGATAGTTGGAGGGGAAGCGTAAGGGTGTGAGTTACCTGTGTGGTTACCATGACTATCTTCAAAATCTGCAAGGCCAGTTTCCATGGGATCTGGCGTCTGGCTCGGTATTTCTCACAGGGACTCATGAAGTAGAACTTCAGGTCTTCCCTCAGACACTCTTCCTTCACCTCAGAATCAAGAGACGCCACTGCAGCTCTGCCAGAGAAGACAGGTTTTAAATACCCCGGAACAGCCTGCTTCTCACAAACTCCGGGCCTGCACTTCCTGTTCATATCCTTCACTCCGTTAGTTCCACAGACACAGAACCCTCAGACCAGTGAAGCTCGTGTCCCTAGAAATCCGAACAAGGACTCCACTCCTTTGCCACCTGCCTTTGCGCATAACCACCCAGTTCCCTCGAAATGCCTACTAGCAGAATTAAAAGTGTTGTCTGCTGTTTCCCACATCTTAACGTGCAACGCCTCCTGTTCCTAAGGAGTTAGAAAAATGCGTGAGTGAAAGGGAGGCCAAGAGCATGGGCGTGTGAGAGTTTCTCTGTGTGTGAGTGTGTTGTACTGATACAATCAAGATGGGACGCTATCAGGAACTTTGGGTTGGAAGTGACTGATATTTGATACATGGCAGTGGAATTAAACTACTGAAAAACTAGCAGGTCCTTGCCTATAACTCCAAGGATTATAGCCGCCATTTAGGAATGTTGTCAATGCTTACAAGACTCTAGCAGAGAGTTGCAGGGGATGGACATGATGGTGACACATTTTTAGCTGCAGGAAATTGGCAAAGAAGAGAGATTTACTTTGAAGGTGTAAATGGCTCAAGACAATTAGAACAGCAGCTCTCTGGCCATGGCCAGCTAGAGTTTGATCAACTTGCTTGTCAACACGAGACTCATGCTGGACACATGATTCACGGAGGCCAGAGACAATCAATGAGATGTGTTCAAACAACTGAGAGCATAACTGATGAGACACGTGGGGATTATTTTATTTTTAAATTAAGTCTTCAAACTGAGGAGTGTAAAGCATGCTGGGAGTATAGCAACTATTAATGCCCCTATTTTCATTTTGCCTAAAACCTAAAAACATGAATTTTATTAATAATGGAACATAGAACATGTGTAGCACAAATTGATCTTTGGATACTATGCATACAGCGTAATAGAATAACATATAGATTTCACAGTAGAATGTTATCAGCATGCTCACCGTGGGACTATTGTGATAAACTTCTGTTTGGACAAGTCAACAAAGATCAGAGATCATAGATGAAAAACACCGTCTGTGGAGTTTCTGGAGGGACTCTCACCATCACTGGAGGAGTTTGCAGAGACTGGAGCTAGCCCAGAAAGTCAGAAGAACCAGAAAAAGTGTCACCAGCACGCCTTTTTCCAACTGTCTCAGAAGCTATCCATCTCGAGCTTAAGTCTTGGTGTCTTGCGTCCCTTAAAGTAGGGCACGTCTTAAGCGTAAGTGCTGCTGGACAGGAAAACTGCTCAAGTAATGGATTCCTTAGGAAGGTTTTGGAACTGGGGGTTGTAAATCTTGTAAATCTGCTTACAGAGACTATTTAAACATCGTCCTGCATGCCTTATGATCTGTTATCTACCTTGACTAACAACTTTAAAGGAAGCTCAGAAAGGCAGGATGGGGCAGAACATAAACACTGTGGTGTGTGTGGGAAGTCAGAGGACAACTGAATGGAGCCAGTTCTCTCCTTCCACCTTTACGTGGGATTGAGCCAGGCTTCCACAGCAACTGCCTTTACCTGCTAAGCCGTCTTGTGGTCCTGTTTTTCTGCTTCTAATTTGGTAATTTTTCTTTCTTTTTTTTTTTTTTTTAAATCTTGCATCTAAGATTGGTACACTAGGTTAGCTTGAATTCTCCTGCCAGAAATGAAGAAATGAAGAAGAAGGAAGACAGGGAAGGAAAGACAGAGGGAGGGGAGAGAAAAGTGAGTAGAGAAAGAAGATGAGGGTGGGAGGTGGAGAAAACACTCCCCATGTGAAATCCACACTGCTTGAAGGTGGATGGAGAAAACCCCGTAAAGACCCAATGGTCCGTCTAACAGCGAGAGCTCCGGGGGCATCCACCAGATGTCCAGAGCAATGTCAACTGCCAGGCTCACACTCTGGGACTTAAGGGGTACTTTTATAATAGGGGACCAAGAAACTAGGGCTCAGGCCAGATCCCACCACGAGCTGACAGCAGAGTTTCCTCTCACACATATGTGTGCCCCAAAGCACTTTCATCTCTGGAAATAGGCTGAGAAACCACTCCTAAGGCCACCCCGCAGACCAGACTGACTCCATATCCTATTTCCAAAGTAAAGAGGAAATGAAAACGCCAGCCCATCCTCAGACATGCTAGCGGTAAATCAGACCAGTGGAACTCAGACCTAGGTGACTAGGGTACTTCAAAGTGTGGGGTTGCTTGAATCTGGAGGTTTCAAACTAGAACTTCCCTTTGTGCTTCTGGGGACTTGGGACAATATAATGTGTAAATCGTAAGCTATGACCAGCACCTCTTTAAACATACCCAGACCAGTGGTAATAAGATAACAAAAGACCTTAGAATGCAGCAGAAACCAAGCACGCACAACTGTGTGCACCAGAACTGGATATCTTGGAAAAGAGCCTTGTTGAGACTAGAGAGGTGGCTCAGTGGTTAACGTCACTGACTGCTTCTCCAGGGGACCCAAGTTCAATTCCAAGCACCCGTATGTTGCTATCAACTGCCTGTCTTCAGCTCTAGGAGATCAGATCCAAAGCTCTCTCCTAGGCACTTGCAAACATGTGGTGCACAGCAGGTAAAACACCCATCCACATAAAAATAAAGTGAAAAGAAAAAGAGAGTAGCCTAGCTTGCCATACAACATGGGTAAAACGCCTATAAGATAAACTTTAATAAACAAAATAACTTTTAAAAGTGAGAAACCAGCTACTAAACGAGTCTCATTTTAAAAGACAAAGCTGGACGTTGTGAATCGTATCTATAGTCTGAGCACTCCACAAGCTGAGACAAGAGGATTTGAAGGACTTCTAGGCCAACCTGAGCTACACAGCAAGTTTCAGGCCAGTCTGAGCTATACCTCAAGAAAGAATTTACATATGTGTTTGCCTTGAGCCTGCTACAGGCAGCTCCTTAGTTGGCCTTCCTGACTGATGGAGCACTTACTCTGTGGTCTGGTGCTTGGGACAGGACATGGAGCTGAGTAGGGTCCCTGAAGGTCACATGCTTGAGCTCCATCAGGACAGACTTATGAGCACATCATAATTAAGCAGGCAAGCAAGGGCTGCACTGTGGTTTACCCATGATTCCAGGCACAAAGTTCTGACTTCAAGGTGAGGGGTGCAGAATGTAAGGAGAGCTCCATCATAATACACGGGTGTCAATGCTGCAAGGGCACCTGACTGGGGAGGAGGAGGGACCCACTTATAAGAATGGATCATCTTCCCTGAGCCTGAGAACAGCATCCTCAGAAAGGAGCTTTAGAACCCCAAGAAGATGCCTGTGTGAGTGATAATTTTAGTCAGCCACCATCACTTTAGCTCTTGTGGTGATTTGAATATGCTTGACCCATGGGAAGTGGCACTATTAGGAGGTGTGGCCCTGCTGGAGTAGGTGTGGCCTTGTTGGAGGAAGTGAGTCACTGAGGGGGTTGGGGGGTGGGGTTGGGGGATTGACCTAGTGCTCAAGCTCTGCCTATGCAGAGAGTCTCCTCCTCGCCACCTTGGTTCCTCCAGCACCGTGTCTGCCTGCATGCTGCCTTGCTTTCTGCCATGATGATTATGGACTGAACCTCGGAAACTGTAAGCCAGCCCCAATTAGACGTTTGCCTTTATAAGAGTTGCCATGGTCATGGCGTCTCGTCACAGCAATGAAACCCTGACTAAGACAAGCACTAAATGATCCACCCTTATATTCATGATAAGCTTTTCATTTAGTAAATGTGAAAAGATGTTCTGAATCCTTAGAATCCTGATGTATGGAGAAGCCTTCACACACACAGAAGGGGGGAAGAGGGGGAGAGAGAGAGAGAGAGAGAGAGAGAGAGAGAGAGAGAGAGAGAGAGAGAGAGAGAGAGATTGATTGATTGTGTAAGAAATTCTGAACCCAAGCTTGTTTTTGCATGAAGAGTAGTAAACACACGAAGTGTTTGGTCAAGTGAACATCTGGAGAGCCAGCTTCTGCTGGCGACACTTCTGTGCCTTCTAGAGCTCAGGCCACTGAAGATGTGGAAGGCAGAAGTACAATTAAGACTTGTCGGGAGCTATATTGATGTACATCCTGGAGCAGAGGGGTATGCACTGCAGCCCAGCAGCTGCAAGAGACATCCAGCAATGTCTGCTCCTGATTCCTTCCCATCCCTAGCCACTCAGTGTTCAAGACCTGATAGCTGGTATTACCGTTATCCCAAGACCCTTTAGTAAGAAGCCCTGAGAGCTAGGGAGATATAGCTCAGTAAAGTGATTGCCTTGTAAGCAGGAACTGAATCTGATTTCCTAGAACCTACGGGAAATGCCAGCACGCTGTAATCTCATTTCCAGGGAAACAGAGAGAGGCACGCACAAAACATAGAACACACCTCTGTCTCTGTCTCTCTGTGTGTGTGTGTCTGCGTGTCTGTCTGTCTGTCTCTCTATCTTTCTCTCTGTCTCTGTGTCTCTCTGCCTCTCTCTGTGTCTCTCTTTGTGTCTCTGTCTCTGCTCTCTGTCTCTCTCTGTCTCTCTGTCTCTCTGTCTCTCTCTCTCTCTCACACACACACACACACACACACACACACACACACACACACACACACACACACACTAGCATAGTAGCCTCAGGCAGAGCCAGAAAAAAGAGAGCAAAAGCAACAAGGCTTTTGAAAAACCAAGATAATAAAAAGTATCAAAGCCCAAAAGTGAAACTCACCAAGATTTGTCTGAACTACAGTGACCTTTCAGACTGGTTGCTTAACTAACTCAGCTGTTAAGATGTTTCTAACACTGGGAAGGATTACCAGGAAGAAAACTCTCCGGAAAAAGCTCCCCCTCCCCAAAACCATGCAATCTGCAGAATACAGGAAAGCATCAGCAGGGTGAGACCGGTTGCTTGGATAATGAAAATACAGAGGAAAATGTTAGTTGACATAATAAATGATCGAGATATGATAGCTTTTAAAAATCCATTTCATTCAGATTTTAAATATCTAAAGAAATTTTGGAGAAAAGTAGATAATATTTGGGTTCAAAAATTCTTGTATCTCAAAGGAAAAGTTTAAATGTGTAAATTATTGAAATTTCCCTGATTGTTCATCTTCCCTCTTCCCAGTTTTGCCTGGGGCTGCCGGGTAGGTGAAGGCATCAGTACACAGCATGTTGCTATAGCAACAATAAAGGGGTGCAAACCAAAGGGACAGAAAAACTGAAGATCCTTAGGACTCTGGCCAGGAAGAGAGAAAGCAGGTAATCCCTTAGGACAAAATCATTCATTCATTCCACAGGCGTTGTGATGGGGAACGCCGGCCGAGGGATGGAGCAAGAGACCTGAAAACTGCACTCACTCCTTCCCCAAGCACAAACTCACTGGGTGAGAATACAGGAGAGATGCCACAACTCCCACCACAGACACAGCCAGCAACGGCTCAGAAAAGGACAAACTCTTTACATCAGGGGAGGTAAGAACAACTCTGACACTAAGTGGGAATCCGTGCATGTCTGATGACAACATCTCATCAACTGCCGCAGCCATGCACTTATGCTGCAAAAAAAAAAAAAACCCAAAAAACAAAAACAAACAAACAAAAACACAAACAAACAAGCAAAAAAAAACAGATCAGAACTCAGAATGACTACAGCATTTGCAAAGTATTAGTCCAGCCAAGCCAAAGGAAGTGCATGATTCGCACATGCTTATATACGTGAGTGCACATGTATCCATAAACACATGGAAGCCAGAGGCTGACATCAGGTGTCTCCCTTATGCCGCCATCACTGATGAAGGTGAGGAGGAGGAGGGGAAGAAGAGGAAGAGGAGGAGAGGAGGGAGGAGGGACAGAGGAGTAGAGGAGGAGGAGGAGGGAGGAGGAGGAGGAAAAGGAGGAGGAGGAGGGACAAGGAAGAGGAGGAGGAGCTAGCTTTCTCCCTGAATCTGGAGCTCACAGATTAGACTAGGCTAGCTGGCCAGAGAGTCCTAAGGACCTCCCCTGCCCTAGGATCTCAGGCAGGAGCCACCACAACCCTGACTTTTGTTTTTCCGTTTGTTTGTTTGTTTGTTTGTTTGTTTTAGCACAGATTCTAAAGATGGTGCTCATGATTGTATAACAAGCACTTACTAAGTCATATTCTTATCTCCTGAAACTTTATAAGCTTACTAAATAACACGGTTGAAGACCAAATTACCAAAGGTGGGGAAGGCGGGGGGGGGGGTGAGACAGTATCTATATGCATCAAAAAAAGATATGGAATAGAATAGAAACTCAGTCAGACTAGGGGTCAAACAAGTACTAGAGATGGGTGGAGGAGAAACCTGAGTCTGGTCCAGGGTTGGGAAGAAGAAGGGAGAAGGCCACAGTTGGGCTGGTTAATGAGAATATCTTCCCTTCCGTAAGCAATTGAGACCACGTGATGGTTGGGCTTAGGGTCATCATATGACTAAGGTTTTGTCAAACCAAGTATGTGGAAACCCGAAGCTTTGGAAAACAATTACCAATGATGTTTAACCATAGTGAGATCATAACCTTAAGTTTCACCGTAGGACTGAGACAAAGGTGCTTGACCTTTGCTTCTGAAACATGCATATACCGGGTACAACGATGGCATCTTGCTGGCAAAGATACAGCCACTCCAGGCTGCTATTGCTTTGAACTTGCACTTGGGTGACCATTACTCTGCCTGACAGGAGTGACAGGTGATTCTAATGACAGACCTGGATGAGAAGTGGCCTGTGGTTATCTCCTCCTGCTACCAGGGAGTCAAGTTGGGTAGTTTGAACCTAATACAAAAATCCGATTTTCACTGAGACTCAACTGTTACTCTTTCTCGATACCCAGGTTAGCATTTCTTGGGGACTGATGGCCAATAGAATGATCAGGGATGGAGGGCAAATGTTGAGTTCTCATATCTTCTTTGGAAAATATGTAAAATCCTGGCAAAATACCTAGATGCATAAATTCAGGAGGCTTCCCTGCTCTGGTGTGATCAAACTGAGAGGAAAGGAGACCACAGGTCACACGGTCTAGAACAACCCAGGAGAGAATCCTCAGTGTGCCTGTGAGTTCACTGAGGTGGGGAGACCCTGCTCTGAACGTGGCTGTCACTGTTCCCTGGGCTGAACAAAATGGAGGCAGAGAGGGAAATGTCAGCATTCATCTTTCTGTTCCTAGCTGTGAATCCATGTGAGGACGCCACATCTTCCTCAGATTCCTGCTGCCTTGACTTCCCTGCCGTGATGCACTGTAACTTACACTGGCCACAGTAAATTAGAGCCCATACAACTAGTCCCTGGTCCCTTGTTCATAAAGCTCAGAGCAAACCCCCTGCGGATTCCCCAGTACTGCTAAGCAGTGGCTTGCTGGCTGAGCAGCATCTGACACAGCTAACTGCCTGCCTGTGGCACAGCCCTTCCCTCAACTTCTGGAACATTTCGGGATTTTTTGTTTCCTTTCTTCACATGTCACCAGGCTACCTCAGCCTCCTTGCTGCTCCTCTTCTGTCTGACTTGTAAATGCCAGGGCTTACTCCAGTGGCTCTTCTGTTACCCTGTCATTTCCTCTAGAGAATTTATCCAGTCCTGTGATGTCAACACTATGCACTTGATGGGACTTCTCTCTCTCTCTCTCTCTCTCTCTCTCTCTCTCTCTCTCTCTCTCCCTCTCTCTCCCTCTCTCCTTCTCTCCCTCTCTCTCTCCCTTTCTCCCTCCTTCCCTCTTCCACCTCTACCTCTTTCTCTCAGTTCCCCCTCCCCCACCTATCTCTCTCCCCACTCCCCTGCTTCTCTCAACTCCCTTCCTCCCTCCCTCTCCCTCTCTCCCTCTCTCTCTCCTCCACCTCTACCTCTCTCTCTTAGTTCTCCCTCCACCACCTCTCTCCCTCCCTCCCCTAACTCTCTCTTCTCAGTTCCCCACCACCACCTCTCTCCCTTCCTCCCTCCCTCACTTTCTCTCCTCGTCCCCTCCCCCACCTATGTCTCTCCCTTCTCCCTTGCCTCTCTCAACTCCCCTCCACCACCTCTCTCTCTCCCTCCCTCTCTACCCCTTTCTCACCCCCCACCCCGCTCCATTCCCTTACCTACTCCTTTCTGGAAATTCCATCCACATATCTATAAGAATCCCCAAACCGATCCTCCTTCTGCCTCCTGCCTTCTCAGTGCAGCCACCTGTGATAGTCATCCAGGCAATTCTGTGGTTCCCTGTCAGTTCCACAGGAGAGCCACTTGGGCCATAGGCCCTGGACATGGCCTAATTAGCATGAGGTTTGCAGTGGGCGCCAGGGTGTCAGTTAGAGGTGACAGTGCTGAGAAACATCCCTCTCAGGTCCCATCTGTCAAGTCTTTCCTCAGCCCAGCTCCTCCTGCAGCCTCTCTGCTCTGGGCCCTTTTCTCTTACCTGATGAGAGGGGTGGCTTCCCAGGGCCCCACATCTCAGCTACAGAGCAAGACTTCGGACTGACTCAGTCACCTCTAAAGTGGTGACAGCCCATTTGGTTTGGTTTCCAGCTACAACCCCCTCTGGGACTTTCTCCTCCTCTCAGAACTAGCATGGACCCTCCTACCACTTCCTGGCCTTGCTCACAAGACTCTAGCCCACTTCCCACACTCCCTCTGCTTCCTCACTGCACCGTGGAGTCACTCCCAGCTCTGGAACATTCCCCTGACTTACGGGTTTACGCTTGCTGTTTCTGAGCTCTTTGCACACCTGGGTCTTTCTTGTCCTTTCTCGGTTCACTTGTCACCTTGTAAGACTGGCCTTTGGGCTTTTTCCTTGCAGGACTTGACACTGGACCTTGAACCTTGAATGTGGTAAGTCAGAGCTCTCCCACTAGCTAGGCTGTAGTCGAAACCCTCCTTTTACTTTTTATTCCCACATAGGGTCTCACGAGCCTAGGTTACCCATACTAGCCTTAAACTCACCCTGTTACCAGGCAGGTTTTGAATTAGAGCTCCTCCTGTCTCCACCTCCCAAAGGCTGAGATTACAGCGAGGGAGGCTTTGCTACTTGTGCCCACATTACTGCAATGGTGCTTCTGTTTCTTATTGTATACCTTTATCCTCCTCCAACCCAGTGGCACAACTCGCTTTCCTGTGAGAGCTTCCTCGAGCCCTGCTCCACTGTATCTGCCAACCCACATCAGACCACCTGAGGCCACCACTCTGGCCATATAAACTTTTCCTCAGTCGGTGTCCTTGAAAATCAAATCGTAGCAACAGAAACATCAATACCAACAATAGAAAGCTGAAAATGTTAGACTGAACTGAGTGAAATAATAAGGCCAATATGTTCAGAAGGTTCTGGGTAGTTTAGGTGCCCGGTTCACTGGTAGAAATGCTACTTTATTTTATTCGCTAATCCTGATTTTTTTTTATAAAAATCAACTTGATAAATCATTACCACTGTGGCCTGTGCTTTGGGCCAAAGACTGCCTCCAGAAATGAAATATGAAAATAGAAAAAAAATAGGTACATTAAAAAAATAAAATCAGTAGCTGAACCATATATATATATATATATATGTATATATATACACACACACATATATATGTATTGTGTGTGTATATGATGCATACAACATATATGATATGTATGATGTATGTGTATGATATGTGTGTATGTATATGATTATATGTATATGTATATTTGTATATATGATATAGATATATGTATATGATGTATGTATATGTGTATGTGTATGTATGTATTTTTGATGTGTCATTCTAAGTACAACAAGGCTCAGAAGGCTCGGACATGAGTGATAGAAGCAGGTGACATATGAGTCAAAAAGTAATAAAAGGCAGCAGGCTGGAGAGAGAGCTCAGGGATAAAGTGCTTGCTGAGGAAATGGGACAGTGTTCAGATTTGAGGAAGTGGGCCAGTGTTCAGATTCCCAGAAGCATGTCAAAGCCAGGCAGATGTGAGAGGCCTCTGTAATCCCAGCTCTCTGGAAGCAGAAGTAGGAGATCCAGGGCAGGAGCTGGCTAACTAGAGAAATGAACTGAACTGGTCCGGTTTTAATGAGACTCAGCCTCAATAAGTAAAAATCACAGAGCAGCTGAGGAAGACATCTGATGTCCACAGTGGGGCTACACACATATATGCAAATGTGCACACACACACACACACACACACACACACACACTCACAAGCAGAGTCAAATGGCAAACTCAGAGAAAGTCTGCATGATATTGAAGAAGCCTGAGGTTTACTGCTGTTAGTTACTAGGTTACTCATAGCCCAAACTATTAACAAGAAAAAGAGAGCTCAGAGTGGAGAGATGGCTCAGCCGTTAAAAGCTAGGCTCACAAGCAAGAATGTGAGAAAAAGACACAGCCACAGACAGGCAAAGGGTCTGAAAAGCAGATGGGCATTTACTCCCTAAAATCCTGTGGCAACCAGGTTGTCAGAAGTCCAACCCAGCCCCCAGTTATCAAACACAAGGGACGCAGAAGAAATGAAAGTATTAAAAATCACTCTATCTATGAGCATTTGTGTGATCAAGGACCAAGGTTCTATGGATTTTTCTGCAAATTTTAAAATAGCGATCTATTAAGAGGACTATAAAAATATTCAGTGCAATCAGACTTGTGTGTGTAAAAACCTGAAAATGCCGGTTACGTTGCTACATTTTAAAAATTATAAGACAAATATAGTATAATATTCTGTTTTAAGTAAGTTTTATGTTCATATTTCAACATTTTAAAACATCTAGAGCTAGGAAACAAAATCTAAAAAGAGCAGTGCGCATCCAGGCAATGTTTCCCAGGTGATATTGATTTTCTTCATGATTTCTTCAGTGTTGGTGATTAACATGAGAATTAGTTACTATTGCAAGTTAAAATAAAGGTGTCTGATGCATATCAGGGAACTAAGCACTCCTTTGCCTGTATTTCATGCCTGCTGAGCGGGAGGACAGAGTCAGGGAAGGTAAGTCTGAAGGGGCCACCGGGGGTTCCCACAACGGTGGCCACGTGGTCCCCAGCACTGAGTGTCAGATGGCCGGTCCAGCAGATGAAAACTTTGGCTCCCTCCTAGGAGCTACCACACACTTTTTCACTCCATTTCTTATTATGATCTAAGTTCCTTGTGAATTAGGTGGATTCCCGGTCTTCTAAGAGAAGTTAGCTGTGGTCCAAGTCAAGGAGGTTATTTAATGATAATAATAATAATAATAATAATAATAATAATAATAATAAGGCCTGGTTCCCTTTAGTATGTTTCTGAGAAGATGAACCTCATGGTCGCTCCAATCCCAGGAAGAGCCCTGGAGGAAGACTAAAGGGCTTCTCCTTACGGTTGGTGCTCTCACAGAAGATGAACATGAAGAATTTTCAGGAATTTCCCTGAAGACAGCTGTGTCACTGACTTCCTATGAAGCCAGCCCTGCCCTCCCTCTTGCCTCAGACTACCGAAATCAGAAGTACAGCCACGCGCCTCCAAGTGCCTCTTCTCAAGGAGCCACACTCCTTTTGAAAATGTCAGGAAGAATCGGCCCTCTGGGGCCCACAGGAAGAGGGAGTTGCGTCTTGTCAGCACCACAGGCCTTGAAAGCTGAGCAGCCTAGGATGCTGCAGGCTGAAATGATGGTGTGCCCAGACTGTCTTCTCTTTCCTAAATTTTCAACAAGTAGCTGATCCCAGTGTCCAGCTGATGGCTCTCTTGTAAAATTAGTTACAAATAAGTGTCAGGATGCTATTAAAAAATGGAGTTCAGAGCTAAACAAAGAATTCACAGCTGAGGAATGCCGAATGGCTGAGAAACACCTAAAGAAATGTTCAACATCTTTAGTCATAAGGGAAATGCAAATCAAAACAACCCTGAGATTTCACCTCACACCAGTGAGAATGGCTAAGATCAAAAACTCAGGTGACAGGAAATGCTGGCAAGGATGCGGTGAAAGAGGAACACTCCTCCATTGTTGGTGGGGTTGCAGACTGATACAACCATTCTGGAAATCAGTCTGGAGATTCCTCAGAAAGTTGGACATTGAACTGCCTGAGGATCCAGCTATACCTCTCTTGGGCATATACCCAAAAGATGCCCCAACATATAAAAATGACACATGCTCCACTATGTTCACTGCAGCCTTATTTATAATAGCCAGAAGCTGGAAAGAACCCAGATGCCCTTCAACAGAGGAATGGATACAGAAAATGTGGTACATCTACACAATGGAATATTACTCAGCTATCAAAAACAATGACTTTATGAAATTCGTAGGCAAATGGATGGAACTGGAAAATATCATCCTGAGTGAGGTAACCCAATCACAGAAAAACACACATGGTATGCACTCATTGATAAGTGGCTATTAGCCCAAATGCTTGAATTACCCTAGATGCACAGAACACATGAAACTCAAGAGGGATGATCAAAATGTGAATGCTTCACTCCTTCTTTAAAAGGGGGAACAAGAATACGCTTGGCAGGGAATAGGAAGGCAAAGTTTAGAACAGAGGCAGAAGGAACACCCATCCAGAGCCTGCCCTACATGTGGCCCATACATATACAGCTGCCAAACTAGATAAAATGGATGAAGCAAAGAAGTGCAGGCTGACAGGAACCGGATGTAGATCTCTCCTGAGAGACACACCCAGAATACAGCAAATACATAGGTGAATGCCAGCAGCAATGCACTGAACTGAGAACGGGACCCCCATTGAAGGAATCAGAGAAAGGACTGAAAGAGCTTGAAGGGGCTTGAGACCCCATATGAACAGCAATGCCAACCAACCAGAGCTTCCAGGGACTAAGCCACTACCCAAAGACTATACATGGACTGACCCTGGGCTCCAACCTCATAGGTAGCAATGAATAGCCTAGTAAGGGCACCAGTGGAAGGGGAAGCCCTTGGTCCTGCCAAGACTGAACCCCCAGTGAATGGGATTGTTGGGGGGAGGGTGGTAATGGGGGGAGGATGAGGAGGGGAAGCCCATATAGAAGGGGGGATGGGGAGGGGTTAAGTGGATGTTGGTCTGGAAACCGGGAAGGGGAATAACAATCGAAATGTAAATAAGAAATACTCAAGTTAATAAAGATTTTAAAAAATGAAAAAAAAGTGTCAGGATGCCTAGTTTACCTCAGTTAGCAATAAGCTGTCACACACTGTGCTCCTGAGTCTCTTGGTGGGCCACAGGTAAATCTCTAGTCAATCTCTCTAGCCGGGATGGACAATACAGTTTTCTTCTAAATGCCTAAATGCCCATTATTTAAACCAAGGGTCTTCAACAGTTAGGACATCAACGACAATGTTCCAGAAGTCATGGAGATGTATTTCAAAGAGAGAAAAAGTAAAGACAACTTTTGAAAGAGAAGAGGTGAAGACAGCCATCTGAGAGGAAAGGAATTGGACCCCCTGTGCCTACAAAGCAGGCTCTCCCTCTGGGGTAGAAAGAGCCGGGATGGAGGTCAAAACAGAACAGAGGTTCTGCAGCTGAAGGGTCCAAAAAGACTTCAGAGGGGAAATGCAAATGACTGCAGAAGCAAATGAGCACACATCGACACGTGCTCCATGCCAAACAGAGTGCCCCACACCAACAGAGTGCTCCACACCAACAGAGTGCTTCACACCAACAGAGTGCCCCACACCAACAGAGTGCTCCATGACAAACAGAGTGCTCCATGACAAACAGAGTGCTCCACACCAACAGAGTGCTCCATGCCAAATAGAGTGCTCCACACCAACAGAGTACTCCACACCAACAGAGTACTCCACGCCAAACAGAGTGCTCCATGCCAACAGAATGCTCCACACCAACAGAGTACTCCACACCAATAGAGTGCTCCACACCAACAGAGTGCTCCACACCAACAGAGTACTCCACGCCAAACAGAGTACTCCACGCCAAACAGAGTGCTCCATGCCAACAGAATGCTCCACACCAACAGAGTACTCCACACCAACAGAGTACTCCACACCAATAGAGTGCTCCACACCAACAGAGTGCTCCACACCAACAGAGTGCTCCACACCAACAGAGTGCTCCACACCAACAGAGTGCTCCACACCAACAGAGTACTCCACACCAATAGAGTGCTCCACACCAACAGAGTGCTCCACACCAACAGAGTTCTCCATGCCAAACAGAGTACTCCATGCCAGAGTGCTCCACACCAACAGAGTGCTCCACACCAACAGAGTGCTCCATGCCAAATAGAGTGCTCCATGCCAAACAGAGTGCTCCACACCAACAGAGTACTCCATGCCAAACAGAGTGCTCCACACCAACAGAGTGCTCCATGCCAAACAGAGTACTCCACACCAACAGAGTGCTCCACACCAACAGAGTGTTCCACACCAACAGAGTGCTCCATGCCAAATAGAGTGCTCCACACCAACAGAGTGCTCCACACCAACAGAGTGCTCCACACCAACAGAGTGTTCCACACCAACAAAGTACTCCATGCCAAACAGAGTGCTCCACACCAACAGAGTGCTCCACACCAACAGAGTGCTCCATGCCAAACAGAGTGCTCCATGCCAAACAGAGTGCTCCATACCAACAGAGTGCTCCACACCAACACAGTACTCCACACCAACAGAGTGCTCCACACCAACAGAGTGCTCCACACCAACAGAGTACTCCATGCCAAACAGAGTACTCCACACCAACAGAGTGCTCCACACCAACAGAGTACTCCATGCCAAACAGAGTGCTCCATGCCAAATAGAGTGCTCCACACCAACAGAGTGCTCCACACCAACAGAGTGCTCCACACCAACAGAGTGCTCCATGCCAAACAGAGTGCTCCAGGCCAAACAGAGTGCTCCAGGCCAAATAGAGTGCTGTGTTCTGCTTTTGTTAGTGTCTGGGACTGCAGCAGTGGCTCTGAGGTTAGAGGTGTTTGCTGCTATTCCAGAGGCCCTGAGGATGGGTTCTGGCATTCCCTTCAGGCAGCTCACAACCACATGTTACTCTAGCCCCAAGGGGTGAGAAGCCCCCTTCTGGCCTCTATGGGCACTTATACACTCAGCATGCATGCATACATACATACATACATACATACATACATACATACATACATACATTCAGAGAGAGAGAGAGAGAGAGAGAGAGAGAGAGAGAGAGAGAGAGAAATTAAAATAAATAATAACTAACAGAAAACACTTTTGGAAATAAAGTTGCTTTTCTCCATATGGGATGGGAGGTGCTCTGAAGAGTCATTTCACACTTCAGAAGTAATATTCAGACCTTAAATGCCAAGCCCCAGACGAAGAGAGCAGCTCACTTCAGTTCTTAGGGCCAAATTGGTTTTCTTTGGCGACTGTTGTTACTCACAAACCATAACCACAAGGAGCCGCCTGGTTGTTGGTGGTGATTTTTTTTCCACTAGGTTTCAGAAACAGTCTTAATTTGAGTTTCGTGCCAGTGGCAGGGAAGCTACTGAGCAGAGAGGTGAGCTCTAAGTCTATTCTTTTCTGACATTCAGTTTTGTTCAAAACGTGTCCCGAGTCTTCTGGCTTTGTTGGCAGACATCAGGGTTGTTACTTTTTCTTTTTTTTTTTTTTTTTTTTTGTTTAATAAAAATCATCCTTCTTGAGAAGAGAGTCTGAAACTCTTCATATAGGAGGTTACAGGAAAGGTGCCTGCTTTTAGACAGACCCTGGCCGTAGGACCTGGCTCAGGAAAGTTTTGCTGAATGGGAAAGGTGTGCCAGCATTGAATGTCTCCTAGGACTTACAGAGGAAGATGAGCACACATCCTACAGAATCCAGGTTCAAAACAGACAACCCATCCAACCTCCCCAGATGTGTGCTGTTGGCTGAGAACATCATGAACTTCGTGAGTAGCAAAGTTTGTGTTCACTTCCAGAGAGAGCTGTGTGCTTGGTCCCTTGTACACAGAACATCAGAATTTGCATCCATGGGCAGTTCCCTCACCTCCGGCAACACCTCACTTCTCCTTCCCACCAGTATGGGACAGCAGTGCACCTGCCTATGGTATATGTCACATCTACAAGCCTCCAGAAGTGGTTTCCATGCATGTGCAAGTCTCTGTCCTTTAGCAATGCACGCTTCGGACAGCACAGAATACGTGTTTAAAAAAAAAATCATTTAAGCCCTGAAGGAAAAACGAAAGTCAAATAAAAATAAAACTGAAAGTTAAGTATCACACCTAACATAAACACCACCGTTCTCCAGGCCAGAAGACAGTGAGTACATATCCCAGAGGCATTTGCTCCTCAGTTTTTAGGACTGTAATTCAGGGACAAGACAGAAGAGTAGGTGCCAAGTGGCCTCTTAAAAATAACCTCTGCTATCAAAGATGCAGCTTGCAGATTGCATGGCATTAGACATTTGGGTGGGTCATTCACAACTCTTCTCAGTTCTTCAAAGTTGCTCCAATGTTTTCTTTTAATGGATGAATGTGTATTCATGTATGCACCTATGTGTACACACGTATTTCGAATGTGGGGGCAGCTGTGGGAGTCATCCTCAGGAACAACACAGACCTCCTTTGAGAAAGGGTCTCTCACTGGCCTGGAGCTATGAAGTTAGGGCTGACTGACTGGCTGTGAACTTTGGGGGTCCTCCTGCCTGCATTAGGATCGATTACACCACCAAGTGTTTTTACCCGGCTCCAACAGCATTCCTTGAGCTTGCAAGAAAACATCTCTCCAGTCTCACCAACATGGTTTTATAGTTCAAAACTGGTCTTTTGAAGGCCTGAGAAATCTATGCTACCCTTGCAGAAAATTATCCACTCCAGTAGCCGTCACAGACAAATTCCCCCAGGACTCAGTTTTCCTTGCTGGCCCTGAGAGCACCCTGCTGGGAAGGCAGAGGCTGCTCATGGCTCCTTGCTACCTTAGAAAACTTTAACAACCCACCGCTATTTGTTTTAAGAGCAACAAGCAGGAGCCAAAGGCCACTTTGTCCTCACTTCCCTTCCCGGCTCAATTGCGCTGCTGCAGACATTCAAATTCAGGAGAGGTGGCTTGGCAGGGCCACCTGGCTTAACTGAACGCCTTTTCAGAGAGCTGAGGAAACCAGGGTTGACCACACCGCAACCCTCCCACCTAAGAAAAGGCCTGTCTGTTCCGGAAGGCAAAAAAAAAAAAAAAAAAAATCAGCCTTATTTTTAACTAAGTGCAAGCAGTTAGCATTAGCTTGTCCGAGGTAGCAAGAACTCTAAGGTAGAGCCAACCAGGATCTTTTCAGAGTCCTGTCTCCGGGAAAGAAACACAAACAAACAAATAAGCCAAAAAACAAAACTCGTGAAAACATCCCATCTCTCTCTCTCTCTCTGTCTCTGTCTCTCCGGGTCTCTTGCCTGGAAAAACCATCAGTTGCAGTGCCAGCGCTCCTCCGTCAGAACTTTCCAGGGCTCTGGGGACTGGAGGAGCTAGAAAGTGGGTCCACTGCGCATCCATTTCCCGCCGTGCGGGACAATGGTCCCCAAAAGGAAGCCTTAGGGAACCAAAGCCTCTTACTAGTCCAGCCAGCGCTCTAATCTCAGCCACGGGACTTTGCGGAAAGGCCGCTGGGTGCGCCCTGGTCGCTACACGTGGCCCTGTCCTCCCGCCACGCCCCCTCGTCCCCACCCGAAGCCGCTGACTTCCTTCAGTGCTGGGCGACCCAGGGCGCTGTCACGAAGGACAATTCTACGTGGCTGCGAGCCGGGGCACGAGGCAAAATAGGGGCCAGGTGTGGGCGCAGGGACACCTCGGCGGGGGATATTCCGGAAGGAGGTGACGCTGGAATCCAGAAGGCGACCAGACGTCTGCTGCCTGGGAGAGTACCCACCTGTGCTGGGGACCCCAAGCTGGGTCCGGGGCGCGGTTCCACGCTGGCAGGTCCAGCGTCTCTTCGCCTTCGGGCATGGCGCGACCCTAGATTCCCTCAGTCACCACTGTTCGGACACCCGGATCCGCCTGCGGGTGTCTCTGAGAGGCAGGTGGAGTGGACGCCCTTATAAAGGGAAGTCGCCCGGAAAGGCTGCTGTGAGGCCGCCCGTCGTCCACCCCGCCCCCGGCTACCCTGCCCTCCCCCTCCCGCCCCCTTTTCCCTCAAGACCTCTCTGTTTGACTCCTTCAAACGTTCGTTGCATTTCTTTTGAGCTCATTTTGTGGCCCACACTGGCATTGAACTCAGAGCAGTCCTCTTGCCTCAGCCTCCTGAGTATGAAGATTACAGCAAGCACGTGGCGGCGGGGGTGGGGTGGGGGTGGGTTGCCGGTTATTTGTTTCTGTCTCCAGTCTCTTTGGACAGGTAAAGTGCTGGCACTGTGATCTACCGGATGCAAAAACTGCAGCCCCTCCCTCTAGGCATCAAGTTCGTGGGGATAGGTTTCTTCATGAAGGAGTCTTTATTCTGATAACTCCCTGAGAAGTAGCTATGATGGGGCAAGCATGTGGAAAGCAAGTCCCCAGGCCCCAGGTTCCTGAGTCAGTTTTCTGCAGCTAGTCTTCTTGACCCCTGCATAGCCCAGAGCAGCCCACCCCAGGAGCCTCTATGCCCTTCTCCCTTGTTGCCTGAAAGCAGGAACCTTAAGACAATGGATCTCCATGAACCTGGCTACAATATTCCACCTGAAATTAGAAGGACATTTTGGACAGAACCGGCCTGCCCGGAGTCTCCTGTTTTCACCATGCAGTGGCGCTGAGCGAAGCCCTCCTAAATTCCAGGCTATGCACATAGTAAACAAAAGGTCCCCAGGTTTAGCTAGGGCAAAGGACAGTTTGTAGAGGATTATGCAGAAAGAGTTGGACAGAGCCTTATCGACCCTTTCGGTCAGGTTTTTGGTTTTTTTGTGGTTTTTGAGACAACCTCCTATTAACTAACCAAGACTGGCTTCCAACTTGCTATGAAGCTGAAGCTGAAGCTGGCCTTGAACTTCTGATCCTCCTGCCTGCACCTCACAAGTGCTGCTGGTATTAAGGCATATTCTGCCCCACCACACCCCCACCCCTCCAAATCTACTCTCTTTAAAAAGTCGCTTTCCAAAAGCTACTTGGTAAAAATGCTTGAGTTTTGTTGTTGTTTGTTTGTTTGTTTGTTTTAGTTTTTATCAGAATTTCTCTTAGTAGACATGCTCACTGGGTACGGAGAGTCTGTCGGAAAAGTCACGGTACCCACTGTGCCTTCATGCTCAGGATTCTGTATCCTGCCCCCAGCCAAAATGGCTAGGTGGGGCCAGCAAGACAGTTGAGGAAGTAAAGGTGCCTCTAGCCAGTCCTGGGTTTGACCGCAGAAGTATGGGGTGGACAGAGAGAATCCACTCCAGCAAGTGCTCTCAATAAGCAGTCAGTGATGTCTGTGTGGTGTCCCTCTTCCCACCACAAAATAAAAATTTGGGGACACACACAGAAAGGAGGAGAGAGGGAGAAGGGGGAGGGGGAGGGGGAGGGGGAGGGGGAGGGAGAGGGGAGGGGGAGGGGAGGGGAGGGGGAGGGGAGGGGAGGGGAGGGGGAGGGGAGGGGGAGGGGGAGGGGGAGAGAGAAGCAAGTTTAGAGAGGTTTGTTACTACTCCCAAGTCACATAAGTAGCAACCAGCAGATGCAATCTTTCCATTTAGGTCTTTGACTCTCCAAAACCTTTGTTCTCACTGTATCCACTCACTGACAGGACACATCATTAAAACAGTTGCTGGTGTTGGTAACTTTCTTCATCTGAAAGTGTTTCCTCTAAACAGGTTCCCACCTGCGACAATCTAGAAACAGTCTCACTGGTGGAGAAAACACGCATTTGCCTAGACAGTTGTAAAAGATAAGTATGATGTCCCTGTCATTTCTAGGAGACAGAGTCTCACAGCTGACATCTGGCACTCTGGTTAATAAAACCCTTCTGTCCCCTCTTCCAAGGCGTTCCCCAAGCAGGTATCCAATACCCTATGCAAAGTGGTCAGCCCTGAGATCTTATACACAAAAGTCATTCCAAAATGCACTCGACAAGATATATATATATATATGTGTGTGTGTGTGTGTGTGTGTGTGTATCACCGATCAAGAGGGAGTGAGGCAAGAGGGGTTGGAGGAGCAAGAAGAAAGGGGGAAAGTAATCTTATTACATTTTAAATAAAAATTTAAAATAAAATTTAAAGCTACTTTATCTAAATAGCTATAACTAATGAAGCTTGTATCACGAATACGTATAAAAATATTTAAAAATAAGCTCGGGTGCGGTACACTATGTCTATAATCCTGGCACTTGGAAGGCTGAGTTAGGAGGATCACACTGAGTTGGAAAAGAGCTTGGATCACAAAGTAGGTGCAGACCAGCCTGACCTGCACAACGCCACACACTCTCGAAATTTAATAAAAATAAATGTAAGAAATATAACCGGAAAACAAATTCCTTTTTAAAGGGGGGATTTGATTTTATGTTTATTTACATGTGTAATACCTGTGTACGTATGTGTGGGAATGTACACCCGAGTGCAGGGCCTGCATAGGCCGGGAGGGGGTGTTGGACCTCCTGGAGCAAGAGTTGCAGGGGGTTTTGAGCCCTTCTAATGTGGGTGCTGGGAACAGAACTCAGTCTCTCTAGCCCTGCAAATTCTCAGAGAGTACCATAGAGGAGAAGCTTCCTAAAGGAGGGTCCTGGGTATGGACACTCATAGACACCCACCCAGGCTGCCTCACAGAGACCAGGCAGTACTATGCACCCCCAACAGGAAGACACTACTCATGCAGGAAGCCCACATGCCGCCCTTAAAGTAGAAAGGGCCCCAAAACGACCACCTAAATGCAGGCAGGAGCTGTAGATACCGAAGAGGTGAAGAAAAGAAACACGGAAAATCATTGGAATTAGATGGCTGAAAGTTGGACTATCGGGTACGTCGGGAGACCTGAGTTACGGTTTCCCCGCACCCAGTTACAACACTCAGAGGTTAGTTCACCAGTGTCTTGTGTACAGTGGGGATCTGGGCTCGTTTGTCACTGGGTAGCACTAGACATTGCTTTGCGCGGCTGCACGCTGGGCGTTTCCGTCAGAGGCTTTTGCTCTGCGCGCCCCGTACTCCAGCGCTTGTGTCTTGGCTTTCGCACGACACAACCCTGTACCGTGGATCATATTACATTTAAGGTCTACCAATCACAGACATGATTGTCTCTTGCAGGTCTCCTTATGACAGTTTCATGAATTTACTGTGTTACAGGGGATTTTTTTTTCTTTTAAGACATCTGGAAAACGCGAACCAAGATAGTGGTAGGCACGCAACGGTTTTATAATAGGCAGTCAAGAGCAGCCTCTATTGGGAAGTCACTGTGTAGACAGAGCACAGTAAAATAACAAGGAAAGGAGCCTTTTATTTATGCGGTATCTCACTTTTTGTTGATGTGAATAAATAAGCTTTGAGGTTTCTATATATTAATCTTTTGTTGTTTTTTTTTAACAATTTATCCTGTCCTTTATCTTCTGAACTAGGTCTTCCTTGGACTAGGTCTTTCCTTTGATGATGAAAATCAACCCGATATCGATCTCTATGACCTATGCATTTCTGATGTCTGGAAGGAAGTTTTCTCTTGAGAGCCACGGGTGTTTGTCTCCTTCCCAGTAGCTCGGGTTTTATCTGCCAATCAAATTCTGCTGTGCTTCAACTCCGTGCACAGTAGGAGGTAAGACAGCTCTGCTCGGGCTTTTCTGTTGAAAGGAATCCAGCTCAACAACGAAGGCCTTTAACACTGCATTTGGTGACCTTTGTGTTCGAAGGGCAGTGTTTTAGCTTTGTGGATGGCTCTGACGTGCTTTAGGCTTGTGGATGATTGGCTCTGACTTGCTTGCTGTATGTAGGCTTGGTGGATGGCACTGCCTCTGTTACAACTGATGTGTGATGTGAAAACAGGTACAGACAAGAGGGAAACAAGAGAATGGTTTTGTTTCTCGGCTTATGAAAATATCATTTTTTTTAAAAAAATAGATTGTTTCTTAGAGCAGATATAGGTTCAAAGTGAGATTGATCAGAAGGCACAGAAGATTCCCACCCGTTCTCTGCCTCCTTCACATCAGGGTCACCCATCTGAGCTGCACTCGCTGAACTGCAAAACAGAAAGCAGGCTCTCACTTGGCACCTGGCAGCTTCACTGCCTTGACTCTGAGAACCTCCCAGCTCCCAGAACTGTGAAAAATAACCGTTTACTGTTGGGGTTAAAGTACTGAATCACTACTAGCGTGTTCTAGCAGCTAGAACTGACTGAACATTTCCTCTGCTAACCCTCTGTGTGCCTTCGATGAACTCCCCACCTGCTGTAGCTGTTAGGAATCACCGGGTTTTCTTCTGTCTCTGGTTTTCTTTTTCTAGAACTCCATACAGTTGGGAGCCTACAGCATGTGGCATTTTCACATCGACTTCTTTCGCGTCACAGTACCCAATTCAGCTTCTTTTATGTCCCTTCATAACCTGTCAGCTCACTACCTTTTAGTACTGAATAATGGCCCCTTGAATGGACATACCACAGCTATTGATCCAGCCACTTCAAGAGTACCTTGGCTGCTTGCACACGTTGTAAATTTTGAAGAGGGCTCGTTTAAGCATCTGTGCGACCACTGTTTTTGTTTGTCATTTAATGTGAGCATATTTCCAAATTCTTTGGATAAATGCTGAGAAGCACTAGAACTACTAATATATGCAAATATAGTTTTGTAGGGAACCACCTACAGTCCATTTTGAATTCTCTTCAGTGATAAAACAAGATTGACTCTTTTTTTTTTTTTTTTTTTTTTGGTTCTTTTTTTCGGAGCTGGGGACCGAACCCAGGGCCTTGCGCTTCCTAGGTAAGCGCTCTAACCACTGAGCTAAATCCCCAGCCCCAACAAGATTGACTCTTACAATGGTGTGTGGAGGTTGATTTCATTTGCAGTTCCCCAGTGACACGTGATGTTGAGTGTCTGTCCCACATCTGCTTGCCGTCTGTATGTCTGTATATTGCCCTTAATAAGGCATTTTCTCCAGTTATTGTATTCACGTTAAAGGGGAAATCTGTTTTCTTATTGTTGAATTTTGAGTTAAGAGTATATTATATTTGCCTGTCATTAGCTTGTTTTTTGCAAGCATTTTCTCCTACTCATTTTATTCTCCTCTTGGGGTCTTTTGCAGAGCATGAACTTCTTTTTTAAAGGGTTATTGCTGATTCAATTTCTTTAATAAATATTGCCTTAATCAAACTCTCCATTTTTTTAATTGGATACTTTTATTTACATATCAAATGTTATTCCCTTTCCCGGTTTCCAGGCCATAAGTCCACTATCCCATCCCCATCCCCTTCTTCTATAAGGGTGTTCCCCCTCCCCAACCACACCCTTCCCCCAACATTCCCCTACACTGGGGGTCCAGCCTTGGCAGGACCAAGGACTTCTCCTTCCATTGGTGTCCAACAAGGCCATCCTCTGCTATATAAGCAGCTGGAGCCATGGGTCAGTCCATGTATAGTCTTTGGGTAGTGATTTAGTCCCTGGGAACTCTGGTTGGTCGGCATTGTTGCTCATATGGGGTCTCGAGCCCCTTCAGCTCCTTCAATCCTTTCTCTAATTCCTCCACTGGGAGGTCCCGTTCTCAGTTCAGTGGTTTGTTGCTGGCGTTCGCCTGTGTATTTGTCATGCTCTGGCAGTGTCTCTCAGGAGACAGCTATATCAGGCTCCTGTCAACATGCACTTCTTAGCTTCATCAATATTATCTAGTTTTGGTGGCTGTACATATATCGGCTGTATACCTATGTGGGGCAGGCTCTGAATGGCCATTCCTTCAGTCTCTGCTCCAAATTTTGTCTCCATATCTCCTCCTGTGAATTTTTTTGTTCCCCCTTTTAAGAAGGACTAAAGCATCCACACTTTGGTCATCCTTCTTCTTAAGCTTCATGTGGTCTGTGGATTATATCTTGGGTAATTCAAGCATTTGGGCTAATATCCACTTATCAATGAGTGCATACTATGTGTGTTTTTCTGTGATTGGGTTACCTCATTCAGGATGATATTTTCTAGTTCCATCCATTTGCCTATGAATTTCATAAAGTCATTGTTTTTGATAGCTGAGTAATACTCCATTGTGTATATGTACCACATTTTCTGTATCCATCCCTCTGTTGAAGGGCATCTGGGTTCTTTCCAGCTTCTGGCTATTATAAATAAGGCTGCTATGAACATAGTGGAGCATGTGTCCTTGTTGTATGTTGGAGCGTCTTTTGGGTATATGCCCAAGAAACTCTCCATTTTTTATGCAGAAGTGTTGGCACACACGTTTAGCCCAGCACTTGGGAGGCAGAAGCAGACAGAGCTCTGTGAGTTTGAGGTCAGACTAGTTACATATCAAGTTCCAAGCAACCAGACCAATATAATTAAACTCTGTCTCAGAAAGGGGGAGGGGGGAAAAAGAGAAGATGAAAGAAATAATGAGTGGATAAAAAGAAACAGAAAGAAGAAAGATAAGAAGCAAGGAAAGAAGAAAAGAAAGAAGATAAGAAAGAGTGAAAGAAAAGAAAAGATGTTGAACTAACTAGTGTCCCCTGTGTGAATTTACCAATTGACTTATTTCATCTTCTGTTGCTGTAACAGAATGCCTGACACTGGGTAATTTATGAAGGAAAGAGTTACATTTGGTTCAGGTTCCAAAAGTCCAGAAGCATGCCACCTGCATCTGCTTGGCTTCGAGCAAACACTTTATACTGCTTCAGCCTGTGAGAAAACAGAAGGGAAAGGGGGACACTCACAAAGGAAGAGGAACAGGGGACAAACTTTCAGGACCACTGACTCCTCCCACAAGGAAACCATATATCCACTCATTAAGCCTCTATACCATGGACCAAGCCCCTTTCACGGGGGGGGGGGGGGGGGGGGCGGGGGGGGCGGGTTCCCAGCACATGGAGAGACATACTCAAACCAGCCTCTCACCTCTGCCCTCCCAGTCTTACACTTCCTGTTATGAGAATACATTTGTCTCCATAATTCCCAAGTCTCAACTGCTCCCAGATTCATCTGAGACAGGACATCAGGGCAAATGCCTGTCGGGTGAGAGGCTGTAAAATCGGGACAAGTCACCACCCGTGGGATGTAAGAGCGGGACAGGCTTAGGGTAAACACTCTCTCTCCCAGTGAGAAGAGTGGACCACAGGATGAACCAGCGAATGGCGCCCAACAGATCAGACACTACCTCTTAACACCTGACAGTCATCTTTCACGCCAAGTACAGGGTAGAAGGTGGGCTCCCAAGATTGAAGGCAGCTCTGCTCCAACAGTTCGTTGGCGCTCAATCAACATGGCTACTCTCTGCGGGTCAGAGGTGTCTTCACAGCATTGTAAGTAGCCTATCATTTTAAGAATCACAACTGCAGCTCCCCACCCCCAACCCTCTGCGCGTGCCCTTCTCCCCCTTCCCGTCCCTGCCCACCGTCCCTCAAGACCCCCCCCCCAGACACTGACCTGTTGCAGGGTCTGCCATGTCCTGTGCTGGCAGGTCCCCGGTGCAGCGCCCAAATAGTCCTTCTGAAGTTTAAGCGGAAGGCTCCACACCTTTGTAGCCCCTGTATTCTACTGGCCTGCTGAGTGTGCACTGGCAGCATTTGCTTACTGTGCCCTTCCCTGTGGCCGCGGCAGTGGCAGCGGCGGTGGCGGCAGCGGCAGTGGCGGTGGCTGTGGCGGTGGCCGCAGCACAGCTGGACCCATTGAGACTCAGCACAGCCGCCCAGGCTTATTCACTGGGTGCTTTGGATATACGAACAGAGGGATACCTGGATACACTGGAGAGTGATGCGCCATAGAAGATAGTCCAGCCACTCCTCCTGGAACCACTCTGCCCCACTAGGACTCTGGACTTTGATGAGAGAGGTAGACTCTAAGACTTCTGAAGAAGTAGCTTCAGGGCCTTTCACAATTGCTCTGAAGAGTAAGGGTTGCCTCTCAAATAGCAGCTTGGCCATGCACTCAGGGGTATCGGCTGACCATGCCTCTTACCTCCCCATGGCCAGCTACTAGTTCCCCGCTTTCAATACCTTGTTTCCTTCTTACCTGTGACTTCCAGGGTTAGCTGTCCCTTTTCTGTTGCATGCCCTGAGTGGTTAAGGGTGACTGGGAGTATCTGAGGAGCTCTGCGGCATATGTGGGCCTTATTCCAGTTAGAGAGTGCTCACATGGCCGCCCCTTTGCTTTCAGAGATGTAATGGGACAACTTTCACTCTGAGTCCCTGTGTCAACGACAGGGACTGAAGGTACCTGGAAGGAGAATGGGGGACAAGAAACACGAAGAAGGATGCCAAGACAAGGGTCTGATCAAGACGACAATTTTATTTTTCTCCAAGGCTGAATTTATACCATAACATGGGTAACAGAGGAAAGAGGGAAGTAAGAAACATTTAAGTAGGCCAAAGACACAATATTCGTGTGGTCAGGGAGTAGGCACCCCTACCAGGGGTGTCAGAATGTTGACAGGATGTCAGAAAGGTCACAGGTTTGTCATATCTATTAGTCAGCAGGATGTTGGTTTTTCAGAAAGGTTACAGGTCATCACATTGGGTATCTTGATGCATCATATTATTATTCATTTTGACCACCAGATTTGTATTAGTCTTCTGCAGCTGGTTAGGGATTTTCCATGAATCCAGTCATACTTAATTCTAACCATAATAATATCAATAATGGAGGGCCTCAAGGGCATTGCTCCCAACATCCCTGGAAGACTTTCTCATTTCTACATACAACCTTCTCATCTCCGCCTTCGTTTCCCACAGTTCTATCAGTGTTACAGTTTCCAGGTCGTCAAGTGTTGCCATAGCAACAGTCTATCCCTTCTTCATCCATTTCCTGCTGCTATAACAGAATGCCTGAAGCCGAGTAACTCATAAAGGAGAAATGTTCGTTTTGTCTCATAGTTCTGGAGCTTAGCTCCAGACGCTTTGGATGTTATTACATCCAAAAACATCTCAGCTTCTGGTGGGGGCTCCTGAGAGAAATCAGGAGAACGGAGCGTGTGAGGAGGAGAAAAGAAAGGAAGGAAGAAAGGAAGAAGGAAGGAAGGAGGCCAAAGCTCCATGATGCTAGCCCATTCCATGAAAAAGTCAGTCTGTTCTAGAGGGCTCAACTCTGTGACCCCAACACTTCCCATGAGGCACCCAGCTCCCACTGTGGGAACACGGATGAATTCAGTTTCTAACAGGTGAACTTTTAGGGATCCCACCCAAAACATAGAAGAACCGGTCCTTAGTTTGGGTAGAGGCTTGCTAACTTCACTGATCTTTAAAACAAAACAATATTTGGTGGTTTGTTCACTTTCTAGTGATTTACTATCTTCTTGTTTGACACTCCGATTTTATTTTATTTTTTTCTTGCCATAGGTTTCCACATTCTCATGCTTCTCTGATTTCCCAGGTAGATGCTTGGATAATGACTTTTAGATATTTCCTCTCTTCTAACACCACATCCAATTCTATACTCTGCCCGGACCCCGTAGAGCTCCCCTTACTGCACTGCACCGTGTCTTTTCTTTTAGCTTGCTTGCTTGCTTGTTTTCAGCCAGAGTCACCTTATGAATCCCTGGATGTCCTGGAACTGACTACAAAGAACTTTTATTTCTCCTAACATTTTTCTCCATTTCTAATAAATAGATCTGGCGTGCGTACATGTGTGTGTGCACATGCACACGTGCACGGAGTCCAGCAGTTGATGTCCAGAGTCTTCCACGATTGCTCTCCACTCAGTTCATTGAGGCAGATTCTCTCAAGTGAACCCAGAGCTCTCCAACACTGCTAGCCCATAGCTAGCTTTCTCTGCATGCAAAGGAAAACAACTCCAGTTCCAACCCTGGCTCGGTGGTTTTGTGTTTTCAAAGAAATATAATTGTTAGTCTAAAAACATCGCAGAAAGAATAACAGTAAGGACTTCTCGGATAATCAACACAGTTTTAAAATACATGTCGCGTCCTAATAAATTACAAAACAAACATGTTATCTGTGTGTCTTCATGAGGTCTCTGGTGCGACAGTAAAATGTTAAAATCTTTATTCGTTTTTGAAAGGCGCTCTTATAAAGTCCTTATTATACATAAATGAATTGATATCTACATGGATAAATAGTACACAAAATAATATTATACCACCAAATTCCCCGTAATTTTTATTGAAGAACTACAAAATGTAGAGCCTAATTTTGTGCCTTTTCGAGCTACATGTATTCACTTTAAAATTTTGCACATGGGTTCTCTCAAACTTCAAACTATAGAGCCACAAATCCTGACCCCAAATGGGTTTGCCCAGCCTGTATGGGCCTATGGAAGGCATGTTGTATCTCCAGTTTTTCCAACGCTAATTGGCTGCTAATAAAACCATCACTGTTTAATCAAATGCCTCCGTGGTGGGCTCTTTGACTTTATTCGGGTACAGACTCTCTTCCCACCTTGTACCTTAACACTGAAGGGCAGAGAAAACTTCTAAATGAACATGAGAGTCAAATCATGGCTGTCCTTAGAGCCAAGCATCCCACCCACAGCTGTGATGGGGTTCTCTCTACTGTTCTATCTTCATCTAAGGAGAGACTCTAAGATGTAGTAGTGTCCGATGTGCAATTATTAGTCTCTGAGAAGCCAAAGCTTATCTCCCGGTGCAGCCGTGAGGCGTGCCGTGTGGTAAAGGGGGTTAGAGAACGAGAGCTACAGCGACTAAGACAGTGACCTAGCAGCTCCCCTCATCAAATCAGAAAAGACATTAAATATTTAAAAATATATTTAACAGGCCCCGCAAAGTCATAGCTGTGAGTTAACTCAGAACACTAGTATCTGAACACACTGTTGCGTGATTACCAATAATCCATATTGTCTCTGACTCATCCACACACTGTATTTTCCTCCCAGGCACAGAGAAACCCGACAGTTACTTTTTGCAGCAGCAGAATAAAGAACCTGGAGGGTCATCTTCCAATCTGTATTTTCCAGAGTTGGGGAGGTCTTTGCATTCAGCGATAAACTTTCGAAGTTCCGTCTCTGGGAAGCCATCTTGCTGGTAGTGCTACACGGAAGGATGGGGAAGCCCTTGTTAGTTAATAAGGCCCCTCCAGTAGTGTTCCAAACTCAGAATGGAGCATTTAGCAGTGGAAGGGACGTCTCCAGGGGGACTTTGGCTCTCCCAGGCATTTCTAGGACATGTCACCTCTGGAAACACCAAGGCTAGGTGGGCCGGGGACTCCACAGCAGTCAGTCCTGCTGTGCTCACTGCTCCCAGTCGGCCTGTCCCACAGAGGTATGTGAATCTTGGCCGTAACCCTCTCTTGGGAAATACTTGACCAAGAATCATCTTAAATCCTACAGTGTCTACCCCCCCCCCAGTCTGCCTACAGCCTCAAGATTTCCTAGACAGTGTAAAGGAGGCTCCTTGGGTGAAACCTGGTTCAGGCAACCAGAATCCCATCTGATTTAGATTAGCAGAGCCTGACTGAGATCTAAGCAGTGAGTGTCCCTCATCTCCACAGACACTCTCAGTGAGCGTCCCTTATCCCCTCAGACACTCAGTGAGTGTCCCTCATCCCCTCAGACACTCTCAGTGAGCGTCCCTCATCCCCACAGACACTCTCAGTGAACATCCCTTATCCCCAGACACTCTCAGTGAACGTCCCTCATCTCCCACAGACACTCTCAGTGAGCATCCCTTATCCCCAGACACTCTCAGTGAACATCCCTTATCTCCACAGACACACTCAGTGAACATACCTTATCTCCACAGACACTCTCAGTGAGTGTCCCTCATCTCCACAGACACACTCAGTGAGCGTCCCTCATCCTCACAAACACTCTCAGTGAATGTCCCTCATCCCGACAGACACACTCAGTGAGCGTTCCTCATCTCCCACAGACACTCTCAGTGAGTGTCCCTCATCCCCACAGACACTCAGTGAGCATCCCTCATCCCCACAGACACTCAGTGAGCATCCCTCATCCCCACAGACACTCAGTGAGCATCCCTCATCCCCACAGACACTCTCAGTGAGCGTCCCTCATCCCCACAGACACTCTCAGTGAGCGTCCCTCATCCCCACAGACACAGACACTCTCAGTGAGCGTCCCTCATCCCCACAGACACTCTCAGTGAGCGTCCCTCATCCCCACAGACACTCAGTGAGCATCCCTCATCCCCACAGACACTCTCAGTGAGCGTCCCTCATCCCCACAGACACTCTCAGTGAGCGTCCCTCATCCCCACAGACACTCTCAGTGAGCATCCCTCATCCCCACAGACACAGACACTCTCAGTGAGCGTCCCTCATCCTCACAGACACTCTCAGTGAATGTCCCTCATCCCCACAGACACTCTCAGTGAATGTCCCTCATCCCCACAGACACTCTCAGTGAGCGTCCCTCATCTCCCACAGACACTCTCACAGAACTTCACCACTCTTATATGTCATCTACTTTGTACACCCAATACCTACTGACACTTCTTAGTCTAATAAACGATTAGAAAATGTACTTAAGGGTTGGGGACATGGAGTTCAATGGCACCGGGATTGCCTGACTGTGCCAGGCCCTGGCTTTAGCACAGCTAGCAATGAATAAAAGAGAACCCTTTTATTTTTTATTTTCTCAGTCACAAATACTGAGAAACAAGACGCTCAACATTCTAGAAATTCCTCTTCTCCTTCACTTTCTTCTTTTCCCCAATTATTAAAATTTAGTCGCGTGTCTCTGCCCCGGTAATGTCCTCTGAGTACTAAACTGTGCCGCCCCACACTCGTTCTTGATGGTCGGTGCCCGGGCTTCTGACAAACCTACCTTAATGGTTTCGTACGTGTCTGTGATGAGCGCGATGAAAAGGCTCAAGATCATGTAGATGAAGAGGCTGATGAACGAGTACAGGTAGACGCGGCTGAACAGCCACACCAGGTAACTTTTCTGCTGCATTTTCGCGAACGTGGAAAACATGTCGTCTCCATTTATCAGTGAGAATAGGCACTCAGAGACCTTGTTCAGAGAGCGGAACTGGGGGAGGGGTGAGAAAAGTCTATTTTCTTCTATGTTCCTTCATGTGGGAGACTTTTGTCCATGACATCATCCTGATCTGGAATGGCAGGTACCCCTTTCCCAACAACAAACCCAAGGGAGCCACCAGCCTTTGCCTTGGGGCCTAGGCCATGCCCTGGGCCTGTGGCTTTGTCAAGTAGCTTTCTTGTCACTCCACTGAGCTGCAAAGACCTGAACCAGTGCCAGAAGGAAGTTCTGCTCTCTCAGTGCCTTCCCTCCCCCTCTGTTCCCTCCCCTTCCCTTCCCTTCCCTCCCTCACCTACTCTGCCCTTCCCTTCCTTTCCCTCCCCTTCCTTTTCCTTCCCTCCCCTTCCCTTTCTTCCTCTTCCCTTCCTCTCCCTTCCCTCCCCCTCTCTCCCCTCCACTTCTTCCCCTCCTGTCTCTCCTCTACCCTGCCTTTCCCTCCCCTTTCCTCCCCTCCCTTTCCCTTCCCTTCCCTCCTTTTCCTTTCCTTCCCCTCCCATCCCCTCCTTTCCCCTCCTGCTCCTTCCCCTTTCCCTTTCACAGAAAGAGACCCTTGAAATGACTCGAATGCTTCTGCAGAGACTCAAATGGTCCTTAATCTCATCTTGAGGCTCATCCAACTCAAGATAACATCCAGCAGTCAATACAGTCCTCACAGCAAACTTTTCAAATATTCCTATAAGGTTTGTTTGGTTTGGGGTTTTTGTTGTTTGTTTGTTTGTTTTGGTTTTGGGGGGTTTTTTGGTATAGTTTTACAGATGTATATGGGTGAATTCAAACAGACTGAACAACTTCACTGGTGGTAAAAGAAAGAGACTTATCTAATATATTCCAAACAGGATCTCAGGTAGTGGAGCAGATCAATAATTCTCACGAGGTGTTCACAGTTGACTGATTCATAAATAGTGATACCCTCGTTATTGGTTCTATATGTGGATGTAGACATATGACTCTCCATATTTTAAGGCTGAATTACCACATCAAAGGAATTCATGTAGGAACGATAAACACTGTTGGCCTTTAATGGCCGCTGGTTGGGGATCCTTGGTCTGTGATCCCTGGTAGGTTGACCATACTCCAATGGATGGCCTCACCTATGTAGATACGAGTGGCATTAATTACACCAATGGGTTATAGAAAAAGAGAACATGAACTTAGGAGGGACATGTAAGGGAGGGTGTGGAAGGAGTTGGGATGAATATGATCAAAATATGTGCATGTGTAAAATTCTCAAAGAATAAATAAAAGAATTAACATTTTAAAGGGTAAAACAGCATATTAGATGTGTTAGAATACACCCAGCACTTGGGGGATAGAGGCAAGAGGGACTAGGCCCTCAAAGTCATCCTTGACTACATACATGAGTTCAAGACCAACCTGAACACAAACAAAACCAGAAATGAATAAACTGTAGTAGTCATAAAAATAGAAGCCGTTGGCCTTGTCACATGAGCTTGAAAAGGTCAGGAAGGGAGCTGGCTATCAGTACCTATGGTGCTTTGAATAGGAACGAGCCCCATTAGTGCATGTGTTTGAATGGTTGGCCTATGGGGAGTGGCACTATTAGGGGATGTGGCCCTGTTAGAGTGGGTGTGTCCTTGTTGGAGGAAGTGTGTTACTGTCAGGACAGGCTTTGATGTCTCAGAAGCTCAAGCCCGGGCTCAGTGGAACACAATTCTTGCTGCCTGTGGATGCGGATGTAGAACTCTCAGGTCTTCTTCCAGCACCATGTCTGCCTGCACGCTGTCACGCTTCCTGCCGTGACAATAATAGACTGAACCTCTGAACCTGTAAGCCAGCCCCAGTTAAATGCTGTCCTTTATGAGAGTCGCCGTAGCTGTGGTGTCTTCTCACAGGAACCTGATACAGTACCTTCTCATGGTAAGGGCCCAGCACAATCCATCCGCAAAAGCAATACCCAAGATAGATCATAGCCGCACAGCAACAGAACCTGATGACATTGGGCAGCGCTGCCTGGAGGGTCAGGATAAGGAGCTGTGGAAATGAGAGAGGGTGTTAGATCCCTCTGCCCTTTAGTCAAAATGGCGAAATAGCTCCAGTAGACTCAGTAGGATTCCTTACATTGTACTTCGCAAAGAAACCCAGGTATCGGATAACGCCAAGCCACACGAGCATGGTGGAAGTCCCAAGAAGTATGCTACAGACATCGTAGCTTGTAAGACTCTAGGTAGAATAGGAAAAATTGGGTAAATTGCAATGTCAGTTAGGCAAGAAATATTAAATAGCGTTGTTCCAGGAGCAGCTCTAGGTATAAAGAATAAAGCGATGGAAAAACTGTTTTGTTTTTTTTTTTAAACCTTCATAAAGCTTACACTCCAGTGGAATATATGGAGCAAAGACCAGCAATAGATTAATTCCGCCTTCAGTGCACTCAGTGATGGTAAATGCTGAGGGGGAAGGCACTGGTATGGGGAGAGGTAAGGAATGAGTGGGAGCCTGCAATTTGGAATCTCAATTGCAGTAAGAATCTCAATGAGTAAATGGCACGGAAGCAAAGATCTGAAACGAAGAAATAAGGGAGAAAGTTAGGCAAAAGCCTAGAGGAGCCCTGGGCATGTGGAACAGCCAATAGAAAGGACCAGAGGCAGCAGGGAGTCTGGCAAGAAGTGAACAGCACAGAGTAGCGGGGAGGTAAGGGGTGGGTAGTGTAAGACCTCAGGGGTACTTAAGGTTGTTTTTGTCAGAAAAGGTCAGATTGGTTTGAGAGCCCTGAAGAGGAGTGACATGGGCAAGTGTTGCCTGTGTGACTGCCAGCAGAGGCCTGGAGGAATACGAGGTTCTTGGAGTAATGTGAGAGCAGGTGATGACTGGGTCCAGGCTGGAACTGTAAAGGTGGCCAGCTCCCTCTAGGATTAAGCATGGGAGAGAGGGGTTTTATAGAAGAGGGAGAGCTTCAGTGAACGTGTGGTTCAGGGCAGGAACACAGAGAGGTGCCAACCCCACTGGAAAGGCAATGGGAGAGGAGGACTTGAACTTAGGAAGGAGGACTGGGAGAGTTCCGAGTTAGCTGTGTTAAACCTGAGAAGATAAGTAGACAGTCAGGATGTAAGGTTACACTTGGATACTCGGGCTGCAGCACTGAGACTTCTAAGGTGCAGATTTGACACACGTTGGTGCATTGGTACCAAAATATCTATCTGGGTCAGGACAACAATACCAAGGCAGTGACAGAAAAGACTGTCCAAACAGGATGCCTCAAAACATCCTCACGCTGAGGGTTGGCCATGAAAGGGAAGCAGCAAGGAAAACTCTGACAGACAGACAGACAGACAGACAGACAGACAGACAGACAGGGATCTGGAGAAAACCTGGTGTGAGAATCACCTCAGCTGAAAGGAACACATGCAGACCAGCGGTGAAAAGCTACAGATGGTCAGGGCAGAGACATCAGCAGAAAGGAGCTTCCATGGCAATGAGACAGCCAGATCAGAAGACATTCTGGTAGTTAGCGTTCACCAGCAGGATTAGGTACTACGTTGATTATCTTTTATCCTATAAACTGGAGTGGAGACATGGGGAAATAGTTGGACAAAGGACCTGGGAATTTAATTTTGCAGAAGAAGCAAAACCACAGTGTTGGGGAGTTACAGGAGAGAATTGCCAGAGGGAAGAAAGAACCTGGGGCCAGGTCCTGAGAGGCAAGAGAAAGAGCTAGCCTTGAACAACAGCCTAAATCATCCACAGTACGAGACTGGACAGACACTGGAGACAAGTAAACAGGTCTCTTTACTGCTATGAAACAGGAAGTGAGGTGAGGGCAGGAGGAAGTGCCTGTGCTTTCATAAGGAAACACAGTGGTCCAGAAAAATGAAGACAATGTTTCACACTATGAAGACTCACTGAAGGAAGTGATAGCTGAGGTTGATAAAAGAAAAGAAAATGTCATGCAGAGAGCATCCCCATAACCTCAGAACTAGGGAGGTGAAGGCAGGGAGATCAGGGTTCAAGATCAGGCCCTGATACATGGTGAGTTTGAAGAGAACCTGGGCTGCATACAATACTCTCTTTAAAACTAATAAAACAAATAAGTATTAACTATAAATCCACCATAATTGTTTTTTGGCTCCCTAAAGCTAAACTACAAAAAATACAGCCATGCTAGCATCGTCTTGCCCCTGCCTTCTTCTCAGGCTTCTTCTTCCCCAAAGCCCCTTGCAGGTGAGTTTCACTAATGAAGCCCTACAGTGTGTGAACAGGACTGAAACCGGCTACTCCTGAGCCACAGCCACATGACACCGGAAAGCTGCCACCATCTGGTATTTTCACTTCCCATAGGCTGGAGCCGGTTCATGAGGTAACCCTGTGTCAATCGTGAAGTCAAGATGAGCTCTTAGGATCTGGCCAAGAACAAAATGCAGGGAGCTTAGGTCCCTGAAAGATCTGCCGACCTAGAGCCCCACCCTGAATGCTTCGGAGGAGAAAAGCAAGCTGTCCTTTGACCCAGCCTGTGTTTGGAATTCACCTCGGTTCATAACCAGGGTCCTTGCCGATGTGTAGTTCGTTACAAGACTCATTTGAACAGTGTTAATTTTTAAATTTTATGTTTGTTTGGGAAAAAAGACTAATTCTAAACTAGAATTGTTTCAGGAGAATAATATCAATGGGAAAAGTAAGAAAGTGAGCAACCTTTACATTGAAAGGGCATGGGAAGCAAAGGTAGAAACACACAGGGTAGTACCTTGGCCTTATTTCCCTCCTCCCACACTCCTCCTCCTCCCACACTCCTCCTCCTCCCACATTCCTCCTCCTCCCACACTCCTCTTCCTCCCACACTCCTCCTCCTCCCACATTCCTCCTCCTCCCACACTCCTCCTCTTCCTCCCACATTCCTCCTCCTCCCACACTCCTCCTCCTCCTCCCACACTCCTCCTCCTCCCACACTCCTCCTCCTCCCACACTCCTCCTCTTCCTCCCACATTCCTCCTCCTCCTCCCACACTCCTCCTCCTCCTCCCACACTCCTCCTCCTCCTACACTCCTCCTCTTCCTCCCACATTCCTCCTCCTCCAACACTCCTCCTCCTCCTCCCACACTCCTCCTCCTCCCACACTCCTCCTCCTCCTCCCACACTCCTCCTCCTCCTCCCACACTCCTCCTCCTCCTCCCACACTCCTCCTCCTCCTCCCACACTCCTGCTCCTCCCACACTCCTCCTCCTCCTCCCACACTCCTCCTCCTACACTCCTCCTCCTCCTCCCACACTCCTCCTCTTCCTCCCACACTCCTCCTCCTCCCACACTCCTCCTCTTCCTCCCACACTCCTCCTCCCACACTCCTCCTCCTCCCACACTCCTCCTCCTCCCACACTCCTCCTCCTCCTCCCACACTCCTCCTCTTCCCACACTCCTCCTCTTCCTCCCACACTCCTCCTCCTCCCACACTCCTCCTCCTCCCACATTCCTCCGCCTCCCACACTCCTCCTCCTCCCACATTCCTCCTCCTCCCACACTCCTCCTCCTCCCACACTCCTCCTCTTCCTCCCACATTCCTCCTCCTCCCACACTCCTCCTCCTCCCACACTCCTCCTCCTCCTCCCACACTCCTCCTCTTCCTCCCACACTCCTCCTCTTCCACCCACACTCCTCCTCCTCTCACATTCCTCCTCCTCTTCCCACACTCCTCCTCCTCCTCCCACACTCCTCCTTGTCCTCTTCTTTTGGTTGAATATTTACCTTTTTAACATTTTCTGGGAGAACTCTTGCCAACTCTTAGCACATTTTCCTCGGTGTGTATATGACTTTTGGTGTATGTGACCTGGAGAGTTTGAACTCTCGAGGTCTAGCTCAGAGCACTTTCCAGTCACTCAGATGATACTGACCTATCAGTTTGAGGATTTTGCTTTTTAAAACTCTGTTTGAGAGACGTCTAGGAGCTGACCAGTGGTGACATACACCTTTCATCCCACCATTCAGGAGGCAGAGGCAGGCAGAGCTGTGAGATCAAGGCCAGCCTGGTCTACAGAAAGAGTTCCTAGACAGTCAAGTCTCCACAGGGACCCTCTCTCAAAATCCAAAGAAGATAGGTAGATAGATAGATAGATAGATAGATAGATAGATAGATAGATAGATAGATAGATAGATGGACAGACAGACATTTCGATTTAAGATTTAACTAGAGTTAAGAAAACTGCTGCTGTCAGTTTCAAGTTAATTGAACACAAAGCCCAGAAGAAAGCATTTTTTCACAGCTTGGAAAAATACATTTTACTATTGTAATATTTTACCATCGTGATAGCACAGTTGAGAAGAACCATTTTACCTTGGCTTGGATTTCCATTTTCAGAATCGATCCAACGATCGTCAGTATGTCACTAACGATGATCATAATGTACCACCCGTTGATGAACTCCATCTGATCAGAGGCCGAAACTTCCTTCTTGTAGTGAAGAAGGAAAAAGTTGACAAACTCCTTTTGGGAAGAGGAGAGACTCAGTGAGCTTCGGTGTGGCTGAGCACGTTGGTGACATCTTGGGGAACAGGGCTTACCTGCTGAAGCTGAAGACCCCGAATCACAGACCTGGCGCAGAGCACCAGCGAGGACAAGCAGGTCAGGATAACAAAGGCATCGAAGATCATCATGTAGTGGGTGTTCTTCTGAACTGGAAGACAGAGGCCGAGGAAGCGTTAAGAAGATGATGTGACTACTTTCTCGAATAATTCAGAGAATTCAAATGTTTCAGAATAGCATTCTTTCCATTAGCATTTAAAGAAAGCTGAGGGTCCTTCAAAAAACAAAACACTCCAAATCAAAGATCTTTCATTATCAGCCTATGGCGTTTATGCTAAAGAGGTTCTCCTCGTGGGTGTGACATACACACCCACTATCCCAGCAGTTGGGAGCAAGAAACGGGATTACCATGAGGTCTAGGCTAGCTTGGATTATATACTAAGTTTGAGGTCAACCTGGGTTACATATAGTGAAATCCTCTCAAAAATAAAGTCAGTCAATCAGTAAATAAGCCTCCAAACTCCTACATTGCTTGACAACATACTTAGCTGGGTATAAAATATCCATTAAGCAGCCTTATGTACCTGGCACTTTTCTAGGTGCTGGAACACAGTGGTGAATAAAACAGACAAGGCCCTTGACCTAACAGGAGCAACCGTGGCGGTGAGACAAGCAAGGAGTGAGCAGGCGCATGGGTAATTCACACAGATGGAGTGATACAAGAGACGTTAAATCACTGGCAAAGGCACACCTCCCACCTGACTCAGTTCCACGCACTTTGTGTGTTCAGGGTCCTCTCACCAGCCCCTGTGTAGCTGTAGTGCTTACCCCCACTTTGAACTCGAGAAAACTGAAACACAAGGAGGCCCCATCATGTGCTAGGCCACACACAGAATGAGCATGACTGGCGTTCAAATGTTCACTCTGCATCAGGTTGTTCTGTTTTAGTCCTGTCAGCAGTGGACATCCTCAGCTCTGGCCATAAAACTACTGAATCAGAAGTCATGTGTCCCTGAATCCTCCAGATAAGGCTATATTTCAGAGCCATCGCTCCACCCTGGAGAGGGTAGCCAGGAAAGAAAGCTCACCAAGGTTTTAACTGAGCCTTGGGTGACAAGAAATGAGCAGCTTCTGCCAGCCTTGGAGGCTCACATGTAAAGTCCCAGCATTTGGAGACCAAGACAGGAAGATGGTGAGTTTGAGGATAAGCGATGGAGGAGGAGGAGGAAAAGAGGAAAATAAGAGAGAGGAAGAAAAGAAAGAAGAAATGGATAGGAGAGAGAGAAAATGGAAGAGAGAGGGGGGATGGGGAGAGGAGGAGAGAACGTTTTTCAGCCATATTGAAATCCTAGAGAATCATAAATGCTGTCATGACCCACAAGACAGTGCCATTAAAGTGAAGCAGAGGTGGCAGTCACCAAATCCACTGATGTTATCTCTACCAGGAAGCCATGAGGAAGTAATTTCAGAAAGAGCTGTAATAAAGCACGCTGCTGATATTTGCCCAGTGGTTCCAATGGCTGCCTAAATGTCTAACTCTACCTCAGAAAGACTTAAAAGCCAAACACAAGCACATAAGAGGCAGCCTCTGTGCCGGACACTGGATGCACTCCACCTAGAGAAGTCCGTGACGGCGGTGAGGGTTGTGATTCCAGAGCCCCATATGCTTACACACAAACCGACACCAGTGACTACCCTCATGTCGGTCTGATGAACAACACTCACACAGTCCAGACCTAGCTCAGAGCTACCAATTCTAGTACAAAGCGGAGGAAATCGAGCCCTGGCAGGTGTCTAAGATACGTCCTCTTCTCAGTAGAACCCATGCAATCTCTTGTGTTGTGCAATCACGAGCAAAGTGCAGAGTGGCCTACCATTTGGTCAACTTAAGAGGACCTAGGTAATGGCTCAGGAAAAATCTTTCCTGGCAGTGTTCCTGTTCCGGACAGGACGCATTCTAATCTGAATTTTTGTTTGTGTTTCTAGAACAGATTTCCCCCCACATCACTCCACTTTTTACATCAGATGAAAGACCACTACAGCATGTCATAGCTTTGAGGTCAAATCCTCCCTTCTCTCTCAACATAAGACCCTCAGGTCATTACACATCCCTCCTGGGCCTTGATTTTTTTTTCATCTGTGAGTCTGCTGCTCGTTGCGATATTTGAAGATATTAAAAGAGGAAAATAGGTATACGTACGCCTTTAGTGAAGAACTATGAGTGTGCAGTTGGTAAGGAGGAGGCAGGTAAGGGCTGTGGAGAAGGGAAGGAGCTGCCGGATGATACTAACGTGTGTACTGACTGAATCATCAGACATCTACAGCAACCCAAGCTGCCTTCAGAATGTCAAGGGCTCGGGGCTGGCCCAGTCTTTTACTTGGTGGTCCCTACATCCTGCAGGCCCTGGTATAATGCTCGATGGTCTAATGACCATCATGGGAGTGAGCAGAGCTTATGACTTACTTGATCCAGACACGTGCCAATCTTTGCATTCTCTGATAGAAATGTCGTTGTCTAAACTTATTTTGATTCTTCCACTGTGTGCCTTGTTGTCGAATGTTATCTGTAAAGACAGGAAAGGGGGTCTAAGGATGCACGACTAGGTTTTGTAGTCAAGATACGTCTCTAAATCCAACAGGAAGCAATTCATCGAAGGATACAGGACATGCGGATCCTCACTTCTGACCAGCTGGTACTGGTCTCGGTTAATCCCTGAGGAATGCCCCTTCATCTCTCTGTGAGGTGATAACATTGAATCCGATCTGCTGTAGACAGATTCTAGCATCTACACCCCATGTTTCTAGGATGCATTCTAGCCCTGGACACGTTAGCAAGCAAGAGTGTTCTCCCTCCTGTGTCCAGACACTTGTGTGCTGAATTTGTACAGGTTTCCTCTGCCCACCTTCCCATGGGACCTTAGCAACGGATAGCTTTTGGTGTTCAGGCAAATTAGGCAAACACAGAAGCACAAGCACCAAACACATCACTCCTATCCTTAGACACCCCTGGTTGAGAGGTGTTTTGCATTTTTTTATTCTGGGCCTAGATTTCTCCATCACTCTGACACCCCACCTATTACAAAGGGCTTGGTGACAGTTGCTAGTGTGCTTGCCTCTGAGAAAACCAGCTGAAGGGGCTCCATGCAAGCAGCACAAAGCAGCCCTTTGTGTGTACTGTGTGTGATCCTCCTCTGTCTCCTTCTGACTCTCTTGCTTCTTCCATACATAGAGAAGGAAGGAAAGGCAAGAAAATCCAACTATATTTTTCTTTCCCTTTCCCACCCCCCACAAAAATGGAAAAAAGTTCATTTGAAAGTCCTTCATTTACAGCTTAGGCCTAAATGATTATCTACCTTACCCGACTCTATTGCCATGCTCAGAGAATATCACAGAAGGGGGAGGGGACAGAGAGCCTGTAAGACAGAGGGTGGGGGGACTGCTGTGAATGGTGTCTTCTGGACATAACAGGGCAACTGCACCCATGAACTCAGGGCAGCACAGGATCAAGTCAGCTGACTTTACAGCACAAAACGAGGGACACCTGAGACCACACCCTAGCTGAAGAGCTCTTGGCACCTGATGGCTACTGGAAGAGTGTTGTTTTTGTTCAGCTGTGTGGCCTCTGATAAGTTGTCCATGCTCTGGTGAGTAACCTCCTACCTGTGCACACTCTGACAGAGTCATCTGGACTAAGTGGGAAGGTTGTAGAATAGGGTCTGGGAGGAGTTGGAGGGGAGCAGTGCTAGTGAGTATTTTATTCTCCGCTGTTGGGTTTCGTTGAAGTTTCTCCACACAGAGAAGGCAGACAGAGCTTCAGGCATGAGATTCTAAGTAACTTCAAAGAGTCCAGTCATTCTGTGTCCCCTCGAGATGGAGTCTCAGCTTCTTTCCCTACACAGATGAAGCCACTGCCATTTGCTGCCCTCCCCATGGAAGAACACAGCCTACACCCTACACGAGGAGATGCCAGTGTCATTTGATGGGGTGAAAGTCCTTACTAAGGAGAAATTATTGACCCTCAAGAACTGACGGGGACTCAGCTGATATCTTGAGTGATATTTCAATAAGCCGCAGCAAAGGCTGAATCTCCCCAAGAAGAAAGTATGCTGAATGGGATTTTAAAGGAGTATCATGGGGTGGGGTGGGGGGCACTGGTAGTAATGCACTTGAAGACACACTTGTTACCTAAGTATGAGGGCTGGAGTTCAGATCCCTGGGATCTATGAAAGCCAGGCAGACATGGTGGCTGTCTCTAACTCTTGAGAAGCTGGGACAAGGGATCTCCTAGGCAAGTGGGCTATTGAAACTGGTGAGCTCTGGGTTTAGTAGGGGACCTGCCCCAATGCATAAAGGGGTAAGCAATCAGGAAGGACCATTGATATTAACTGTAGGCCTGTATACAGATGTACACCAACACATACATATATATGCATGTGTTGTAAACACATGTATGAACACATATATACAAGTACACACACAATCATGTGTCACACATGTGAGGACATACATTTAACACATACACATGCTAATAAGAACTCAGATGTTCATGCACCTAATGAAGAATCTCAAAGAAAAGTCAATCAATACTTGTGAATGCAAATGAACTATAAGCCCAATTCATCACACATGGGCAAGATTTAAATATTATTTCAATGAATCTGGTATGAATAGACTGAGGATTTAGATATTAGAATTGGGCCACTAGGGAGGACCCAGATTTCACAACCATTTTCTTGATTCATTCAACAAATAATAGCACCTCCTACTGCGTGTCGTCTGAGGGAAAAGATATTAATTAAGGAAGTGATTGAAAGCTTCAGGGAGCTTTCAGACTAACTGAGATTATGTCAAACATCTAGAAGATTCTAGAATAAAGAGTGAAGTGTCAACCACATAAAGTATAAAAAGGGGAGAAGGTAAATACAAGACAAAAGCTGGACCAAGAGAACCCAACAACTCCAGAGGCCGCCTGGGAGATTATCAAATGTGTATCCAGCTGAAGAGCCACAGAAACTCAACCAAGAAGGTATCAAGACTGTACAAATTCTGAAACCATCATTTCTCAAACTCAAGACAGAGAAGACTTGATGATCACTCAAAATCTTTAAAATCAAGTAACTTTGATGACTCACGACTCACTGGTTAATACCAGGATCGACATATATAGTAGAGTTCAAAATCCTCTTCAGGTTTGGGTGGCTTTTCATGTTAAACCACCTCTGTGGTCATTGTATTTTATGATGGAATATTATTTCATGCCTCTCCTGAAAAGTCAATGTTTCACAAACAATTAGTCAAGCTTCGTGAATGCTAGCTACTACAGAGGCCATACAATCTGGGTCATATAAAAAAGTTTTAAATTCTGTCTACATGTGGCCAGACAGAATGTGTTATTGATACAGCTTTTTAAAACCACATTTATTCACTGTGTGTGCATGTGTGTGTATGTGAGTGTGTGTGCATATTTGTGTGTGTGTATGTGAGTGTGTGTGCATGTTTGTGTGTGTGTGTGTGTGTGTGTGTAGCTCAGTCTGAAATTGGATACATACAATACAGAAGGTGAGGCAGAAGAAGAGAGATGAACCAGAGCACTCACGGCCACATAGGGGAGTTAAGAGCAATAATCCTCGGTCCCCAGCTCCGAAAAAAAGAACCAAAAAAAAAAAAAAAAAAAAAAAAAAAAAAAAAAAAAGAGCAATAATCCAAAGGCTATGGACATCCGTGATGAGAAAGCTCAACAAAGACCCCTTGGTAACTATGGAAAGTCATCTGTCTGTCTATCTATCTATCTATCTATCTATCTATCTATCTATCTATCGATCTATCTACCAATCATCTATCCATCCATCCATCCATCCATCTATCCCCCCACCCACCTATCTATCCATATCTCCCTCCTCCTCCCCCTCTTCTTCTCCCTCTTCCTTTCATGATACTGATCCTTTGGCATTTGGTCATCTGTTATACACCAGGCACCATACTGGGGACAGTAACACACAAGGTAAGTCCTTGCCTTACAGAACATGCACCAAGGTGCAGAAGACAAACAGGAAGTCAGCAACATGCAGTGACAGAGCTGGTTGGAACAAGGTCCCCAGGCACATCCTGTAGTTCAGACAATGCCTTAGCACCAGTGTACGAACCATACATCAGGTTAAAATAATTTTTCTCTAGTCAGGAGACACACTCAGCACAGCCCACACTTACAGTCAGGGTAAAGTCGTAACAGTCAGGAAGCTCCTGGTGGCGAACTGTCTGCAGGTTGATGGCTTTGAGCTTAAATTGGAGCTCCACTGTCAGAAGTCTGGAAAGCAAAGGATGCTTGCAATGAGGGTCACACAGAGGGCTGAGCTGTGCGCCCCTCCAGAGCATGCCTCAGATGAGGGTCACACAGGGCTGAGCTGTCCGCTCCTCTGCTCTCCTCACCTGTGGAAGTCCAGGGTCAGGTTGAGTTTGTTTTCTCCAGGTGTTCCCATGTGGAAAGCTTCCTCTGGCTCTATAAGGAAACAGTCTGCACAGAAGGGAGCAAAGCCATAAATAAAGCTGCATAAAGGACGGTGGTTAGGATCAGTTGCCCATGTTGACTCCTTTTAGAATCAGCAGAGTAAGAACTCGGGATCAATGCCCTGGTTCTGTGTCTCCTGTCTTTACGACATGAGACATTTCTGAAGTGGTCAGTGATTTAGAAAGGTTCAGACTGTCTCAGAACGCCATCGCTCTCCCCGCCTCGTGTTCCTTGATGCTTTACCTGCTTGCTTTTCCTTTGAATTCACGAGTTTTACAGCAAAGTGTTCACGATAGAAGTTGACAGATAAGGACCTCTGAATAGTTTTTCTACGACATAGGGCACCCCCCGTCAATGTTTATGGAGATGAAGTTATCATGGGGCTCAGGTTTAAATCAAGGAGTTAAAACAGTAGCTGGTGGTTATAGGGGATCATCACCTGTTTCGACTTCTGGATCGATGTCGAAGGTATCGTTCCCGGGGCAGATGGTGCCTTGCCTGTAGAAGTGCTGACAGACTGCCATTGCTGACTGCTTAGTCCCCTTGTTCTCATAAGCATGGTTGCCGACGGAGATGTTTCGAAGTTGCAAGTACTTCACCCGAAAAGAGAGAGACAGGGATGGAACACTGGCCAGAGCCAAAGGGATGGCAGCCAGGGCAGACGCAAGGCCATGATAACCTGCCCTGGTCATGTCCCCGTTGGGGTGCAGACATTCAGGAAACACACCCTTGGACGCCGCGTCTGAGTGAGAGACTCTGAAGAGGAGGAGTGGAGATCAGAAGGGGCCGTTGCTGAGTCTGGGGAAATCCCTCAGCAGCCTTGAATACTCAAATGCTTTATAGTCTGTCTACTCAGGAATTCTCCCAGGCAGCTGCCTCTGACCACTCCCTCCCACACCCCTGCTCCAGAATCTTCTGGTTTGGTGAGAGCCTCTCACCTGGATGCAGCGTCCTAAGTCATTCTTTGACTGGAAAAGTGAAAACAAATTAAAGATTTGTAGCCAAGCACTGCACTACAAGAAGTACAGCAAGTATAAGTTGCCCCTTCCCTGTCTTAAGGCCTCGTACGATGAGGATTTGAACCCATTAACAAACCTTTCTGTGTCTGTCTGATACTTCTGTCTTTGTGTGGTAATCACATCAAATACAATGGCAGGAAGCCATGGACAGAGGTTTAGACACAGTTGTGGACACTGACAGCTCATGTCTCTCTTACGTGTGTGTATGGATGTGGTCAGAATGTGCATCTCTCTATTGCATGAGCAGTACTGTGTAATACGAGCTGTGATTTTTTTTCTTTTTTTTTTAATTTAGAGAATACTTTATTAGTTTTTGTAATCAAACCCACGTAGATAAGACCTTACATATTTAATACAGTGTGTTACCCCTGTACAAATGGAAAAAACTTAAGTTCAACATTTCTAGACCAATATGGCTGTTAATTTCTGTACAGTGCCAACTCAACACAGTAAACGGGGATACTTTTTTCGAAAGTTGACAGCACAGGTAAAGTTTCAAAAAATTCAAATTATATATCTATATATATATATTTATATTTATATAAAAAGACCAATAATAGCAGTGTGTTATGCATCAACAGCAGCAACAGCTTTTCCAGGTTCTGCAGTCATCTGAACAAAACTGTAGAGACATCCAGCACACTCCATTAAAAAAAAAAAAGTAAAAAAACAAAACCCGAGAAAACAGCACAGTTCTGTTACTCTTGTGGTACCTGGCACCATTTTTTTTTTAAATTACGAGCTGTGATTTTTGGTGGATTCAGCAGAGGTGCTGAGTGGGGAATAAGAGAAACAGCCAGATGCAGGAATTAACATGCTACGTTTGACCCGTTAGACCAAACAGTGCCAGCATAACAGGACTGGAGGGACTGTGAGAACCCTTCGCCCATCTGCACCCCTTTCATCACAGAGGCCACAGCAAGGAGATACAAGAGCTGAGCATGTAGATGCCTTGATCTTACTTAGCCTCTCAGAACTATGACAAGGAAATGGCTTTCACGGCTCATCCTGCAGATATTTAACTACAGTAGCAGAAAGAAATGTGACAGCTAAGATAAGGACTCCTCGTGGAAGGAACGGGGAGATCTAACCAGCAGATTAGCTCCCAGGCCAGGTACAGTGTTTTGAGGAATGAGTTTAGTTCCACTGATAAAGGTAAAGATGTTATACAAGGAATTTACCAGGCCTTTAGTCGGACAAAGAGATTGCTTTTCAGAAGTGGAGGCAGCAGGATCAAGAGACCAATGCCAGCCTCTGCTTCAAAGAGTTTGAAGTCACCTTGGGTTATGTCAGGCCCCCATCTCAAACCAACAATTATAATGGATTGTTTACTACTCGTCTCTACATGCCCTCTAAGACACATATGAATCTAGTACAATGTTTTACAGATACTTAATACATTTAAACGTTAAATCTAGGACTGAGAGATGGCTCAGTGTGTAAAGTACTTACCACCAAATCATGAGGACCTGAGTTCAAATCCCCTACACTCATGGAAAGCCAGGCACAGTAGCATGCATCTGTAATTCCAGTGTTTCTATGTCAAGACAGGAGGCAGGGATAGGAGAATTCCTTAGAAGCTCTCAGGTCAACGAGCTTAGTGTATGGAATGAGGAGCAAGACTCTGACCTCAGACAGGGTGGAAACTAAGGAATGGCAACCAAGATTGTCCTCTGAGTCTCACCCAAGTGCCTGCAACTGTCCTGCATAAACATCTCTCTCTCTCTCTCTCTCTCTCTCTCTCTCTCTCTCTCTCTCACACACACACACACACACACACACACACACACACACACACACACACACAGTGGTGATTTGAATATGCTTGGCCCAAGGAGTAGAACTATTAAAAGGTGTGGCCTTGTTGGAGGAAATGTGTCACTGTGAGCACTGACTTTAAGACCCTCCTCCTAGCTACCTGGAAGCCAGCCTTCTCCAAGCAGTTTTCAGATGAAGATGTAGAACTCTCAGCTCCTCCTGCACCATGCCTGCCTGGATGCTGCCATGTTCCCGCCTTGATGATAATGGACTGAACCTCTGAACCTGTAAGCCAGCCCCAATTAAATGTTGTCCTTATGAAAGTTGCCTTGGTCATGGTGTCTGTTCACAGTAGTAAAACCCTAACTAAGACACATACTCTATCTCTCTCATGCACACACACATAAACACACACTCTTACACACACACTCACACATACAGACCCACTCTCTCACATGCATGCACATATACACACACACTCACAGATGCACATACACACTCTCACACACTCACTCACATGCACCCCCACACATGCACACAGCTTTTTTTTTTTTTGAAGTCTCTAAACTTATCTTCATCAATGTGTCTTCTGTGTCTGACTAAGTCTCCTAGTCGCACAGCTAGCCCAGAGTCCTGCTTCACAAAGATGTACTTCACCCTAGTGGCTCATGGACTCTGTTGGAATAAGCTGCCTCCAGAAATGAGGGGTGATGGTTGCTAGGGAATGTGTTTAAAGAAGGGATTTCATTATTTTTAAAAATGTGGTCTGTCTGTAGCTAACATAGGTCAAAAATACTGACCTCAAAAGCACGTTTAATTATCCCTTCAAAAGAAGTGATTTGGGACCTTGGGAAAGTACTAATTATAGCAAGAATAACCCAGAATGAAAACTTGACTCTGGAGTATGAAAAACAAGCTTATTTTCTTTTTCCTTTTTTTTTTTTTTTTTTTTTTGAGCTGGGGACCGAACCCAGGGCTTTTGCTTCCTAGGTAAGCGCTCTACCACTGAGCTAAATCCCCAGCCCCAACAAGCTTATTTTCTGTCAGGCAGTCGGTCAGCATCACTGAGTGATCCTCACCAGGCATGGCATAAAAGCCTCGCTTTCTCATGAGCTAGAAGGCCTTGCTTGTTACACAAGCTGCAAAACTAATCTTCTCGTTAGTTATTATAAGTCTCCAAGAGTATAAGCTTTGAAGACTTAATGACTACCTATATCCAGGGTTATGTTTATAATTTCAAAGACTGAAGCTCTCACATCAAGTCCTATCCCTGGTTCTTTCAAATGAGTCATTGAAGTTCTTCCTTTCTGCTAGTAGGAAACATACACGTTTTTAATCAATTTTTATTTGTATATGAATATAGCAATATTTCCCAATCAATTTTTAAATGTTTGTTTTATTTTACGTGTGTGTACATGTGTGTGTGCATGCACTTGTGTGTGTGTGTGTGTGTGTGTGTGTGTGTGTGTGAAGGGATACCTGTCAAGACCAGAAAGACAATAGATTCCCCTAAAACTGGGAATGCAAGACGTTTTGAGGGGCCCTATAAAGATTCTAGGAAGCAAAGTCAAGTCCTCTGAAAGAGCGGTCAGTGCTTTTAACTGCTGAGCCAGCTCTCCAGCCCTGTAACTATATTGAAATAGTTTATTCATAAGTTACCTCTGAGCAGAACTGTTCATCCGTGGAGTGCTGGTTTCTATATAACCCATTGCTACCACTTCTCCAGCCTGCTCTTCCTCCCAAGAATTCACACACTGTCTGAATATCTCACTATTAGAACGCTTGCCTAGCTTGTGCAAGGCTCAGAGTACCCCTAATACCTAATGCAAACAGAGTCAACACCTGAGGCACACAGTTGACTTACCCGGGTCACTGCAAAGATGATCTGGTCGTACACATCATTCTGAGTGTACACCGCGTAGGTGTCGTCCATTCGGTCCATGTAGCCTTTCAGGAAGAGGTGTTTGAAGGCTATCGTGTTCTCTTCCTTGAAAGCTACTACCATCTGGTTACTTAGTCCAAACAGAACCAGCTTAAAGAAGAGAGGAAACACCATGAGGAAGAAAACTCTGAGCAGGAGAGAAACAGTCATGTGGTTTAGGGCTTGACTAGCAGTAATTTATGAGGGATGTGGCAGCATATCCAGAAGGCTCTCAGTTTGGGGACCAGGAGATGGCTCCATGGATGACAACTTTTCTTACAAGTGTGAGGACCTGAGTTGGAAACCCCAGAGCCACTGAAAAGCCAGCTGTGTGCCAGCAGTCTGGTATGACTTTAGGGACACCGGATAAGAGATATCTGGAAACTCATGGGCCAGGGAGCCTGGTGTACACAGTAGCAAACAACAGATCCTGTTAGAAGGTAAAGGAGTGAGACTCAGATCTCCACACATGCATGCCCCCCGACCACCACACACACTAAGATATACACAGTGACAGTGAGGAGGGGGAGGGGGTGAAGGCTCCTGCCTGAAATGCTCTTAGGAGTCCAAGGCAACAAGACTGCACTAAATTTGCAGCCAGTCCAGCCTCCGTAGTGATTTCTAAACTAGCCTGGGCAATAGATTGAGAGCTCATCTCAAAAACAAACAAACCGTCCATTCCTTTTAAAATATTTAACTTAAACAAACACTTTTGTATGATTCTTACCAAAAGGCTTAAACCACTGACTAATGTTCCTCTGGGCCACTCTAGTAACTATTGGGAGATCGGATAAGTCCTCTAAAAGATGCGGAGTAATTCAGGACATGAGCCTGAGTGCAGCTCGGAGCGTGTACAGGTCTGAGCGTGTGCAGCTCTGAGCCTGTGCATCACTTTCTGTGCTCTGGTGTCCTGCATCCCACAGGGATGTGCACTAAGCCGGCTCACTGCCCCGAGGCAGAGATGCACTGCTCCGTAGTTAAGTCTTGAGCACCTGTGTAAAGCACTGAGCTTGGCCCACAGCCAGGACCCAAATGCACCTATTATTACTCTAAGCAAGGAGCATTCTTGCCTTGCAGATAGAGGTTCTGCCATTGAAGTGGCACAAATAAGCCTTCAGGCTGTGACATATTACACTGTCCCCTGAAATTAAGGATTTCAAGTGCAAGACGCCAAGTCTTGTACTGAGAACTGAGCGTGTTTTCGTGGCGATATATTAAAAAGAATCTGTGCCTGCTTCTGTGCAGCTACGTATGAGCTATGCAGACTTTTTAAACCGTAAGCATCAATATCCTTTTCTGTAAGGCAGAGACTGGGATTTCACTGCAGGAGGGTGGTTACAATGACAGGAATGGTCGCACCGGGCTGGGATGAGGGGTCACCCAAGTCCAGATAAGAACTCTACCAACTTCAGATGACTCTAGAAACCGTCTTGGCCTACTAGTCCTAAGTACTTGTTTTCAATGGGCAATTAAGATTAGCAATCTCAATATTAAAAAACAAAGACAAAAAAAAAACAAAAACAAAAAACAAAACCAACAACTCTCTGTCAATAGTTGATGTTTACCAAGAACTAAAAATAAAATTACAAACCTAAACGTTGCCTTCTTTTTTTCTTTCTGCTCTTAACAAGAGAACTTCCTCTCACCAGCACCTTTATTTTTAACATTTTTTTTTGTGTGTATGAGTGCACAGATATCAGGGGACAGTTGTCAAGAGTCAGCTCACGCCTCCTACCACGTGGGTTCTAGAAGTCAAATACACATGGCCGGCTCGACAGCAAGCACCTTCACCAGCAGAGCCATCTGGCCAGCCCCTCAAACATGTTTTAACAATAAACTACACCAGCATATGCAACTACCACAGAAACATGATTTCTCAAAAAAAAAGTAAAGAAGTTATGGAAAATGGATTGAAAATTTCCTTCCTAACAAAAATGAAGGCACACATTTCACAGCCAAAGTCCATATTCTTAGGTTACACACCTTTCATGATTCTGGGCTGCAGGAATCCAAGCGATTGCCTACAGCAGAAATCCACCCAGTGTCTAGAGAAAGAGATGCCCACAATATTAGGAATAAAAGAAAGATCTCATGTTGCAAATCAGCTAATTTCTGTGCATGATACCTCTCAAGAAATGTCTTCACTAGGATCCAAATGCTAAAAATGTTTATTCCTGAAAAGGAGTATGGGATTAAAATTATAATAATGAAAAACGAGAACGAGACAGGTGTCGTGGTACATACATTACCAACACTGGGAAGACAGAGTAGGTTGATCTCTGTGAGTTCAAGAGCAGTCTGATCTACAAAGGGAGTTCAAGGCCAACTGGGCCTACATAGTGAGCCTGTCTCAAAAATTTTTTTTAAAAAGAATCAAGAGAGAGAGAGAAAGAGAGGACAAGCAAACAAACACGAGTCAAAGGGAGAAGGGTTTAAGTTTGTATCTTTTTCTATTGTCTGTCCTTACAGGTGCAGTTAAAAGTCGTTTGAGGAACCAGTCCCTCCTCTGCTACTCAAAGAGGCGCCACCTAACTCGTGCTGGAAAATGCTTACCTGGATAGTCACCATAGCGATTTTCAGAATCTGTATGGCAAGTTTCCATGGCTTCCTACCCCGAGCCCAGAACTTCTCGCAAGGATTCATAAAAAAGAATTTGAGTTTCCGCCTCATCTGATCTTCTAAGAGAAGCTGCTCGGACTGGGATGAGCTCGGGTAGAAAGTGCAGGGACTTTCATCCTGGTGAGAACTGCAGCTGCTTACCACCACCTCAGGATTTGCCATCTCTGGGGAGAGAACCAAACACTTCCTCTCAGCTGGGAGAGGCAGGAGCCTGCATGGTGTTTGCCACTGCTGAAGCCTTAACAAAGGGTCACAGTCGGTGAGGTAGAGACCAGAAAGGGGGCGGGGCGTGAGAAAGGAGCGGGATGCGCTCCTGGCTCCTCCCACTGAGTGCGTGCTGAGTGCGGTTCTAGCCTCTCACCAGCTGAGAATCAGATGTTCAGCCACCATTAACCTTCGCTTAAGGCCTTCCTCCGTGTGCAAGGAACCCTGCATGGCTGCCCCAGTGTCCCTTACCTCCATACCACATTCGGTGGGCATAGACTACAACAGAGGATCAGTTCCCACTGGTTTCAACCAGTGAAATGAATGCTCTCCCAGGTGAAAGCAAATTCAAGGACTGCTCCCATCAGTAAAAAAGTTACATGCTTACACGTATGGCTGTATACCATATAAGTGTGCTTTCCGGCTCACTGGGTGACAGATACAGTCACGGCCAAGATCGGAAGCCTGAGAGGCTGTGAAAGGACTTCAGAGAGTAAATGGACCCTGAAATGATATGCAGATTTTTATGAGGATATGGTCATTCGTTTCCCTCTCTGGGGAGAAACAAAAAAACTTCCATATAATTATTAATCAATTAAATAGGTTTTCTACAGAAGCGGGAACCAGTTTGGATCTTGGTACTTCTATGACGTGAGTCGGCTCACTCAGCCTACACCAAGCCCCAGCCATGAAAAATGGTAATAATATATTTCTATCCTCATATGATTGTAGGAAACGTTAAATTAAGTGCAGATAAGGCTTTTATGTGGAATGTAGGCAGGCAGCCTCACCCTCTCTACCTTCATTAGCCACGCACGCTTTCCAATACCAGCTTATGTCGAGGGACAATGTGAGCCTCCACAACTGGGCTGTGCTACACTGGCGGGAGAGCAGGTTCTCAACTGCGGCCCAGTTCCTAAATGACCCATCCCTCTGTCTTCCTTATACTTACCAACACATTTTACCCTTTGGAGCACGTGTAGCTACTCTTTGGAATACCTCTCTGAAAGGGGGATACCACATAGTAGACTTTTTCAGACTGAGGAAGAAGTCTCTCCAGAGAGTGGGAATTATCCAGGACCTTCCCCTAGGCTAGCACTGACACTATGGAACCCATTCAAATATACTACCCCACACTCACCAAGACAACAGGGCCCTTCCACACAGAACAGAAGGCCCATCTGAGTTTAATGCTTTCATAAAGACTTACACTGAACAATGAAGAGAGGAAAATTAATCATATGACATCTGATAAATAATCGTATCTACAGCTTTCCAAGTCTAGAATCACACATTTGAGATAGATTACCACATTCTCAGTGCACCCAACATTCCTGAAATGTAGACCTGGGCTATAAAAACCAGCCATGGGGGACATTCTAAACTCCTGATTGATATAGAGATTAGTAAGACCACTGCTGAGTGAGGAAAATAATACAGAATAAATGTTACTATGTGACCAAGGCACTCCCCGAAGAAAGCCGTAATGGTGGACATTGACGTGTGGCTCTGTCGCAATACCACAGTGCGTCTCAAAGCATGGGTATATATAACGTCCTTAGGTAAAGGCATAAAGGAGAGGAAAAAGCCATTGATTCTTAGGGGAGATTGGTCAATGTCTTATCTTCTCCAAGAGTAGAACCTGAAGGGCTGAGTAGATGACTGAGGAACAGAGAGCTTGTCTCACATGAGCAAAGCTGTGGTCTCTGTCCCCAGCAAGGCAAAAACAAAAAAGGTGGGGTATTTTCGACAGCACTTGAGAAGACTATGTGTGAGACTGTGTGCTGATTGGTTTTTGTTGGTATGACACAAACTAGACGGATCTTGGAAGAGGAGATCTTAACTGAGAAAAGATCTTCATAAAGTTGACCTGTAGGCTAACTTCCAGGGCCTTTCTTTGATTAATATCAATGTGGCTGCAGGTGGTGGCACCATCCCTGGGTATAGGTGGTCTTCAGAAGTATAAAAAAGCAAGCTGAGGGGCTGGAGAGATGGCTCTGCAGTTAAGAGCACCGACTGCTCTTCCTGAGGTCCTGAGTTCAAATCCCAGCAACCACATGGTGGCTCACAACCATCTGAAGTGAGATCTGATGCCCTCTTCTGGTGTGTCTGAAGACATCGACAGTGTACTCACATATATAATAAATAAATCTTTAAAAAGAAAAGAAAAGAAAAGAAAAGAAAGCAAGCTGGGCAAGCCCTAAGGGGCAAGCCAGCAAGCATCCTTTCTCCGTGGCTTCTGCTTCAGTGCCTGGCTCGTCAGGTGCCTGTCCTGTGCCCCTGTCCTGACTTCCTAGTGAAGAGCTACGACTTGGGCATTACAAGTTGAAATAAACTTTCCTCCCCAGTCGCTTCTGGTCACAGTGTTTTATCACAGCAATAGAGATCCTAAGACTGACTTAAAGCAAGTTCTGTTGGTTGCTACATATGAATAATATTTAATTTGTTGGGAGTAAAGTGTGTTTGCGAACTACTGGTTTGAAATCCCACCAACCCCTTTTCCATTGTATTAGAGACAAAATTAAAGTTTAAGCACACCAGACATACACTATGTAACTGTAACTTAGAGGAACAAAGGGAAAATAGCCAACCACCATTAATTTATTCAAAACTCTGCTCAAGTTGTTCCTGAAGGCCAGCTCTCAGTCCCAGGCTGACTGGGAAATTTGCAAACTGCGGAGAGCCTCACTGGCTGACCAGGTATTGGCAGCTGCTCTTTGAAGTCAAGGCCCGAAGGGGTTCAGCAGAAGTCTACCTCAGGTGTCCTGGTGCCTGCCCTAGGCTGATACAGAGCCTTACTTACAGCAACCAGAAGCTAAATTGGGTTGGGCTGCAGAAAGGCATCGTTAGAGAGGGAATACATAATTGGAGAAAGCGCGGGCAACAAACTGCCACAGCTGGCCTCTTGAGCGTTGTCTCATCTCACCAGACAATACTTAAGCCCCTCCTCTCTCTCCTCCTCCCTAGTTCTACAATTTGATAAGTCTGACTTCAGGTAACCCTCTAGATCCACATGAAACCTCTGCCTTCGCTCCTGCAAAACTAGAACAGTGCTGTTCTTTCTGGTGCCTCCTTCCTCTTTCTTCTCCCATGCCATGGCACTACCTCTACAGCACTGGTTCTTAGCCACAAAGCAACGTCTGGCCTGCTGCTGGAGTCTGTGTGACATACGCAGAACCCGGGCTATTGCCCCCATTTCTACCCCTGGCCAAGGGCCTGTAACAAAGGTCGAGCCCAAGTTTAGGGCACACACAGAGCCGTTGCGGGTTATCTCTGAGACTTTAGTGGGAGGCAGTCCAGTTGGCCTCTGGGATCACAGGCTACCCAGAGAGAACGAACACTCTGGGCTGAAGGTGGCATCCGGCATTGGATTCTCACAGCCTGCTTCTTGGGAAGCAAAACTGGCATAGACAGGTAGGACTCTGCGGTCGCCTCCAAACCTTGCTGAGGTGACACAGAGTGTCCCCACCCCACCAGGCGCCTCACTGACCTGTGGTTCGTTGCCGGGTCCCGGTTGTGCCAAACCGGTGCATCTCACACTCTGCTCCCCCCTGTGTGCCCTCCATGACTCAGATGTCCTGGGCCCCTACCCTCCCTCTTTGTGCCACCCACGGCTGGAGACACAAGGCTCCCTCTCTGAGCGCAACAGGCAACGTTCCCAGGACACCTGATGCCCTGGGGCGGCGCCCGGCTAGGCTCACCTGAGGCCCAAGTCACACCGAGGGGGCACCGGCAGGAACAGCAGGGACCTGTGGGGAAGCTTCAGGTCCTGCTAGCCGCCGAGGGACAGGACACATCTGCGTAGGGTCACCCTCGGCTCTGAGCCCCACAGGCTCAGGCCATCCTCCTTCCTCTGGCCCCAGCCTTGTGACCCTCCTCCCCAGGGCTCGGGTTCCCTGCCACGCCCTTTGTGGGGCGGCCTTTCTCAGAGACAGGTGGGGAGGGGAGGCCGTCGGAGGAGTGCGGCTGTGGCACTGTCTTCTCTCCCCCACAGCCCCAGCATTTCGTCCCCTGCATTTCCACCAAACGTCCCCATTAACTTTCTCTGTGCGCTGGAAAACGTCGGGCAAAGTGGACCACTCAGGAACCATTCCAACAGATGGCTGTAAATGCGGTATCGGATACACACGGACGCTCACTCAGCAGCGTTTACTTCGCTCCCAGGCCTGCCGTGCTGACCTATGCAGACAAGGTGAACTCGGAAAACTGTAAGGCACCCATCCAGAGCCTTGGACCTTCAGTCAAAAGATAGGAAATAAATGCTGTTGACTCTCCCCGGGCTAGGGCACAGGCAGAGAAGGAGCCCTAGGGAGCCCTGAGATGCAGTGTAAATCTAAATATCTCAGGCAGGGCTACAAGGGTGCTTGTCAGAAAAGCACTTGCCTTGTACGCTTGAGGAACCGAGTCAATCCCCAAAATCCATGTGGCACCCACAATCTCAGTTCTGGGGGAGGTCGGAAACAGAGAGATCTCTGAGTCCATTGGCCAGCATTCCTAGTCTAATTGGTGGACTCTGGACCAATGAGAGACCCTGTCTCGATGGATTCTTGCAGATGGCACACCATAGGCAGGCCTCTGGCTCCCACAATCTGCAAGTGTACCGGCATGGCGGTACACATGTGCATCTCAGACACACTGGTACACACTAGCACATGCTATTTGTAAGTGCCTGGCTGGAGGAGTGGCTCAGCCATTAGGAGCACTTGCTGCCCTAGTAGAGGATCCAAGTTTGACTCCCAGAATCCGTTAGTAGCTTACAACGTCTGTAACTCCAGTTCCAGGGTACCAGGTGTACTATTCTAACCTCTGAGGAACACCAGGTAGACACTCAGGTGCACATCCACACACAAAGTCAACACACTTATACACGTAAAAATAATAGTAAATCCTTAGTGCAAATGCTTGGGAGCGGACTTTAGAAGAAGTCTTTTCTTCACGAATGCTTTTGAAACGTTTACTATTGGCTCTAGTACATATCACGGACAGCAAGAACTTTGGCTAGTTTTAGTTACAATCGCTTGAGATTTGTTTTAATCTATTATTTTATTTTTATTATCTTGGGGCATGAATACTTACCCAGGAGGGAAGATACCATAATCAAGAAGGTATTTTTTCCCAGGCTTATCCACTGCATTTCAGATGTTTTGGCCCTTGTGACTTCCCCCAAATGAGGGAAAATGCATAATTTGTGGTAGTGGGCAATCGTGTTCAAGCCTTCCCCTAAAACCATAGTTTTTTATTATAAAATAAGTATGATTTTCTAATGGAGTATTCTATAAACTATATCTGGAGCAGACAGACCATTTTGCCAAACTTTTTTTTCAACTCCTAGATCAGTTGACACAGGCCATTTATAAATGGAACTGCCGCCTCCTGTGCCTTTTTATGTGTGGAAGTGTTTTGTAGATTTGTCTTGCAGTGGAGTACGCCAAGCTTATTCGGTTCATTAACCTGAATCCCCAGCGTGCTGTACAGACAAGCTGGATACTCGGAGGATATAACTGGCACACTGTATTCTCAAGTGCAGTCTGGGAGAATAATCATCTCTAATGCCCCTGTGTCTCTGCACAGTTTAACACAGCCGTCTTACAACAGTAGCTGAAGTTACCATTGTAGCAAGTATTCAAAATGCACAATTGTTCAGAGACAATCTGAATTTTGGAGAGGTTTGCAGAAATACGCAATGGCTTTTCCTTGGCCCTACAGCCGCTGAGCTGTCTACTAGGGAGCAAAACACCAGGTTTTAGAGTCAGCTCAGGGAGGGTCCAAACTCTTCTGTCACTTCTTGACTTCTTTGTACTAAATCATTTACTCCCTCCCACTCTCCGCTTCCTTTCATGTCTAATCTGCCTAATGAATGGAACGGTGACCATCAATTAGTATGACACATGTAAAACATTCATATTTTATGTGCCTAGAGGTGTTCAGGCTTGGTTTTTAGACAATCAAAGTGAATGGGAAAATCAACCACGTTCATGAATTGTTAAGACTCAATATCGTTGAGATGTCAGTTTTTGCTCAAAGTAAATTCTTTTTTTTTGGAGCTGGGGACCAAACCCAGGGCCTTGCGCATGCTAGGCAAGTGCTCTACCACTGAGCCAAATCCCCAACCCCAAAGTAAATTCTTCTGTAAGTCTCTTGGTCATGGTGTTCTTATCGCAGCAACAGAACACCAACTAATACACCGTCCAAGAGTGACAAATGACACATTCTCGTCACTTCCTGTCTTTTCAAATGTATTATATTTTTGAAGAGAAGGTAACTGTAACACAGACTTAGGAGGACCCCTTTTGGAAGGCTTCACAAAGAGAATGTCAATATCAGAGGAGATGGCAGCTCCATGCAAGGGCGTCACCCTTGCAAACTCTCTAGTAGGATAAGGTTTTCAAGGAGAAGAAAATGACAATCTTGACTTTGTGTGGTCCTGGATTCATGTGTGGTTTTGTCTTCATTTTTATGAAAAAAAAATAAGCAAAGACAACAAACATAAAATATCTTTTGGAACAAGGATATAAAGAAAATATTTTCTATAATTACACAGTGTGCTGGTGTGTTTATTTTACTATTATCGAGAATTTATTTTCCATTGTTCCCTTCTTTTAATTATTATCATTACAAAATGGCTACAAGATAGTGATTACTATATATGATTGAAATAGTGTTTTGCATACTATTTTGATTTATTCTTTGAGACTATCATGCGTAGACAATATATTTACATCATATTCATCCCTCCTCTGCCTCCTTAGCACCCCAATATGTCCCCAGCAACTTCGTGTTCTCTTCTTCTTCATAACTCTCGGAGCCCAATTAGTGCTCTCTACAGTGTGTATAGGTGTGCGACCATGCACTGGAGCATAGACAGCCTACCCATGGAAATGCACACAAAGAAACATACTCTGCCTCCACGGCCATCAGGGGCCCAGAGCTCCCCAGCTGGGATGGGGCCTCCTGAGCTCCCCTCTCCATGGGGCCACACACCTGCAATCCTAAGAGATGGGAAGCTAAAAGATTTGGAGTTCGAGACCACTCTGGGATACATAGCAAGAAACTGTCTAGAAACAAAATCAATTGTGAGCAATAACTCTTAAGCCTACACTGAGTAATCAAGAAAATCATATCATGGGGCTGGAGAGATGGCTCAGCAGTTAAGAGCACTGACTGCTCTTCCAGAGGTACTGAGTTCAATTCCAGCAACCACATGGTGGCTCACAACCGTCTGTAATGGGATCCAATGTCCTCTTCTGGTGTGTCTGAAGACAGCCACATGCATAAAATAAATATATCTTAAAAAAAAAAGATCAAATCATTACCATGGGGATGAGAACCGCAGGAAAAGAAGCAGTCAGCAGACTCAGGAGGTCCAGTTTGAGTGGACGCTTGAGATGCTGTAGCGGGCTTCTCATGTTGTTTAAGGGCTTTTTTTCATTCCCATCACAAGTGAGTTATCTTATTATACAAACTGCTATCCATACAGTACAGACCGTTATAGGAGCAGACAGGGCATGAGTCATTCTGAGTCCTCACTGGGCTCAGTCACTCTGCAAAGGCAGTAAGACCGCCTCTCTGGGATAACAAGCCCCAACTCTGTCCAAATATAGTTACCCTCAAATTTCTATAAATTTATTTTTAACATTTATTTCAATACTTATTACATGGTATGACAGACTAGACACAAACACCCTTGGTTGGCACTGATCTACAGGACACATTTTGGATAAGTGTTTGTTATCTTGGAGAAATGCCTGGTAAAGGTGGGGTTTGATATTCAAGTTTTCATTTAATCATGACCAAAGAACTCACTTTGGACAGAATTTAAGATTCTGATTTAACAACAAATTCACTATGAAAAGCCACAGAGAGTTCTTGTGCTAAGTTTTCCACAGCAACGTCAAGAAAGAAGGGGCAGATTAAGGTCTACCAGAAGTCTAAAACAGCTAATGATTTGACATCTGATCTTACTGATATTATAAAAACACATTCACCACATATGTAACAGGAATAAGGAATGTGGTGGTCAATATTGTCAACTTGACAGGCCCAAGAATGGCTTAGGAAACCTAGAAGACACCTCTAGGCGTGCCTTGAGAGATGAGCTAGATTAGGTTAACTGAGATGGAAAGACCCACCCTAGTTGTAGGTGGTATCATTCTATGGACCTGGGTCCTGGGGAAGTGCGCTGAGTACCGGCATTCTCTCTGCTTCCTTCCTGACTAAGGGAGTAGCAGACCAGCTGAGTCTACCCCTTCCCGACCCTGATGTACTCTCCAACTAAGACCCAGATTATGACTACACTGAGTACTACTACTACTGGGAGTCTACATCTTCCCAGCCCTGATGTATTCTCCAACTATGACCCAGATTAAACACTTTCACTCTCAAACTGCTTTTGTAAGAGTTTGTTTTTGTTTTGTTTTGTTTTGTTTTTTAATCACCAAAACAAGAAAATCACCTGATTCAGGGAGGAATGGATTTCCCTTGCTAACATACATTCTCTTGATTACATTTCAAATAATGAAAAAGATAATTTTCAAAACTAGGAAACTTTGGGGACAGCTGCAACTGTTCAACAACATTGGCTAGCCTCGGGGAAGAGAAGCCATCTTTTGATTGAACCTTATGACTTGTTTCCTCACATGACAAAACTAGTCAACACAGATTTTATTTTAAATTGAAAGTTGTCTACTTGGCAGGGAGAAGAATCAGTTCATTCTCCCTTCGACTCCCTCGTCCACTTCTCCCCTTCCTTTCTTTAATAGAAAGTTCTTTGTGGGAACCAGGACTGGCTGAGGAGTTCTGATCTGCAAGAGGGGCTTGCCCCATCTTTTTCTGATTTCCTTTGAGGGAAGCCCCGTCACTCCTGCACTGAGATCTGGAAAGTTTAGCTTGTCAATGGTACTTGTTCAGGCAATAACAAATTTTGGCTTAAACATAATTTTCTTATTTTAAAGGCAGTATTGTTATTTTAAAAGCTTTCAAAAATGCCCTAAAAGTTAAAAATAATTAGACTTCTCTGGCGATGGTTCACCACTGCTCAATGCCTATAAACACCAAGGGTCGCTCCTTAGCACGCAGTGGCTCTCTTCCTCTCAGCTGTTTCTGAGAGTGTGAAGACTTACACAGCACAGTGTGCTCCATTTCCATATGAAGCTGTTTGCTCCCGAGCTCCCGCACTGGCCTCTCTGGAGACACCTGCTATCCATACAGTTCAGATCATACACAGGGGCAGACAAGGTGCTTACTGTGCAAATATGAGGGCCTGAAGTTGATCCCACCTAAAAAGGTCAGGCATGTGGTGTGCAAGTGTGTGTGGGGGGGGGGTGAAGGAGGAAGGGAAGAGGGAGAGGGAGAGAGAGATCCTAGTGTTGAGAAGGCAGAGATGAATGAATTTCTATTGTATTATGGTCAGCCAGTGTAGTCTATGATAAGCTGTCTCAAAATCCTCTATGGAGGGCTTGTGAGGAAAGAGATCCAAATCCAAGACCATCCTCTGACTCTATGCATACACACAGGCATGCACACATGTATGCATATGCATGTACACACACATGCACCTGCACACAAAGGGACTTGCACAGGTGGATGTTTACACACACACACACACACACACACACACACACACACACACTATATTTATATTAGAATTGGCTCTTTCCATCAGTAGCACAGCTCTGCCCCTGAATCAGGCCTCTCTGATTTTCTCATTTCTGAGAAGTGAGATTGAGATTCACCGTTCCTCTGTTCCCTCTGACACAGGCTAGTTTCCCAGAAACCTAGAAGCGATCTCAGAGCTCCAACAAGGCCCCTCCTTTCCTTCTCCCCTGCCCTCTCTCCCAAGCATACCTATGCAAACAATGATACAAAGACGTCCATTCACAGCCCTCCAGCCGAAATGCTTTAGTAAGCAAAATTAGTAAAAATCAATCTTATCTCTGACTTACCAGATTTTCTGCAGTAAACTCGATTTGAAATTTCTCTAGCCGTTATTTCCCACTGTCATTCTGTGACTCGCTGCCTCTTCCCTTAACTAACAAAACTAAAACTACTTTTTGAATATATTCAAGTTTGAGGCAAAGTTAATCCATGTCCTCTGAGAGTGCATAGGTGTTCACTAGTCGCCTTCACCCGGTCTGCTGGACACACCCACCAAAGAAGATGTCAATCATGAATCTGCAACGTGAAGAAATCACTCAACATTTCCTGTTCCTTTTTTTACTTTCTTGGTATTGTGACTTATGACTCATTCCTTGGGGCATGTCTAAAAGAAAGATGACAGCAAAACCCATGTCTCAGCCGAATCACAAGATTATGATCGTCCTCAAATCCACCAGGATTGTGGGGAATGGTTTTAAAGGAAAATATATCATGTGAGGAATACAAAAAAGCCTTTGTTATTTCTCCTGCATTTAACAGAATAAGCAATTAAGCATTATATATTTATATATAATTCATATAATATATACATTGTATATGTATATATTGTGTGTATGTATATATTACATATTTAACATGCATGTATTTATTATATTATATATGAATGTATCAATGTTGGGTGGGATCAATTTAAGCACATGAGCTATTACCCCAGCCTTAAGGTTAAGAGGGGAGATACCAAGTAATGTGGCCTCAGCTACACACCATGATAGTCAAACGGAAAAGCAAGAAGGACGAATGCCACCTGCTTACGTAGCTTTGCGGAGGAGACAGCATTTAAGCTGATCCCAGAAAGAGGAGCCCAGAAAGCCCTTATGGTACAGTGGAGGTGGAGAAGAATCCACAGCCTGGGGCAGGAGAAGAAGCAATACCTTGGTTTTAAGAGGAAGAGGCATCCTTGGGAGCCAGCAGGGGCCCCCGGGGACACACTGTCTCCTGAGTCAGAAGGTTAGGGCTGCAGAAAACCAACGGATGCATGTGTCATGGCTGCCTGTGTTTCGTTTTCATTCCATTTGATATCTATTTCAGTCAACAGAGACTTGACACATTTTAAAAATCGACATAAACATGAATATATATTGTGGAGCAGAATGTCAAATTCTCAAAAAAAAAAACAAAACAACAAAACAAAACAACCCTTTCCAAGAATGGATCATATACCAAATGCTCATGTGGGGACCAGAGAAGAACTTGGAGGGCTCTGTCCTTACCTCATCTCTCTGTATGAGCCTGGGGTTGCGAAAAGAACCTGGCACCTACCTACCAGATGTCTTTCAGGGTTTTGCACACATTTTTACACACAACCCTAACACGTGCAATAAAAGAGTGATCTCAGGCTTGAATCCCTGATTCAAAACACTCCACAGTAACTTAGAAAATGAATTAGGGGGAAGAAGGTGGTGAGTGTCCAAGCACTGTTGTTACTGGCTAGGACACAGATGAGGTCACCAGAAATAAGGAAAGGCAGCTATAGAGTCATTATCAGTGACATATTCAGGGAGGAAAACGGTAAAACTCAGTAATAGGTTGGCTCTGGGCAGGGCAACAGGAATCAGAGACGGCTCTCAGATTTCTAGTTTTGTCAATTGAGGAGAGGAACCTGATAGGGCTTCGAGATGCCTTAGAACCTAGCAAGTGTTAGGAACTCTGCTGGACTCCCCAGGAACCCTTGTAAAGCTGGGTGTGGTTGTGCACATCCGTAATCCCAGTGCTCCTACAATAAAAACAACGACCAGTGTAAGGCAAACTCCAATGCCTGAGATTTTCTTCTGACCTCCACATATGCATGGTGACACTTGCCTACACAACACATACAGAGAGGAAGAGAGAGAGGGAGGGAGGAAGGGGAGGGGGAGGGGGGAGAAAGAGAAAGAGAGGAGAGAAGAGAGAGGAGAGAGGAGAGAGGGGAGAGGGGAGAGGGGAGAGGGGAGAGAGGAGAGAGGAGAGAGGAGAGAGGAGAGAGAGAGAGAGAGAGAGAGAGAGAGAGAGAGAGAATTTAAAAGATATCTAAAGACAGTAAGTTAATCTTGGCTCTGTTAAACTGTGGCAGCATCTATCCATTCATCCATCCATCCACCCATCCACCCATACATCCTACATAGGGAGTTCTTAGAGCAGTAAGATCCTCTCTTAAACAAAACTCTTTAAATCAATTGTTGTGGTCAACTGCACTGCTTTACTAAATTTTGCCAGATCACACATTAGCAGTTTTAATTTGTACTTTTAAAGAAAAGAAGGAAAACTGGCGAGGTGAGCTTCGCTCTAAATATCCTGGAGGGGCCATAGTCAGATGAAACGATTCTTCAGTCAACAGAAACCCACCAAGCAGCTTTCTCTCTGAGACTTGTAGTTCCGGCTTGAGTCAAACTCTATACAAATTTCTTTGACCAGAAAAAGAAAAAAAAAAATGTACCGCAGTAGTCAAGGACGTCCAGGACAACCAGAATGCAACTTCCACAAGATACTCCATTTTTACACCAGTCCTTAGGTGCAGCCTGCTCCCCTCAACACCGAGGTCACTCAGGTGGCTGACCTAGGAGCTGCCCAACCGCACCCCACAAGAACTTCCCTTTGAGTAGCACTGCAGTGGATGCAAGGCAAGGCACGGACCTGGGTCAAGAGGGGTCACTGAGACCTAAATTGGGTGATGTCACAACATAGCAACCAATCACTAGCCGTCTATGAGAGGAAACTGTTGGGGAGAGGACACGGTATTGGTGAAGAGGTTCTGTCAATCTCAACAGAAGAGACTTTTTTTAATCTTAGCAACGGACGCGTCCTAGCAACAACTGCCAGCCACCTGTGGTTGGAAATTGGAGATTTATTTTTCTGGGCGAGAAGAGTCAGGCTCCCATCTCCTACTCTCGAAGGAGCGTTTCTCTGGGGAACTGCCAGGAGGCTGCTTTCTTTTCCCTTTAGTGATTCCAGGTAAGGGCGGTTCAGACCGGGAAAGGAGGCGGTAGGGGGGGAGGGAGGGGAGAGACTAAATATCTCATTACCATATCAAGGGCGTTCGGAAACATCCTTGACAGTGCTAGTGGAGGTGGACTCTACTAAATAGATATTTTTTCACTACTTTCGACAAGTTCGCTGCCAGAGCCAGTGAGACAAAAACAGCTAAGAGAGAGCAGTTAACGGCATCTAAGAATATCCGGAACCCGTGCCGCCTTGTTCTAGCTCTCGCATTGCTTGGCACGCAGCGGGAGCTCAATAAATTATGCATAAGTGAATATGAGAATGACGTGCTCCTGGTTACTCATCAACACAGTAGAGGATTACTGTGGACTGAAGCGGATCACTGGGGGATGGGGGAGGGCTAACCAAAAAGAGGAACCGAGAACATAAACTCTTGACGGAGGGCTCTGATCTTATTCCCCTAGTGATTAGCATATCTGGGACTTAATTGCTGCTCAGAGCGACTTCTCTTCCCCTGGAGGAACTGTAATGCTGAACGCTGAGTGAATCCACAGCAGCCCTTCAGGCAGCCTTGTGTTTGAGACCGGTCCTGTGTCAGCTCCTCACAGCACCACTGGAATATATCAGAACGAGACTGATTGAGGCAGAGAGAGAAGGCAGACCGCCAGAGCAGCATTAGCTTCTGACAAATGCTTCTAAGATTGCAAAATCCACTCCTGGGAAGTAAAGGGGTCTTAGGGAATCTGCATTTGAGTGACGTCGCTCTTACACTGGAGGAGAATGTCTTTGTATAAAAGAAGAAATTTGATCATTTTATGCATATAAGAATAACAGTATTCGTTGTATAAAATATGCAATGAACAGTAATGGTGGTAGCTGTAGTGTGTGTGTGTGTGTGTGTGTGTGTGTGTGTGTGTGTGTGCACAGATTGCACAGGAGCACGAACCTCTGTAACTGGGTTGCAGCTGTGTGAAGCCAGGCGATGTTTAAAGTGTTGTTGAGTATGTTTGGGCCAAATGAAACTGGCATAGAAAATGGAGAGGAATAAAGTGACGAGAAATCTTTCAAAAGAAAATGAGGCCCACGTCCTGAATCTATGAACGAGATGAAGAATACTCCATCTGAAAAACCGAGAGAGCCATTTATTGCAGAATACTTAAAAAGGTAGAAACTTGAACAAACGAGGTGGCTCAAGTTAAAACATTGTGCACACAGGGTAGCGGCGGGGGTGGGGGAAAGAAAGGGAGAAACTGAATAGACATTTCCAGAAACGTTAGACTTATAAAACATTGATCAAAGCATAAATTGTACCTCTGTCGACCAAGAGCATTGTTTTAAGTGGTCCTATTGGCGTGCTGGGTAGTTTCAAGTCAACTGGACACAAGCTAGAGTCATCTGAGAGGAGGAAGCCTCCGTCTAGAGAATTCCTCAGTGAGATCCTGCTGTAGGGCATTTTCCTAATTAGTGGTTGATGTAGGGAGGGTCCAGCCCATTGTGGGCGGGGCCATCCCTGGGTGGGTGGTCCTGGGTTCTTTAAGAAAGCAAGCTGAGCAGTCCAGTAAGCAGCACCCCTCCCTGGCTTCTACATCAGCTCCTGCCTACAGGTTCCTGCCCCGACTCCCTTCAATGATGGACTGTGATGTGGAAGTGTAAGACAAACAAACCCTTTCCTCCTCATCTTGCTTTTGGCTATGTGTGGTGTTTTATCACAGCAATAGAAACCCTAGTCGAGGTATATTTATAATGAAACAACAATCGAAGGATGCTGTAATGTGGAGGTTAAGAGTATGCCCACCGCTCTCCATGTCCCCACACCAATGACCTGACCTCACAGAGTGAGGAACTAACCGTAATAATAACATGTGACGGAGGTTAAGTTCACAGAAAATCAGAGGCAGAAATACCTTAAATTCAAAGCCAGTGTCAGTAGGCAAATAGGAAAATCCTGCCGCAGACCGAAAAAAATAAAAAAAATAAAAAAAAAATCATTGAACTTAAAATGCACATGAAATTCTTCAGACCGACTGGCATAAACACCTGTAAGTGTGACTGATAATTATTATTGTTTAAAAATGCACACATGATGGACTTTCCAGGCTCAGCATGAGACGTGCTCACTTTGCAAGCCTGACAGGCTGATCCCCAGAGCCCAAGTAATGGCGGAAAGAGAGAAACGACAAATGTTGTCCTTTGAGTATCTCACAAGCAGAGTCGCACATACAGCGCCCCTCCCCACCCACTTCATGCGTGTACACACATACACAATGATGAAAATAATGTTTTCAGTGCTTCAGTGCATGCAAGAAAGATGTTACAGTGTAATAAAGCAAAATGGTGAGAGAGACAGAGAGAGGGACAGGGAGAGACAGAGAGGGGGAGAGAGAGAGAGACAGAGAGAGAGAGAGAGAGAGAGTTATAGACAAGCACACAGACACCCATGTTTCGGTTAAGATTTTGCAATGAAGGGACTAAACAGTAACAAGACCTGGTGTTGTTTTAGCCGTCAGCTATAAAATAACGCTCAGACTGTGTTGATGTTAATTTGCTAAAATAAGACAAACCCTTCCTTAAGCACTTAATGATGATGTGATTTTTTTAATTATTTTTATTGAAGCTTCATATCCACCTTGTGAAGTATACTTTATTATCCCCATGAAAAAAAAGAAATAAACAGAAGGCAAGAAGGTCTGCAGTTTGCCTAGGACCATTCAGCTGAAAGCAGAGACTGTTTTCAAATCCTAATGCATAGACTCAGAAAAACCACTTGTCCCACACTGTAGCCCAGGCTGGCCTCAGATACATGGCAACCCTCCTGATTCAGCCTCCCGAGTGCTGTAATTTTAGGTCTGGCCACTATACCTGACTCTGAAATCACAGTTTTGACCACTTAATAGGATGCATCTATGGATACCAGGGACTCAAATATCATGCAGATGACCTCGTCCAGTGTTAACATCCCACGAAAGCACTCTGGGGTGTCGCAAATGAGGTCTTAATGGTTACATGGTCACATGCTAAGGCCTGTGTGACTTAAATTACATTCATTTAAAAATCATGTCCAGCAGCAGATGCTGGCGAGGATTCGGAGAAAAAGGAACACTCCTCCATTGTTGGTGGGATTGCAGACTGGTACAACCACTCTGGAAATCAGTCTGGAGGTTCCTCAGAAAATTGGACATTGAACTACCTGAGGACCCAGTTATACCTCTCTTGAGCATATACCCAAAAGATGCCCCAACATATAAAAAAGACACGTGCTCCACTATGTTCATCGCAGCCTTATTTATAATAGCCAGAAGCTGGAAAGAACCCAGATGCCCTTCAACAGAGGAATGGATACAGAAAATGTGGTACATCTACACAATGGAATATTACTCAGCTATCAAAAACAATGATTTCATGAAATTTAAAGGCAAATGGTTGGAACTGGAAAATATCATCCTGAGTGAGGTAACCCAATCACAGAAAAACACACATGGTATGCACTCATTGATAAGTGGCTATTAGCCCAAATGCTTGAATTACCCTAGATGCCTAGAACAAATGAAACTCAAGACGGATGATCAAAATGTGAATGCTTCACTCCTTCTTTAAAAGGGGAACAAGAATACTCTTGGCAGGGAATAGAGAGGCAAAGATTAAAACAGAGACAGAAGGAACACCCATTCAGAGCCTGCCCCACATGTGGCCCATGCATATACAGCCATCCAATTAGACAAGATGGATGAAGCAAAGAAGTGCAGGCCGACAGGAGCCGGATGTAGATCTCTCCTGAGAGACACAGCCAGAATACACCAAATACAGAGGCGAATGCCAGCAGCAAACCACTGAACTGAGAATAGGACCCCCGTTGAAGGAATCAGAGAAAGAACTGGAAGAGCTTGAAGGGGCTCGAGACCCCATATGTACAACAATGCCAAGCAACCAGAGCTTCCAGGGACTAAGCCACTACCTAAAGACTATACATGGACTGATCCTGGACTCTGACATAATAGGTAGCAATGAATATCCTAGTAAGAGCACCAGTGGAAGGGGAAGCCCTGGGTCCTGCTAAGACTGAACCCCCAGTGAACTAGATTGTTGGGGGGAGGGCAGCAAGGGGGGAGGATGGGGAGGGGAACACCCATAAAAAAGGAGAGGGGGGAGGGGAATGTTTGCCCAGAAACCGGGAAAGGGAATAACACTCAAAATGTATATAAGAAATACTCAAGTTAATAAAAAAAAAAGAAAAGAAAATAATTTCATTGAAAAAAAAATCATGTCCAGGTGTGCACGTCACACACCCACGAGTTAAGATTACTTTCAGATGTGCATGCTGTGGGCTGGACTCATCCCAAGGACTTTAGGCACATCTGTGAGGAGACAGCACACACCTGTGAGGAGACAGCACACACCTGTGAGGAGACAGCACACACCTGTGAGGAGACGACGCACCTGGTAGCACTGAGCACCTGCAGAAAGCTGCACCCCCGTGAAACAGAGACGGTGGTGATGCACCTCGGCCAACAGCTCCGTAGAAACAGGATCAATCACATTGCTGCTGTGCTAAAACCTTTAGTCTCGGTACAGGAGCCCGTCCTGAGAACAGATTGTGGATCCAGTCCAGGCCCAAACCTAGGAAATAGGGATCCTCACACCCGATAGCATAAGCAAGGATTTGATAACGATTTCTCTCTTTGCAGCCTACATCGGAGCCATGGCACCAAAAGCACAGAAGAGCCCCAAGGGTCAGAGAAAGGGCAAAAAGAAGACGAAGCAACAGTCGCTTGGTAGGATTGATGGCGGTGGTGGTTGTTGACTGTTGCTGTTGTCATGTATTATACAATGTGTACTGTGGCTTGACTTATAAGGTAAAACGAAACATTTTCACTTCTGTGAAGTCAGACACTGCAGTATCAAATGTTCAGAGGCTAGCATTCCCCACTTGCTTCACTCCAATATTAGTGAAATGCCACGGCACCTGCATCACTGAGGATGACCGTGAGAAAGACAGTTGCCTGCTTCGTCTGCAGCTGGCCACCGGGCACTTGAGTTCTCCAGTCCATGTCTGTATCTGTATGCTATGTTCTGGTGTTTTACAATATCATAACCAAGTGAGACAACGTGCTTCTTAAGGTGAAGCTGATGTTTCTTTGTGTTTTAGTTTCAGAAGAAGAGGAGCCAATGAACATGGAGAGCATGGGTAAGTGGAAATAACCAAGTTTGATTCCTAGAGCCTCACGGTGCGGCCCGAACAAGCCCCCAAACTACAGTTCTGCCTGCCTCTGCCTTACCAGAGTGTTTGGATTGCATCCACACACTTGGCCTTGAATTTTTAAAATAAAGAATTAAAAAAACAAATGCAAAAACAAAAACAAACAGAAAGCTGAACTTAAACTGAGAAATAGATTTAGACAACACAATCCTTTTAACAATAAATCTACTGAGAGAATTAAGGGTTAGCAGTGGCTCCATAGATACAGCACATTCCAGACAAACCTCACAACCTGAGTTTGATCCCCCGGAACCCCCCAAAATGAAGGGGAGTCTGGAGAGATGGCTCCCTGTTTAAGAACACCAGAAGCTCTTCTAAAAGGTGGCTCACAACCATCTGTAATGCCAGTTGCAGAGGAATCTGATGCCCTCTTCTGGCTTCTGAGGGCACCACATGCACCTGGTACACAGCGTGGTGTACATGCAGGCAAAACACCTGTACACATAAAATAAAAATAAATAATCTTTAAAATACTAAAAATTGCAAAATAACGTGGAAGGAGAGAACCAACTTCACAGTTGTTCTTTGATCTCCAAAGCTTGCTGCGTACTCATACCTACACACATACATCATACACTGCTGTGCATTCTCACCCACACATACATCATACACTGCTGTGCATTCTCACCCACACATACATCATACACTGCTGTGTACCCATACCCACATATACATCATACACTGCTGTGAGTTCACACCCATACATACATCATATACTGCTGTGCATTCTCACCCACACATACATCATACACTGCTGTGCATTCTCACCCACACATACATCATACACTGCTGTGCATTCTCACCCACACATACATCATACACTGCTGTGCATTCTCACCCACACATACATCATACACTGCTGTGCATTCTCACCCACACATACATCATACAGTGCTGTGCACCCCCACACACATCATACAGTGCTGTGCACCCCCACACATACATCATACACTGAGGTGCACTCACACCCACATATATACATTCTACACTGCTGTGCACCCACACCCCCACACATACATCATACATTGCTGTGCACACACACACACACACACACACACACACACCACACATACCCTCTACCCTATCATGAGAGTATTGAAAGCTCTTTTGTGGGAGGCCTATAAATTATGGCTTCCTCCAGAATCGCTTATTCCAAACTGTAGCTCAAAGGCAGTGTTCATCTGATATCAGCTCATTTTTGTTGAGCTCGTAGCCAACGGCCCCGTAGCTAACACCCGAGTGAAACCTCAGCCTCCTCCTCTGTTCCCAGGCCTTCCTCAGTCTCTTGGAAGCAGACAACATGTCACTAAGCTCTAGGTTCAATGAGTGCCTCTGCCTGCTGACCTCACAGCTTAAAACCTAATGAGAAGCCCTTCTCACTCAGTTTCACCACAGCCCCTGTGGGTTGGCAGCATCCTTGGGTCTTGCCCCATTCCATTCAGTCTGTAGTGCTGGGTCAGGGCCTGAACTAGACAGGATATACGTATTCTGTCGGCTGCCTTTTATTCACAGTGAACATCACCAGCTTACCTCAGCAACAATAAGTCTATAACGCTCACTAAATTCCGCGTAAGGAAATGTTAAATCCTATTTTTAAATTGCCTTTTAAAATGTCCAATTAGTGTAAATGAACCATTGTTATAAAAAATACCAGGCCAGTAGAATCAGAAATGTGTATCTGGTGGAAGCAAGAAACATGAAACACAATCTTGAGTTAGGAGAATAACCTCAAAACCAACCTGGTTTGCAACATGAATTCTAGGACAGCCTGGAATGTTACAGTGTGAGAGCCTGCTCCAGATCTTACTTTTGTTGTTGTTGGAGGTTGGCAAAATGCTTCCTCGCCCCTGTTACTTCTTCCCACTCAGAACAGCCCATTGCTAGGGTCTGGTCCAGGGTGGGAGGTAGAAACAAGAAGATCAGGGAGAGCAATAGAAGTTGAAAGAAAGCCTCCATACCTCTAGACCAGTGCCTTCACTTCTAAAGTTATCCCAAGAACATAGTTTGTAACACAAGAACAATTCACAGGCCTTCCTTAGTCTGTAAGAGTAACAAAATAAGAAACAAATAAGAAAAACTGAGCATTCCCCAGTAAGAACAAGGTTGAATGTTATGTTACAGAAACAAACTAATTTAAAATAGTGTTTCAGACATGTTATGTAATGTCCTAGTAGAAGTACATATGAGGTCACAGTAAAATGTTAAAAGCAGAATTTCTTAAGAGTTCTACATGGGATGAATAGAGCAAAATGTTATTAAGATGTTTCCTGAAGGATGTAAATAAGCCATAGGGTTTTTTTATTCAGATCAAGATTTTTTGTGTGTGTGTGTGTGTGTGTGTGTGTGTGTGTGCGTACACGCACGCATGCACGTTTGTGAATGAGTGGGTACATGTGTGTGCACATGTGTGCTTGCATGTGGAATTCAGAGGACACCCTCAGCCACCTGCTACATCTTTTATTGAGATGGGATCTCTCCTTGGCCTGGGACCTCTCCAAGTAGATGAGGCTGGGTAGCCAAGGAGCTCCAGGATTAGCCTGTTGTTGCGGTAAAATTAAAATAAAAGGCTTCCTGCACTAGGTCTGACACCATAGTGCCTCATGGCATCTGTTAGATATTTTCATCTCAGTCAGCAAAATGTCTCACCAGCTTAGCTCTAACCCATATCACACTGCCAATGACTACTCTCTGAGCCTGTCAATAATCTTTCTACACATCTAGTTCCCAAGGCAGGTTGCCACCATGCCAGACATACACATCCCAATTCTGTGGCTGCCCAGTGTCCTGCCACCATGCACTCCCTTGAACTCAATTAAATCACCACATGAAAGAACACACAACACAATAGCCTCTGATACAATTGATAAGATATAATTGCCCACTTAAATAACATAAAATTTGCTCATCTAGACACACAAAGCCCTGTACACATCCATCCCTTAAGAATAATCATAACAACCTGTAATATGTGCAGAGAGGAATTTTAACATCTGCTGCCATGTTCTCTCGGCTGCTCTCTCCCGTCCTCCAGTCTCCTCCTCCTCTCTACAACTTTTCTCCCACCCATCCTTCCTTCTTGTCCAATGACAGGCCTCATTTCTACCTTGTACCTGCCTTCACCTGCATAATGACATCATCCTACAGCCTGTCTCTCTCTCCCATCTCAAAGTTGCTGGTATTACAAGGGTACCCCAACATGCCCACCTTTTGCACGGGTGCTGCAGATAGAACTCAGGTCCTTGGGTGTACAAGGCAAGAGAGTTATTGACAGGCAAGGGACTGGGCCAGCTCAGTACAACCCTCATACATCAACATGGCCTCAGGCACCAGCCCAGACCAGGCACTTCCTCATGGCCTTTAGTGGTAACATGGGGCTTCAGACATGAAAAGGATCCTGGCTATGATAGGAACAGGGACTCAGACGTGGCCCCTGGTAGCAGCCCAGACCTGGACATCTCCATGGCCTCAGATGGTGGCACAGGCTCCCTCATCTCCACTGTGTCCAGTCCCACCTCTCTCCACAGTGCATGAGCCACTCGGCTTTGCTCTCTCCATCATCTCTCTACTGCACTCCCCATCTCGTCCATTCCTCCATCACAGACTCGACCATCATGGTGGCTCCCACCTCATGGCCGGTGTAGGCACTTGGTTGTCTTTCTTCTAAGTCTCAATATTTTTTTAAGCAAGAAAATTATTTAAAATTAATCAAGCATTTCCTGTTGCTAGTAGTTTTTTGTTGTTGTTGTTGTTGTTTTTTGGTTCTTTTTTTCGGAGCTGGGGATCGAACCCAGGGCCTTGCGCTTCCTGGGTAAGCGCTCTACCACTGAGCTAAATCCCCAACCCCTCTGTTGCTAGTAGTTTAAATTGTATTTAATGTCCAAATTCTACTCTGTGTTCACAGGCCATCCGGAGATTTACCCGTTAGTATTAACTGCCAAGACCCAGGAAATATTCAACTGTCGAATAGATGAAGATATGACAGATGAGCAAACATATAAACTCATCAAAAAAGAAGATATCTTGGCAGACTTGCAAAACCGAGCCGCAGTATCTGACTTCCACCCAGTCAAAAAAATTGTCCTGGTAAATATAATCTTGCTCTTTGCTCTCAGTCCTAACTCAAGAATTTCTCAGAATACGACACGAGGTAGGAAGGTTTTGTGTTCAATGCTGTCATCCCTTTACCTTCAGCCCCTGGGAGTCTGGTATGAGGGGCGCACATGAAAGGGCTACCCCCGTTAGAATAGCGATCTAGCTGGGCATGGTGGCACTTGGGAGGCCGAGGCCAGAGGATCACAAGTCTGAGGCCACCGTGGAGTATATAACAACTTCAAAGCCACCCTGAGCTACAAAGTTAAGATCCTGTCTCAAAATATTTTTCTTATACTACTTTAAACCATTTAGTTCATTGTTTGTCTTGTTCTGTTTCCTACCATATAGATTACACCACCAAACAATACTCACCCTTCCTTATTTTTTCCGTGTGTGTGTGTGTGTGTGTGTGTGTGTGTGTGTGTGTGTGTGTGTGTGTATTAGAGTGGGTAAGTATACCTCTGTGGGTACAGGTACATGTGTGTGTGCATGTGTTGTGGAGGGGTGTGTGTATGTAAAGAGGTGTGTATTTATATGTGTGTGTATGGAGGGGTGTTTGTGTGTGTGTGTGTGTGTGTGTGTGTGTGTGTTGAAATAGGTACATATACTTCTGTGGGTGCCAGTGCAAGTGTGTGTGTGCATGTGTTGTGGAGGGGTGTGTGTGTATGTGTGTGGGGGGTGTATATGGAGGTATGTGTATGTATGGAGGTTTGTGTGTGTGTGTGTGTATGGAGGTTTGGGTGTGTGTATGGAGGTGTGTGTGTGTGTGTGTGTGTGTGTGTGTGTGTGTGTGTGTGCGTGCATTTATCTCTATAAGTTCAGGGGGCAGCCTCAGGCATCTTCCTCAACAGCACTCCACTTGAGTTTTCTAGACAAGGCCACTCACTGAACCTGGAATCCATCAATTAGGCTAGCCTGGCTGACCAGTAAATTTAGACAACCTCCTGTCTCCCCCGACCACAGCCCTGAGATCACAGATCCTAGGAATCTGAACTCAGGTCCGTGCACAGCAGACACTTTATAATCTTGGCCGAGGGGTCCTTTCAATGCACAGTAGTGGGCAGCTGTCTGCCCTCCATACTCTTAGAATCCACATTCTTATCAATAACCCCAAGTTATCACTTACGATTAACTATGTTCCACCTGGACTGCTCATAACTCCAAATGGGCAGCCCTCCGGCCACACTCTCTCGACCTTTATCCTGTGGCCTTTCTCCTCTCTCCTCTCTCCTCTCCTCCTCTTCCTTTACCTCATGGTGGCTTCCTTGCTCCTTTCTTTCCTTGCTGCCATCCTCCCTCTGACTTAAGTCCACAAAACCTCAGCCCCATGTATGTCTCTTCTGCCCAGCTATTGGCGTCTTCATTTACCAATCACAACTAACTTGGGGCAAGGAGAAGCTAGCATCTACTTGTGACTCTCTCATCTCTAGGGCAACCAGTTTGGGGACCAAATTAGCATTAGAATATAGGCAGCATCAGGCCAACCCACTGACACAATGGGGCCATTTTCCTCAAACCTGATGTTTCCCTCTTTCTGTTAAAAATCAAATCATATGGTTCATGGGCTGGAGAGATGACTTGGCTGTTAAGAATACTGACTGTTCTTCCAAAGGAGGACCGGTTCCCATCATCCTCATGGTGCCTCTCAACCAGCTAACTCCAGTTCCAGGGGATCCAGCTTTCTCTTCTGACTGCCCCGAAATGAGACACACACATGGTTTAACAAATACAGTGAATAGGCAAAACACCTACGCCTGTAAAATGAAAAGTAATAAATCTGTTTTTTTTTTTTTTAGCACATGGTAAAATTTCCATGGACCGGTTGTGTTTTTAATGGAGTAATTTGGGAGTTGGGTTTAGAAGGCAGATTATGAGCAGGTTTACATTCCAGGCGTTGGCAGCAACTCCAACTGAATGAGCCCTAACCCTCGCCCCTGCTGATTCACTCCTACAGGAGTACCCGGGGGAGGAGCTCCTCCTCGTATATGACAAAGATTTCAAATATGGACTTAACTTTTACCTCATTGGAACAGAGGAAGGCAAGGAAAACTTTCTAAAGGTAAGTAGATCCGAAGGCCTTGCAGGCCGGCTGCTGGAGGGAGCAGTGCGCTGGCAGCACCCTAAGACCCTAGACATGGCTCTGCTCCCCGAGCCGTTCAGCTCCAGAATGGGGGGCACTGCCCTGAACCTGTAAAGGAACTTGAGAGGACAAATCATATCTCTGGGTTCTCCCAAATAGAATTCGACACACACACACACACACACACACGCACGCACGCACACACACACACTCAGACAGACAGACACACACAGACACAATGACACACAGACACACACTGACACATATGACACACAGACACACACACACACTCAGACAGACAGACACACACAGACACAATGACACACAGACACACACTGACACATATGACACACAGACACACACAGACAGACATACACACAGACAGACACACACAGACGGACAGACAGACACAAACACACACACACAGACAGACACACACACACTCAGACAGATAGACACACACACAGACACACACACAGACACACAGACACACACTTATATACATATTTACATATATACACTTTTTTCTTATAACCCTTCATGAACTCAGGGACACCGAGCTTCATATTTTAACCTGTATGATTTAATCTGTATGATTTGCAAAGACAGTCAGTAAATGATGCTTTCCTAACATGTGGGGTGTTCTCCTCTTCCTCCCCACCTTCATCTTACCTTGTCATCTCCCTGTATCCTGGTGTCTGTCTTTTTAATTCTTTATTCCTCTCCAACCCCTCCCGCTTTGTGGCTTAGTTCCCTACTGAAAGCATAGGATGATGAGAACATGGGAAGCACCCCATGCTCCCCCATGAAAGTCTGGTTTTCTGTGAGAGACGCACACATGTGAGAAGCCATGTGCGCTAGCATCTCTTTGGTTCCTCTCTAGGCACCAGAAATACCAGAGGAACAAGAAGATCTCAAGGAGCATGTTCCAGAAGACGTGTATATCTACAAGCCACCAGTCTCCAAGCCGTGGATATCTTTGGGCAGTGAGAAAGAAATTGAGGAGGAGTCCGTCCAAGAATCGAAAAAGCGGGTCAGTGTCTTCACGGTGCCTTCTAGTCTTTACCTTCCTCTACCTGGATGTTGTTCTTTCCAGAGAGGCTCTAAACTTTGCTGTATGTGCTATGGGAAAGTGCAAGTTTGTTTTGTTTTCTTAATTTGGGGGTGGGGGTGTTGTTACTGGTTCCTAATAGAAGAATGGTCTCTTTCTTGGGCAGCCATCACGATTGAATCTGTTTCTCAAAAAAGGACAGCATAAAGTCTCTTGACCCCTAGTTCCCTAGAGTGTGGCACTCCTGGTATGGGGGGGGGGTGTCTTTGCAAATCTAGTTTGCTATAATGAGGTCACAAGAAGAATAAGCCCCTAATCTGCTTTTATTGGTGTCCATGAGAAATTGATTACATCCAGATGTAGACAAAGATGCCATAAGAAAGAGAATGGGACCGTTAGCCCTCAAAGCCCTGGGTTCAGTCCCCAGCACACATGCCTGCTCAAAGACTGTAGAGATCTGAGGGTGAGTCTGTTTATGGTCAAGGAACAATGACGATTACTAGCTGGCACCAGGCATGGCAAAGAAGCAAGGTGGAGTTCCCCACTGCCCCTCAGCAGGATCCCCCAGACAGTCTCAGGTGTCTTGCCTCCACAGCTGTAAGACTGAACCCCCACCTCCCTGTTTTAAGTCACCCTAGCTGAGGTAGTTGGCTATGACAGCAGTTAGAAATGAGCACAGTTGGGGAACAAATGACTTAAGAAGGTGCTGGCCTGGGGTAGGGGGACAAGTTGGCCATAGTCTCTAGAGGGAAGGCTTTGTCTTGAGTTCCTAGAGGAACTCAGAAATACCATTACACTCAGGGTTATCCCAAATAGAAGGTGGGCTTCCACACGCCTCCTACCCGTCTCTTGCTGGTCCAGATGTAAACCTTCCCCACCCCACCCCACCCCCACCCCCATCACCTCTTGTCCTTTTTGCCCCCATCAAGGTGAGCATAGCTTCACTGAGGAGTAGTGGCTGCAGGCTGTGGGAACAAAAGTCACATGGAACTGGAGAGGGACAGCCAGATTCCAAGGGGCTCTGAGAGGGCCTGAGCACACTGCCACTGTGTCACACGGCCGTCCACTTTTCTCTGTGGACCTCGTTAGGTTTCCTTTGCTGCTTATGTGTGTTGCAGGTGACCTACATGATTTCTAGGAAACGGAGTCAATTTGGTGCACCCGTGACTTTCAGGGACCAGAATGCTTCTAGCGTAAAAGATGCCTACATTGAGTGTACGTCTTACCCAGATAAAAGTTACACCCTCACGCAAGTTGAGAAAGACATTGGCTTGCAAGTCATCGCTGAAGTCAAGGACACAAGCACACAGACCAGATGGTATGAGATGATATATAATAAACACGGGCATGCATCTGATTCAGGGAGACTGAATTCTACCCAATAACGCTCTTTTTAAAATCTTAGGGAACGAGATAAAATTATATACTAAGTACTACGAAGTAGGAAAATGAAAAATGGTTGACTCTCACCTGGAATCTTACTATTGTCTTTTAGAAGCTATCTCTTCCTGCTCAAAGACTTTGTTTATGATGGGAGTCTCACTATTTAGCCCAGGCTAGCCTGGAACTTGCCATGTATTTCAAATTGACTCCCAATTGGTAATGTTCCTGCCTCAGCTTCCCAAATGCCGGGTTACAGGCATGGACCTCCACAGTGTGGTGGTTGTTTTTATACCTCCAGTCAGATTGTCTGACTTCACTGACAAGATTAGCATCATCCTTGTGAAGAAACAAGACACTTCCATCCAGAGCCCTTTTGAATAGCATCTAAAGTTGTGTTTCTTTCACAGTGGAGTAGACAGAAAAGCAGTCCTGAACTCCACACACATTTATCCGCCTGTTTCCTTGACTCTCATAAGCATCTCAGGTTCAAATGCCCAAGCAAACTTAAGTTTATACCCCGAAGCCTGGGGCCTCCCGAATCACCCCCCTCTTAGTGAGTAGTAGTAATCTCTCTAAATTACTAAAATGTATCCACTTCTATCCTTCTGGACCAATCACATCAGGTCTGCCTCTTGATTGGACTATGGTAAATCCTTCTAATGAGGCTACAGTTGTCCATGCTTGCCCTCCTACCTCTATGAAGGCACAGTAATCCTGTTAAAATGGACCTCAGATCATATCCTGCCAAGGCCCTCCAAACTCCATCAAGACTCGGTGTGGCCTGGGTCTGCTTCCTAACCTTCAGCTTTACTTTTCCAGTTCTTCTTGCTCACTGCTGCCAGCCACACTGGCTTCTTGTTCTGGAATCTTTCAAACACACTTATGGCCAGTATACGTATTCTTGAAGAATGTTCCTTCTCTCCTCCGCATTCAGACCTCTGTTTGGATTAGGCATTCCCCTGGCCTCCTATAGAAACACACACGTTCCTTTAGTCTTAACCCCCAACCCCCACCATCTTTCTCCATGGTGCAGTCATCTCTCTGACCACACTTTTCATTGTCCCGTTTCTCCCACCATGCTTAGAGTTTAAGCTGTGTCTGTCTCTCTGTCCTTATTATTCTGCTGTACATCTGGGTCCTAGGACAGCTTCCGGCATGTACTTTTTAAATGGAGGAAGGGAAGAAATGGAGCACAGGACAAACAGAATGTTCAAAGGCCAGTTACATAGAGAAGGGAGACTGCGCAGTATGCTGATGCACTCAGTTCAGTGTCAGACAGACAGGCAGACAGAATTCATGACCGTTAAAATCAAGGGTTATAAGCGTGATGTACAATAATCATACTTTTCAGGTTCGAGTCAACCAAGTCAGAAGTCAGGCAAGCGTGGTATTAACATCCGGACACAGACACATGCACTCTAGAGGTCAGGCTGAGAAATGGGTAAGAAAGTAGGGATGATGAAAAGGGGCAGGCTCAAAGCAGAGGAAAAGAAAAGACTTCCAGTCAAGGCCAGTAACACCTAGAGGAAAGACGAAGACAGAAAGGAGAGATGGCTTCCTAGCTAAGACATCTAGGATACAGACAGATCCCAAAAGAGTCAGGCCAGTTCCGACTCAAGGAGATCGACTCAGAATGAACAGGGACCCAACCCACTGTACTTTGGATGTAGTAGGCTCTCAACAAACACTGACCAATAAAAGTAACGATCGATGTTTTTCTGGAGAGAGGGAGTAAATAGAAGAGAAATAAGGGGAAGGAACTCGAATGGCTCAACTAGATGACTAGGAGATGCTGGTGTTGCCTCATTACGTCCAGACGTCACAGCCACGCTAAAAACTCTAGAAGGTGACCCTGTCCCAAACAAGACAAGGTGACAAGCAATACTTGTGCTGTTCCCACCATGCCAGGTGTGACTTCAACACACCCAATCAGTCCTCACAGTGGTCCTCAAAGGGAGGCTCTGTCAACTGCTTACAAGGAAACAGTCAGAGGCAAAAAAGGATAAAAAACCGAAAACTCGGTTGGTGAACCTGCTCAGTGATAGTGCCTAACGCACACAGGACACTGGGCTCACACACACACACACACAACATACACACACAGGACACTGGGCTCACACACACACACACACACACACACACACACAGAAACACATACACATACCTACACACACACACAACACACACATGCACACACACAACATACACACATACACCCACATGCACACACATACACACACATGCACACACATACCTACACACACACAACATACACACACACCACTTAGACACACACACACAACATACACACACATACCACTCAGACACACACACACACAACATACACACACAACACTCAGACACACACATGAGACATGTACACACACACAAAAACAAGTCTATAATATGTTTTAACCTGAAGTACTGATGAGTAGTTTTGCTGAAAAGCAAAAGAACAAATCATTTTGAAGAATAAGAATGTCTCTTACTTGCCTTGCTACTTTCATAAACCCACGAACATCTTTTTTATTTCTGCCTGAGATCCAAACCCAAGTGTCTCAGGTTTCAGAATCAGCATTCCTTCTCACCACTCTTCTGCCCGCTGCCACGGATGTCAGCATAGGTCGGCAACAAGAACATGTCGTTCTACTCAGACTCCAAGCTCGGTACCTTGCTGCCTGACCGCCGTTCAACCCATTTGCCACTCACAGCAGCAATTGACTGCTGTTTTCAATAAACATGGAACGAATACCCCAGACTCTATTGAGCACCCTAAGCATTCTGGGTGCTCTCTTCAAAGCTCGCACAGACTCACCTAGCACACCCTGACAGTGACTCGGAGATGCTTTGAAGACTTCCATTCACAGACAAGAAAATAGGCTCAGAGTAGTTAAAGGATGAGCCAAGGGTCACGTGGCAAGTGATTGAACCAGACTTTCAAGCCAGATCGCCTGTCCTCGGAGTCTACTTTGATAGTGGCCAAGGATGCAAGGCTCACCAGTGAGTCAGACCGAGGATGACGGTCAGTACGCTGTGACATGCTTCCAGTGGAGGCAAGCCAACTGAATACAAACATGTCTCCATTGATGTGGATGTCATCGCTGCCCCAGTGTGACAAATGCCAGCTTTGCGTTCTCAGAGCAGGGCCTGCCACCGAATGGACGTTGACCAAGTAAACCTCTGCAATGGAGGCTTCACTGTGCTTTACAGGGTGTGTGCAGCCTAGGGCTCTGCCACTAGCTAGGCCTTAGTAGCGTTTGCCAAACACCTCTAGAGGATGTGGAATGGACTGTGCTTGTCTAAATGCACAGATACAGGGCCATGGAGACAGGTGGCTCAGATGGTGAGAGAACGAGCCATGTGAGTACGAGGACCTAGATTCCAAACACTAACACCCAGGGAAAAGCCCTGCACAGGAGTACCCGCACAGAAACCCCAATTCTCCGGAGGGAGGGCAGTGGTAGGAGTGTGGCTGAGGCTTGCTGGCCGGCCTACCTGGAAAACAATGAGCTCCAAGTGAAGGGGAGGATGATGTCTCCGGGGAATAGGCACACAGGGCACATAGGGCAGAGTGGGACACTCAGCATCATCGCTGGTCTCAGCACGCATGCGCACCTACACATACACGCCTCTACCTGGACATGTACTTAAACCATCCACATGTACAAGAGAGACAGACAGACAGACACAGAAAGACAGACAGAGACAGATACAGAACAGAAACAGAGAGAGAGAGAGACAGAGAGATAGATGCAGAGAGACAAAGAGACAAGAGACAGAGACACAGAGACTCAGAGACACACAGAGAGACAGACAGAGTCAGAGAGACACAGAGATAGAGACAAAGAAAGACAGAGACAGACACAGAGAGACAGAGTCAGAGAGACAGAGACAGAGAGATAGAGAGACAGAGACAAAGAAAGACAGAGACAGAGTCAGAGAGACACAGAGATAGAGACAAAGAAAGACAGAGACAGACACAGAGACACAGAAACACAGAAGAGATGCAGAGAGACAGAGTCAGAGAAACAGAGACAGAGACACAGACAGAGACAAAGACAGAGACAGACACAGACACAGAGACAGACAGAGTCAGAGAGACACAGAGATAGAGACAAAGAAAGACAGAGACAGACACAGAGAGACAGAGTCAGAGACAGAGAGAGACACAGAGAGACAGAGACAAAGACAGAGACAGACACACAGAGAGAGAGACAAAGACAGAGACAGACACAGAGAGACAGACAGAGTCAGAGACAGAGACAGACAGAGACACTGAGAGAGACAGACACAGAGATGCAGAGACACAGAAGAGACATGCAGAGAGGCAGAGTCAGAGAAACAGAGACAGACACAGAGAGACAGAGACAAAGACAGAGACAGACACAGAGACAGAGACAGACAGAGACAGACAGACAGAGACAGAGAGACAGACAGAGACAGACAGAGAGACAGAGAAGGACAGAGAGAGAGAAACTGATTGGATAAACTAGAGGAGAGAGAAAAGAGGGAGAATGAGGTAAATACTATAAATATCGACTTAAAGAGAAAGAAAAGTAAACTTGACAAATATCAGGGAATCTGGGTAAAGGACATATAGGAATTTCTTTATAATTAATTCTTCTTACAACTCTTCTATACTATTTTTTAAAGAATTATTTATTTATTATATATAAGCACCCTGTAGCTGACTTCAGAAGAAGGCATCAGATCCCATTACAGAGTATGGCTGTGAGCCACCATGTGGTTGCTGGGAATTGAACTCAGGACCTCTGGAAGAACAGTCAGTGCTCTTAACCGCTGAGCCTTCTCTCCAGCCTTCTTCTATAATATTATAAAATAATTTCCAAATCAGATTTTACAACCTAAGACCCTTTAAGGCTATTTTTAATGCAAGAGCACGCTGTCCATAGTCCTGGGTTTCATAAGAATATAATTACTTTCACCATGCTCTCCTCTTAGCTCTCATGGTTTTCCACACATTCTATCAGCTCCAGGGCCTCTTATATTATTATTATTATTATTATTATTATTATTATTATTGTTATTATTATTGTTGTTGTTGTTATTGTTATGTTGGAGAAATGTACATGTAAACTTTGGTAATCAATATTGATTTTATGATAAAGAAAAATACTTAGATAAAATATTTTGATATAAATATTCTGACACCACTGTCATAGAAATAGACTTTTAACCCCGGTATAACCTACACTTGGTCTTCTCTGATCCAAGTTTTGGTATTCAACTTTCTTTTCTATATTAGGGCATTTCCAAGAAATGCTACGACACAGTATTATCCAAGAGAATTCTCAGAAGAGGAGAAAAACGTTCTCGTAGAATCAAAATCCTTAGCTGAGTTTTTCAGCACTGTGTCCACCAGGTAAGAAAATCCAGGTTAAAAAACTTTAAAGATAGTATCACATGCTTGCTTTTAATCTCGGGGTCTTGGGAAGCAGATTCTTATGTGAGAACCGCTGGTCAGCCAGGCTTGAGCGGCGGAGTCTCGGAGATCCCTCTGCCAACTTACCACGGGCCTTTCATGGGAGAGCTGTACCAAACACCTCAAGGACAGCCCAGTGTGCCACGACGTTTTCCTAACTTCAAATTGGCACTTAAAAGCTGAACATTGCTGATCTGAGTGTTTGAGGCCAGAACATGACAGACTGTGGGTGGGACAAAAGTCTAAACACAATTCATTTATGTTTCACACACACACACACACACACACACACACACACACACATAGGCTGACATAGGAGGGTCTGACTTTTTATAACCTTTCAGGGGTAAAGGGACAGTTCACATCACGTGACTAGTTCTGCCTAACAAGGATCATAGAGCATCAGAATGCTATACATTGAGAACTGATCAGTCACAGCACAGAGAGCTTCTTAACTGTTTCAGAGAGAGGCAGGGGAAGCATGATCTGATCGAGGCTGTGAGATCAGCGGGTGCAGGCCCATGCTCTAACAAGAAGGGGCTCCTGTAGTTCCTTCCCTGTTGAAAAGGAAAGAGAACACAGACCCAAAAGCAAGCAGAAAACTTATATAAGAACTATGATAGCACTGGCCAGAGTAAATAAGAAACCAATAGTGATATTGTTTTTCTTCCCATTTTAGAACTGAACAACATTATTTCTGTTTTTAAGTTTGTGATGAGATTTCAGTCCGAGAGCAAGCACTCTTACAGAAGTGGGTTTCTTTTCTCTCGGAGTTTTGTCTAAATAAACCAAGTGTGGCATCATTCCCCAAAGAAGGCTATGAGAGAAACTTCCGAGGGATTCACACAGCGCCAGCTTTAGGGTTCTAAGCAGTAATGGCCCTCGTGTACACGCATCAACCCTGTGGTGACGGTTGCAGTGTCATTGGGTACTAACATCCAGTATGTGGGGTGCTTCTTTTTAAAAAATAAAACAGTGTCGAAATAGCCCTGCAGCAAAACGAGATCATGAACACATTTACTGATGACTGGAGGAGCCTCGCAGAGGAGGAGAGTACCTTTGGGGACAAGACTGACACCCATCTGAAGGAGTACCAGTCCTTCACAGACCTCCACAACACCATGGAGAAAATGATTACCTGCGTCTCTTGGCACCCCACCATCTACGGTGAGGAAGAAATGCTGGGGACTCCCTTTCGCGCTGACTTGGAGAAAGTCTTGCATTAATCTCTGAAACTTAAAATGAGGTTGATTTTAGCTAAACATATAAGACTTGCTGAGTGCCAGGCCCCCTACCAAGCAAGCGCTTGCTTTCCACACCTGCACTTAGGGCTGTGCCAGCTTAGGTCAAGGGCAGTGGACAGAGAACCTGCCTTTGCCTGTGATTTGCCAGACTCCTGTGCTCTGGAGTGACGCCTGTAAAGAAGTCAACAGCTAAGGGGAAAGCAATGTGTCCAGGTGCAGCCAGGAAGGTGCAGCCACATCCGGTGGCTCACCACTACCTGTAACGCCATCTCTGTTGGATCCAACATCTTCTACCGCTCCCTGTGGTACTCATACTGCACTCATGCACATACCCACACGGACCAACACACACACACACACACACACACACACACACACACAATTAAAAATAAAATGAAATCCTCATCTTTTATTACCAACCCTTGCAAGTCCCCTGTGTATGCTAACCACACATCTCAGTGGGGACCAGTTACATTTCCACGGCTAAGCAATGCATGCCTCAGGGATTAAATCTGCTACAACGACAGGCACCAGCTGGAGGTCTCTGGGGACAGCAGCTGCTGACTGCTTGGTACCTGTGTTTCACCCAGGGCTCATAGTCGTGTCGGTGGCCGTACGCCTCTCCTACGAAGAAAGGGTCCAGAATTCCAGTAGGCTACTGCTTCAGCCATCACTGATTCTCTTCTGGAGTTTCTCTGACCCCATACACCCTCAGGTAATCCATGGGAGTTAGAGCGGAAGCTTAACTTTTTCAAATAACCACATTATCATGTCCCCAGAAAAAGGTTAGCTGCAATGATCTGCTACTGTATGATCTCCTAATGGCGTGAGCTCTTAGGCAATCGGATTTCCTTTGTCACAGACTGCCGCCATTCAATCTGAACAAAGTGAAACTTCACACTTACATTATGGAACGTATATCGGACAAGTCAGTGTTTTAAAAATGGAAGCTGCCGGGTTGGGGTGATGTCTCAGTCCATAGAGTACCTGCCGTGGAAGCACGAGGGCTTGACTTCAGGTCCTCACAGACCATGGAAAAAGCCAGACTGGTTGTCACACCTGTCACCACAGTGCAGGAGGATCTCTGGGGGTCATTGGTCAGTTCAGGCCAATGAGTAACCTTCAGGTTCAGTGAATCAAAAGATAAAGTAGAAAAATAACTGAAGACAACGGCCCTCTAGCCTATACACACACACACACACTCACACACACACACACACACACACACACACACACACACACACACACACACCTTTAATGGACTGTATTTAAATATCGCGATATTCAAATGCACATAGATTTTTAGTTTCCTAAGAATTTGCTCAATTCTAAGGATTGTCAGTAGGGGTGCTAGAGAGTAAAATGACTGTGTAGGAGAGTGTGGAAACCATGATCTTCTTCAGCTCCCGCTGCACTGTGGCAGCCCGTCATCAAGGGAATCTGAGCTGAGTTGTAACTGTGTATTTGACTCTCCAAATTCTTCTAAGGAGTTTAACTAGAACACCCTCACAGGAGCATGCACACGTACACACTCACACACATTCAAACCAAACCCCACGTCAAGCCACAATTCTGCTCAGTAAGAGTTCTTACTTCGAGGCACTGTTAGTGTCATATTATTTTAATGCCCTTAAATGTAATAATACCCCATTCCTGAGGCTCTTAATTATTGCAGAACTAAGGCTCTCCCCTAATGAGATCTACCTTCCCTCCTCACTACATCTGCTTTAGGGCCATTTTGTCCTTGTGGGTGGAATATGTTTTTCCGTAAATGCAGAGATCCAAGTGGCAGGTCTCTAGTCCTTTACTCCCCACCCTCCCCAAACTAGTGCAGGCCTCTCTTTCCAGAGAGGGCAAAGTCCTGGTGCTACTGCCCCGGAGGGCGACTTCCCCTCTGTTATGAAGTGTGGCCAGTGCCTCTTCTGTTAGGATGTTAGGACACTTTCTTACCTCTATTTTAAAGATAAGCTTTAAAAAGACAAGCATGCACTATGGAGACAGCCCTGTGGGAAAAGCAGGTGTGTGAGGGTGAAGAACTGAATCCTGGTGCTCTGAGGCAGAGGGGACCGTGGGGCAGGCTGGGTGCCTAAAGATAGCTAAAGTAGCTGGGTTGACTGGCTTTCAGTTCAAGTGAGAGACCCTGACTCAAAAGGTGAGGGGGAGAATGATCACAGATGATACCTGACATCACCCTCTGACCTACACATACACATGTACACATACACACACATGCACATACACATATACATACATACACACATGTTCACACACACCACTCACACACATATACACACATACACACATGTTCACACACACATACACATACTTATGAACATACACACACGGACACATACACACATGCACATACACACACAAATATGCACATACACACAAATACACACATGCACACAAAATACATACATACACATGCACACACAAATACACACATATACACATGCACACACACCACTCGCACACACTTATACACACATACACACATGTTCATACACACCACTCACACACATACACATACTTATGAACATACACAGACAAATACATGCACATATACACATACTTATGAACATGCACACACATAGACACATACACACATGTCCCCACACATACTTACAAACATACACACACATGTACACATACATACACACACATATACACATACACATGTATATACACACCACTCACATACATACACATACTTACATACACACACGGACACATACACATACACACACACATGAACATACACACACTTACAAATATACACTCATATGCATACTTACACACACATACACATACTTAGGAATACACATGCATAGTTATAAAGACACACACACTCATTCTACACATGTGTATATACACACATACATGTGCACACACACACAAGAAGATACTTTTTAAGAGATTTTATGAGTGATCTACATTTCCTAATTAAAACCCTGATAACATTAGTATTTTTACTTTCACAAGTAAAGCTCTCTCTAAAATACAAAAAGTGCTGAAAACTACAATAATTCACCCAGGCCCAGTTGAAAAATCCAGTTGGGCCAGAAGGGGTGGTGCACACCTTTAATCCCAGCACTCAGGAGCAAGGGGCAGGTGGATCTCTGTGAGTTCGAATCCAGCCTGGTCTATATACAGTTAGTTCCTAGACAGCCAAAAGTACATAGAGGGACCCTTCTCAAAGAAAAGGAAAAAGGAGTGCAGTTGGAAACTCTGCCTTTGGTGCTGTGGTGGGTAACAGTCTCTGTGCACCTTCCCAGGTGTAACATTATATTAGAGTGGTGACTCCTTCATATTGTTTTAAAACTTTAAATATTAGCTAGGCAATGGTGGTGCATTCCCTTAATCCCAGCTCTCGGGAGGTAGAGGCTGGAGGATCTCTGAGTTCAAGACCAGCCTGATCTCCAGTGAGTTCCAGGACAGACAGGGTTACGCAGAGAAACCCTGTCTAGAAGAACCTTGAAATACTTACTCTATTACTTCCAGATTCTCCCACTCAGCGAATTTTCTCTTTGACTGCCCACAGCACACCTGATAGACATACAAAGAAGAAAGGCAAATATCTCATCCTCCCTCAATGTTTATCCTCTTCATTCTTTAGAAACACCAACTTCGTATTCTTTTGTTTGACATATGATAGCATGCCCCAATAATTATATAACCCTTGGGTGGGTGGTGGAAGGACCTAGATCCCTGAGAGAGACAAGTCTCATAGGTGGGACCAATGTCCATGATAAAATTCAACAAAAGGGCCTTCCATCCTAGAGGTCTGCCTCAGATGTGTGCTGCCCAGACAGCTACAAAATTAGACTTCTGCCCATCTCAATATCACTTAATACCTTTTGTTTTATTCATGGGGTTGACTTTAGTTGATGCTGGAGAGCCCTGATGACATCTTCTGCTTCGAGTTCTGTCCAAGTGACCCCAATATCATCGCTGGAGGCTGCATCAATGGACAGGTAGTTAAGGATTGTCTTTAGATGCTCATTAATGCTGTAAGACATTTTGACATTGGTAGCTTAGAACTTAAGGGCTCAGTGTGGCACAGGGATTAATCACTATGCCAGAACTTGGGTAGAAAGATACATCAGACATGGGGTTGGAACTGGAGATGTTTACAGAATAATTCAGTCAGGATAACCAAACTCAGTCTACTCCATTTCTTTCATTTACACAGCCCAGACCCTCCTGCCTAGGGTGGGACCTCCCACAGTGGGATGGGCCATTTCACACCAATCAGCAATCAAAAATAAATGCCCTGGAGACACACCCATGGGCCACTCTGCCCTAAGCAATCCCTAGGTTCCCTCTTCCCATGCAATTCTAGTTTAAGTCAAACTGACAATAAACATTATCCAATGTAGCAAGCTGTAAACATCATGACCTCTCATAGGAGATCAGTGCTGGAATTTTCCTGAAGTTATTTAAAAGTTATGAAATAATACAGAATTTAAATAGAAGTTCATTGGAAAATACGTATCATTGAAGTTGGATGTACTTGGCCCTATGTCTGCTTTGTTTAACTAACTTCAACCACATTGAGATTCTGCCCGTCGATATTGTTGTGTCAAGGAAGCAAAATAAAAATCTCTAAGGCCGTTCTATAAGCTTCAGGTGATTTCGATCCAGTGCGTTTGACTGTTGGAAACAGCACTTAAGATACAGAATGAAGCTGCAGAAGGGTCCTAGCCTGTGCAAAGTTTGATCCCCAGCCCTTCCTAAACAGCATGGTGGCACCCACCCCCACTCCCAGCCTTGGCAACATGGACAGTTTGAGATCAGCCTGGACTACCGGAGACCTTATCCCAGTTAATAAAATAAAATAAAGGTATCTGGTCATTCTGCGTGTGGCTAAAAAGGCTTCCGTAGCTGAGATTCAGACAGGAGCAGCTTCCAGATTCATTTCTCCACAACAGCAGGGAAATTAGGGAAACTAATGTCTCCACAGCTTCTGTTCAGCAACTACTGAGATCACAGTCGTGACCCAGAGCCACTGCCTAAGACAAGAGCATCCAAAGTGCCTTCGCTTTGTAACAAGAATGGCGTGGCTGTTTTAGAGCACTGTGGAAAAGAACATGAGAAAATAAAGCCACCCATGACTCTCCCATATCGGCCTTCACCAACATTTTATTTTGTGCCCCGGCAGGCTGTGTAGTCACTGACAGCGGCCCTGGCTTCCTGTTGAACATTCTATTCTGTTCTTCTTTTTAAAAGAATGAACGAATTCTAAGTTAGCCCTTACAGACAATTATGATAATTCATTTGCCTTTCTTCCCCCACATTTGGATGTTTGTACTTCAGTCTTGAGAGTTTGGGTAAAGTCTGTCCCTCCTGAGGTCTGAGCAAGCTGCACCTACATTCGAAGCAGAACAAAGGACAAAAATCTCCCAAGCACGGGGAAGCGCACGGTTTTTGTCTTGCATTTGTTTGCTCAGTCATAGTATCTGTTACCACAAACATAGAACAGGAGTTGGGGGTAGGAAAGAAAGATGGAAACATTCTCAAAGCCCATCTAAGGATGCTGAGTTACTTTTCCTACAATCCAGGCCAGATTATGCCCGACAATTGATGTCCCGCTAAAAACGAGGATCGGTTATGCAGTTGATCTCTCAGGTGGCACACCACTGGCTTCCCAAAAAGCAGCCTTTCAGACCCAATTCTCTGTGTCCTGAAAGTGCTATTCTGACACCTTTCTCTGCTTTAGATCATCCTGTGGGATATCACGGCACACGCGGAACGCATAGAGAACATCAAGACGGGCGGTAGCAGAAGTAAAAAGGCCACTCTCAAGGTTGGCTCTCCATAGATTCTCACTCACGGGGATGCTTTCTCCACACGAGGGTTTCTCAAAAACATCATATAGAGAAGCTCTGCCATGTTTCTAAAAGCTCGGTATAAGAAACACAGCCTTCATTTTCATTTTGCTATCTTTCGCATCTGTCTGTAGACCTGCCCCGAGTAACTTTGTATGGAATCACTCACTAAAAACAAAAGCTTCGGGGTTGGGGATTTAGCTCAGTGGTAGAGCGCTTGCCTAGGAAGCTCAAGGCCCTGGGTTCGGTCCCCAGCTCCGGGGGGGGGAAAAAAAAAAAGCTTCACTGGCCAGTACAGGAGTTTACAGGGTTTTGTTGTGTTTATTATTAAGGAAAATGAAGGAAGCAAATGCTTTGTCTAAAGTGATTTTGTTGAAGGACCCCAGGATAGAAGACTGGAGAGTCAGGGTACCAAGACACTGCCTCACAGGCCTTGGACGTGCTACCTCACCTCTCCACATGTATAAGATTAAAGAATGACAAGTCCTTTATGTTGAAAATATGCTACCAATGGACTGGCAGGATGGTTCAGTAGGTACACACATACACACATGCACACACACACACACACACATACACACACACACACACACACACACACACACACACACGCAAGTACACAAAATAAATAACGGAAACTTTAAGTTAAAAGATATGTTACAGTTCTGAGAGGCTACAGTTCCCAAAGAGTACTGAGAAGAGCAGCCAGCATCGAGGGGAGTGTTTCCCCCCACATCACACATCCTCTCCAGCCCCAGGTCTCCAGCCTTGCTATCATAGGTTTCTCCCTCCCTCCTTCAGGAATAGTTTGGGTTCATAATCCTTGTGAGATGTAGATATTACTTTGAAAGGGAAAGTTGCCAAGTCTGTTACTAAACATGGGGCATACGGAAACATTACTTTGTGTTTTACCCTGACTGAGACAACTCAGAGATTTTACAGTTTAGCTGGAATTTTACAGTTTACCGTCCGCCCGCCCGCCCGTCAGCTCCCTGAAATGTAACTTTCTTTTCACCTTTATCCAGCCAATGTTTCTCCTTGAACCAGACAGCAATAAAGAAATAATGTATGTCAGACACTGTGCAGTGTCTTCCATTGAAAACGGCCATAGGAAAGTAATCACAGATATACACTGGCTGCCGGACTCATTTGAGGTAAGCTTGGATGGTCACATAGGTGCTGGGAACCAAACCTGGGCTCTCTAGAAGCGCAAACAGTGCTCCTGACCACCCAGCCATCCCGCCAGCCTGGATTCCGTTCAATTTGTTTGTTTTGTTTTTTGAGACAGTGACTCTTGTCTCACAGGCCGACTTTGAACTTGAGTAGCCGTAGATGACCTTGAATTTCCGATTCTCCTGTCTCCACCTCCCAAGTGTGGGGCTTACACATGCCGGTACCTTATCTAGGGTACGGAGCGCTACTGGAGATGGAACCCAGGGTCCTGGGCACACTTGGCAGACAATGTACCTACTGAACTGCCCCCGGTCCCTGTTTAGTTTCTAAAATGTGGTTTTTAAGCGTCTGAAACAGTATTATGGCTTTGGGAGTTCACTCTAGCTTCTTTTCTACTGCTGTGGTAAAATGCTTTGACTGAAAGTATATTAGGAGAGGCAAGGGCTTGTTTGGGTTACCTTCCAATTCTATCCTTGAGGTAAGCTGAGGCAGGAACTTGAAGCAGAAACCACGGAGGAATAGTTCTTGTTGGCTCCATCATTACCCCCCTCTCAGGCTCGTGCCTGCTTTCCTTACACAGCTCAGAATCACCTACCTAAGGGTGATTCTCCCACCGTGGGTTGGGCCCTCAGACACCGAGTAATAAGGTAATTTCCCACAGACCTGCCCACAGCCCAGTTGGATGAAGGCAGTTCTCAATAGAGGCTTTCTTTTCCTTTAACAGAGATAACTAGGACAACATTCTAAATCTTTAAGATACAAAGCCCTGGAGTGCTGAGTCTCTGAGATCCTAGGGGTGTCCTCCGGAGAGGGAGAGATTCTTAAACTCTCAGATCGGAAGGACCAGCATACAGCACACAACCAGCTGATCCTGAAAGCCTGAAAGAGCTGCATTTCTAAAACTAGTGGACAGGAAGCTTATGGATATCATCTGCACTTTATAAAACAATTAAAAATAATCTGTGAATATGCACATAACATTTAGGTCATGTAAACTGAAAAGTCTGAGAATCAACACTTATATGCATCCTAATTAAAACCCTATAAAAATGTTTCTATGAACACAGAATGGATAAAAATTCCATGTAGAGCTGTGTTGGATCATAAAACCGGGACTCCAAGCGTCTGTGAGAGTATTAATGCTAATTTGACAAAACTTATTAAAAGAAAAAATTAAGGGAAAATAGCTGTAAGAAAAAGTAATTCTAGCTACTTGGAATTTACCTTTCTCTAATAATAGTTTCCATGCTTTGAGAATTGTATGTATATTTCTGGTGAAATGCCCACAGCTAGGCAGGTCAGAGGCAGCCTTAGCTGGGACCCACTACTGTTAGTTTACAGACTTCTCTTTTCTTAAACAATTTCTAACAGATCAACAGGATGGGATCCGTCTTTGAGAACCGAAGTGGAATAAACTGTCAGCTCATCACGTGCTCAGCAGACTGGTACGTCTCTCTTCAAACACTGCCTGGGGCCCATCCCGAACAGTGTTCTTTTGGCTTCCATGTCCCTAAAACCAATGTCTCCCTTCGCTCCCCAGTCATCGTTATCACAGCAGTTAAGCTAAAGTAACCGAGGAGAACTGCATAGACTATCGAGGGTCTGGGGGTTGCTGACATTTAAAACAAAGCCAGGGTTTGACCTGGAGCAGGTCACACCTTAACCCCACCACCACCACCCCCCTTCACCCCCAAACACAGAAGACTCCAGCAAGCCAAGTTCTATGAGGACGAGGCCGCATGGTCTACCAAGCAAGTTCCAGGCCGACCAGGGTTACATGTGAGATCCTGCCTCAAAAGAAAACAAGCGAGCTTTTTGTGGGGATAAATTAGGAAATGATAAGAAAATGGGAGCTAGGAAGAAGGCTCGTCTGACAAAAACCCTCGGCAGCAAGGCCTAACAACCCGAGTTCCCAGAACCCAGGGAGGAAGAGAGAGTGGACTCTCAAAGGTTGTCCTCTGACTGCCACACATGCAGCACAGCATGCCAGCGACCATGCACCACAACATGCCAGGGACCATGCCACGCATGCAGCACAGCATGCCAGGGACCATGCTCAGACACATCATGCACACAGTAATGACGTTGATATTAATAGTAAATAAAGTATGTTGGGGAAACAGAGTTAACTCAGCATGGCGTCGGTGCACAGCACTAGACACAGTTACTCTGCTTCTTCACACCCCACACTCATAACTTTATGGTACACTCTGTTTCCATTCAGTTTATCTCACTGACACAAGGGTTGTCACACACAGCAGGACAGCCTCTTGAAAGTGGAAGAGTGTCCACTTTTCTGATGCATATCTATATAGAGTGTTGTTAACACACAATGGCTAGGTTGAAGGCTCCTCATTTAGATGAGATCCTGTCTGCCTGATTATAGAATTAACTCATTGCAATGTGGGACACGTAATACGAACAAGTAATGCTTCTCTGGACTCCAAAACTTGAACGTGTTTCCACCAAAAACAGCTTTGTAGCTCATAACCAAAGCATTCAAAAGACTAAAGCCTCAGAGTTATGGATTAAGTTCAGCCTGAGCTGTATGGAGAGATCCCATTTACAAACAAAAACCTTTGACGTTGCATGTGGTGGGGCACACCTTTAATCCTTTAAAACCTGTGCACTGGATGACAAAGGCAGGAGGATCTCTGTGAGTTTGAGGCTAGCCTGATTTGCATACTGAGTTCCAGGACCGGTAGAGCTATGTAGTGAGACCCTGACTCAAAAATAAACAAACGGAAAACAAAAATTCTTTGACCTAAGTAGAAACGATGACTCCTTGTGCTAGGGAAGCAGACAGGAGCAGAAGCTGTGAGGACCAGGAAAAGAGGCTACTTTAACGGCCACCATTAAAACTGTACATTCTAAATAGATGACCTTATTATATATGAGTCATGTCTTAATAAAGCACTTGTATTCCCTTCTGAAGTAATCAGTTACAAACTGAGTCCATGTATTACCATCAAGACAAAGTAAATGATCTGGCATCCGTGGGCACAGTGTGATTCTGTAAAATGTGAACCAATGTGCTGGGGGGAATGAGTTAGTGCACTGGCTGCTCTGACAGAGGCCCAGGTCAGCTCCCAGCACCCACATGAGACAACTCCACCTCTGGTAACTCTAGCTCCGGGAGATCTGAGGCTTTCCTCTCACCTCTGCAGACATCACACCCATACAAAGTCACACCCAACCACATACAAATGCAGATAGTTAAAACCAAAGCTTTGAGAACGTGCAACGCAGAAAGGCCTTGTCTCAGAAAGGCTGAGTTTCAGGAACATTAAGATGTTGCCATTGTCTCCCGTGGTATCTGGACTTTGCACCTCCTACCTGGTCTTAATTTTCAAAAGACAATAACACAAGCTTTCTTTTAGCACAATTTGTTTTTGGGATATTCGACCCCAAAAACCTACAGTCACATCTGCAGCCACAGCCACAACCACAAGCACCACCAATACAAACCCCCAACAACCACCGGCAGAGAAGAAGAAAGAAGAAAGCATTGAAATTCCCTTTGATGTGCCCTCGACTTTCTTGCACCTAGATCTCTCCTGGAAACCCCTGAGTAGAGTAAGTAACATGGGCTTGGCTTCACCCTATACACCACACATGTTACATACATCACACCCACGCACCTACCCTCCGAATGAAGAATGGCTTGGGTTAACATGGGACCACGAGATCTGTGAATTCATCCATCCATCTATCCATCCATCCATCCATCCATCCAACAAACTCCCTGACTGACAGTGACTGGTGCTTGCCTAGACCAAACCAGACACACGAATCACAGTGAACTTGGCTGGAATGAGAGTTCTTGTGAACATGAGACACAGTTTAAAAATGGCCACAAGGTGATTCTTTAGCTGCATACTGACTCCTTGAAAATTGGTAACTACTTGGGTGCACCCAGGAAGATTAATTTTCCCCACGTCCATAGGAAAAGAACTGTGCCCATTTTGAATCTCTGTAGTAAGAAGGGATGCTATAATATTGCTGACCACACAGAACTGAGGAGGCATTGGATTTAGCTTGAGTCAGCCATTCGCCTTCAGAATAATACGGCTGCAACTGTGGGTGGGCCTCCTCTTTAGAATGTGTAATTCTAATCCAAAACTTAGTATTTATCTTTTCTTTTGATTTATGAATATCACGTCAACATTACTGAGTGGTTTGCTCCCAGAGAAGGAGCTTGGAGGGGTGAGAATATTTCTGAAGTAACTACGGAAGAACAGGAAAGAGAATGTTAGAAATTGTCTGGGGTAGGGAGCTGGGGAGATGGCTCAGTGGTTAAGATCAGCTGCTACTCTTGGAGAGGACCTGGGTTCAATTCTCGGCACTCCCCTGGTGACTTCCAACCATCACTTACTCCAGTCCCAAAGCATCTGGTATCCTCTGTAGACTTCTGTGAGCACTGTGCATGCACATTATGCACATACATACAAGCCAAACACCCATACACATAAAATAAATCGAAAAGAACTTTTTATAAAGAAAGGAAGAAAAGAAGTTGTCCGAAGGAGCGGGGAGACTTGCTGCCTTGTGAATAGTGGAAGCAAAACAAATGAATACTTGAGTGCACCAAAGAATAGTGGATAAACATCCAGAAAGAGAAAGCTGGGGAGACAGGCTTAGGGAAGAAACCTAAGGGTCTTTTGTCATTCTGGCCAGGACACACGATGCTGGCACAGGGCCACATCTGTCATTCAGGGTCAAGTATGTCCCTGATGGGGCCCGCACCCATCCAGGAAAAAGCAAGGTCTCTTCCTGAACCTTTGTCCTACCGAAAAGCTTAGGGAAGAAGGGTAGTAGTCCCTTGGTTGTTATCTCACAGTACAACTCGGAAAGGTGAGTTTTGGGATATAATATACAACACATAGAGAAAGAAAATAGCACTTTGGGGTTGGGAAATGTGTCGCCAGGCAGGCTTCCCTTGGTAGCATGGTTTTAGAAAGAAGGACTGGGGGCTGGGGATTTAGCTCAGTGGTAGAGCGCTTACCTAGGAAGCACAAGGCCCTGGGTTCGGTCCCCAGCTCCGAAAAAAAAGAAAAAAAAAAGGAAAAAAAAGAAAGAAGGACTGGGTGCTTTTCATGGAGAAAAACAACTGGGATAAAGGAGGATGGGGTGGGCGGTGGCGGGGTGGGGGGTACAAGGTCGGTTTGTAATGATCTAGAAGCAGAAGAGACAGGACAAAAAAAAAAAGCCAAGGGTTTTCTAAGAATTTATCTTTCTTTTATTTTCTTCCAAAAGATAAAACTGTCCAAGGGTGAAACAAGTTTAGACCACTGTCCAACCAAGCTGAGCCTGGGCGAAGACCCTGCTCTTTGCAAAATACAAGGTAACTAAAGTGCCTTTGTCTATCACAAGGGCATCTTGGAGCATTGCTGTGGATTTGTGTCTAAAGTGAGTCTCTTGCCAGAACTGTCTGACTCATAAAGAGAATTCAGCTAATGACACCTCCAAGATATACACTTATAATGAGGCTGGAGAGATGGCTCACGGGTTAAGAGCACTGTCTGCCCTTCCAGAGGTCCTGAGTTCAATTTCCAGGAACCACATGGTGGCTCACGACCATCTATAATGAGATCTGGTGCCCTCTTCTAGCCTGCAGGATTCATGCAGGCAGAACGCTGGATACATAATAATAAATAAGTCTTTTTAAAAAATTAAAGAAATTTATGAGAACTTATATCTCTTTATGAGAGAGATAGCTTATACTAAAATCATCAGAAGACAGAGAGCATGATGGAATTCTGGTTCAGTTCTGTAAGCACTGCCTGTGTGTGTGTGTGTGTGTGTGTGTGTGTGTGTGTGTGTGTGTGTTCTGTCTCCTACCTTTGTTGGTCTTGAACTCCTAGACTTGAGTAGAACTTCTCCCTCAGCCTCTGAGTTCAATAGCACCATGGATACATGCTTTCAAGGCAGCTTCTGTTTGTTTTGAAACCTCATGCCATTGCCTATTAAGGAAGAGATCGTTTTCTTCAGGGCTATGTCCTCTCACCTTGTCCATGCCCTAGTGGATGGCCCTATACCATCCTATACGTACACGTGGGTGGCACTAGCTGGAACCAGCGTGTAATAAAGGAAAAAAGGGCATAGCATAAAGTTAGGAGATGCTAGAAGTTGAGGGATGGGTGGTGTGCTGGCTAGTGTTACGTCAGTTTGACAGAGCTTAGAGACATCAGGGAAGAGGGAACCCCATCTGAGAAGATGCCTCCATAAGATAGAGCTGTAGGTGAGCCTGAGGGACGTCTTGTTTTAAATCAGAGATTGGTTGGGGAGCGTCCAGTCCTTTCTGGGTAGTGCCACTCCTGGGCTGGTGGTCCTGGGTTCTATTAGAAAACAGGCTAAGCAAGGAGTGAGCAGCATCCCTCCCTGGCCTCTGTATCATCTCCTGCCTCTGGGATGCTGTCCTGTTTCAGTTATTTCCCTAACTGCTGTGGATGATGACTACACACACACAAGTGTGAGTGGGAGAAACCCCTTCCTCCCGAGCTACCTTCGGCTGTGGCGTTTTTAATCCCAGCAACAGTGACCCTAGCAAAGGCAGGCAGATAGGATGGAACTACATTGTATACTTGAAGGAAATGTTCAAGAACACATAAATATAACACAATTTTAAATGAGCGAAGCCCACCTAAAGAATGGGTAGCATTCAGAGAATAATTTTACAGAATGAAACTTATCTGGGGTATACCAAAATACATTATGAGACACAAAGAAACAAATTTCCGTAAGTTAAAACTTCTGATTAGTAGTTTCATGGTGCCATGATAAATCAAACTGAATGAGAAAAAAAAATAGAAAGGTAATTTTTAAATCGAGCTTGGCTCGACCCATGCTCTTTCAGAATGCCATTGAAGGGCACACCCAACCTCTCAAAACCCTCAAAGTAAGCTTTGCTGAGCGCTCCGGCTGGAAATGCACACAAAAATGTATAAAGCTAAGTAGCAATTGAAGCATTTTCAGACACTTGCCTTGCCCCCAAAGATTTGGAATTTTGCAAAATTTCCAAAGTGCGGTTAAACAAAAGGAGATCTAAGTAAAAAAAGGTTATTTTAAATTATTTTTACTCATTCACTTTACATCCCACTCACTGCCCCCCTCCCAGGCACCCCCTCCAACAATGCTTCCCCCATCCTCCATTCCCCTTCTCCTCTGAGTGGGTGGGGGCTCCCCCTGGGAATCTCCCCCACTCCGGCACTTCAAATCTCTGTGAGGATAGACAACGTCACTTCCACTAAGATGAGACAAGGCAGCCCAGCTAGAAGAGCACATCTCACACACAGGCAACAGCTTTGGGGACAGCCCTTGCTCCAGTTGTTCAGGACCCACCTGAAGACCAAGCTGCACATCTGCCACATGTGTCTGGGGAAGCCTAGGTCCCAGCTCCAAGGAGATATATACACATACATTTCTCTTTGATGTAGTTAATGCCCAGTTGGATTTGGGGAAATTTTAAGAACACAGCATGTTTGTTTCCCTTTGGTGTCCAAAGAAACATTTTAAAGGAAACAGAGTCTTCCTCCTTTGGATTCAGTTTAACCATTATAATTGCTTGAGGTCCATCTGTGGCTCAGGGACTGTGCTAACAGAACACATGCCTTCATTCTGTGGGTCAGGGGCTGTGCTAATATTGCATGCGCTTTCCTTCATCTAACAAACACTCATGAAGGTCTCACCGTGAGGCTAGCATGGTGAATAGAGCCAGATGCCAATGCTTGCAACAACCTGCAAAGCCGGGAATTTTCACTAATGTTCTATAATTAGGAAAGCCAAAGCCAAGAGAGGTTAATGCAACTTGCTGATCCATTATCTTGTGCTAAATATCTTCGTATGTTTTCCTTACTGAGTAGCCCAGGGTGGCCTGGAATTCTCTATGTACTCTAAGCTGCCTTCCTTTTCCAGCACCCTCCACCCCCAGCCTCGGAAGTACTGAGTTGCAGATGTGAGCTTTCACCCCCAGCAACCTATTATCGTTTTTTAAAACTGGGTAGATACGAGCAGTCATGACGATGCGGAGACTATCCAGTTTAGACATGGAGATCATTACATTCTTTTGAGTGTGTAGAGTTTTATTCAACTTAATAATTTTGCTGTGGAATAAGAGAAATAAGGTATATTGTACATTAGTAAAGAACCTGGGCCGCTCGCACATGCACACCAAGGAGACACCACCACAGCCACCATCCCTCACTCCCAGAAGTGCCCTTTGTCATCTGTCCTAACTTCCTGCTACTCTATATCAATTTGCATTTTGTACAATTCTATACTAATTATTCAGAGTATGCACTCTCGTTTTTTAACCGGCTGTCTATTAAAATTGTTTCTTTGTCTTGTTTGTTTGGAGGGGACAGTTTGTTACTATGTAGCTCAGGCTAGCCTCACACTCACAATCCTCCTGCCTCGGCGTTCCTACTGCTAGGATTACAAGTGTACACTCCCACAGTCAGCTTTGGCTGGCCATTTTTAATTGGAAACATTATTTATGGATTTATCCACGTTACCTCTATCCCTAGCTCGCTCCTTTTCATTTTAGACTATCCTGCTTTGCTTCTTTGTTGCTGTGATAAAACACTACGACCAAAAGTACCTTGGTGAGCAAAGTCCATCATCCAGAGAAGCCAGGGTAGGAGTCCAAGACAAACACCAGTAGTGGGAACTGAAGCAGAGAACCCAGAGGAACGCTGCTTACTAGGTTTGTCTCCTGGGGCCCATGATTAGCCAGCTTCCCCGACCCAATTTCCTAGGAATGATGCTGCCCACAGTGGACTTCAATTAGCCACTAAGAAAATGCCCGGCAGGCAGGCATGCCCACAAGTCATTCTGCTGGAGGCGATACTTCAGTTGAGGTTCCCTCTTCCCAGGAGTCAAGCTGTCAAGCAGGATTAGCCATCACACAGACTACTATTTCATTGTATAGATACACCCTGTTAGAGGTGTCAGTTCAGGTGTCCCTGTGTTCTCAGTGACAGTTGATACATTGTTAGCTCGTTTCTGTTAGTGTTTGTTATTGTGTCCCAGACCCTAGTCTTTTATCCAGTATATGATTGTGGAATGTTTCTGTCTAGCTTGTGCTATGTTGTCTTGTTCTCTTAATAGTCTTTGCAAAATCAAGCGTTTCCAATTCTGAGGAAGTCCAATTTATCATTGGCTCTTTTGTGCATTATAAATGTGGGCGTTGCCTAACCTAAGGCTGCAAACCTTTTTCCCTAGGTATTTCCGGTGTTTCCCCTTTAGACCTATGATCTCTTTTGAGTTAAGTTTTATCTGGCATGGGTTGTGGTTATTTGTTATGTGTGTGTTCCTACACTCTGTTGAACACTCTCTCCTCTCTCCACAACTGATGTGTATGTTTGTCAAAAGTCACTTGCCCAAGCTGGGTGTGGTAGGTAACACCTATCATCCTAGCACTGGGGAGACCGCAACAGGGAGATGGCTTCAAGTTCAGGGTCAGGCTGAGCTACTTAGTGAGTTCCAAGCCAGCCTGGACTATAAAACAATGAAAGTCACTTCTCTACATGTTTAAGTGTGCTACTAACATTTGTCTATGTGACAAACAGGGACCAGACTCTGTCAAAAGCTCTCTCTGCATCTTTTGAGATGATTTTATATTGTGAGCAATTCAGGGGATGCTTTTATAGAGAGATTTATGTATATCATATACTATATATTATATATTTTATATATTTTTACTGTTTTAAGCTTGTTTACATGGTCAATTATATTAATTTTTAAAATCTATCTCATATATATATACATATATATGAAACAAGAAGGGAACAATTGTTTTTACTTATGATCCTTTTTCACCTGAGAAACTTTTTTACACAATCATATACAGACAGACAGATAGACACATATATGTATGTATGTATGTATGTATGTATAAAATTAGTATACAAATCAAGTATTTACCGATAATAAAACAAAAATATTTTTGAAACAAGTCTTTGGCGTGTTTATGGGTGAATACATGCATCTAAAATGTAGTTTATCAAAGATGAGGACAGAACTGCATATTGAGAAGATGAATGTGTGTGTCGGTTTGCACAACAAAAACAGTTGAGTGCTGACAGTAATAAAGCAGTGGAATTCTTTAAATCCACAACTAAACCATTGTGCTCACGTGAAAGCAGAAAACTGTATGCACAGTAAAAACTGTAATTCACGGCGCACAGGAGTCTCAAATCAGAGCCCAGGTATTCCAGGCGGCGATGCTGGTGTCAGGAGGCAGGACAGCATTGGAAGTACCAGGCATCACTGCTGTGTACTGGGGACCAAGGCTACACTGCGGCCACACAGGCGAGCAACACAGGAAAGGCTCAAATCCCATTATGTGTTTGATTTTGAATTACCCTTTGCTCAGTTCTCCTTCAAAAGCCCTTTTATTTGGGGGTGGGAGTGGGGGTGGAGGTTGAAACAGGATCCGTTTGTGTATTCTTGTCTGTCCTGGAACTCTCTATGCAGACGAGCTCACAGAGATCCACCTGCCTCTGCCTCCTGAGGGCTGAGATTCAAGGTGTGTGCCCAATGCCCGCATCAGAGACTTTTACTGATTTTTACTAATGCCCAGCCCCAGGCTCAGATAGGATGGGGGGTCATGGCCCCAACTTCAAGAAGCTGTGTAGCCCAATCAGCTAACAAAGCAAGGATGCTCCCATCAGTGAAGGGACACGTTCCAACGCTTACTATACCCGATCCGAACCACAAAAGCACAGAGTTATTCCATAGACAAGACAAAGTAAGAAGTTAACAGTCCTATTAATAAAAAGCAGAATTATGACTGTATCCTGGAATAAAGGTTCCGTGGGTCAGTCCCTGAAAGTCCTACGTTGTGCTTCCGGCTTTTCACTTGAATGTTTCCACAGCATCTCTTGAGCCTACCACTGCTTTCAGACTCTGGGATCATTAATAAGTTAAAGGGGGAGGGGTGGAAGGGGGAGTGCTGTCAGCTGAGCTCAAGCATGGCAGTCCTGCAGAAGCCTATTTGATTACCAAGGTGGCCAAGTGGCTGATGGGCAGGTGGCATGTGCAACATGGATGGGGGCTCCCTGGACAAATCATACCTTAGCAGCACGCAAGCAGACAGCGCAAGGCCTCATTGCTCTAAGGGGACTGCCATACAACCCAAAACTTGGGTTGACTTTAGGATTTTCCACTTGCTGTTCCCTAATGTCAGCTGACCTCTAAGTGACTAACTGAAATTGCGGAAAGCGAAACCACAGATGGCAGAGGCTCCTTGCTGAATTCCAGTCTCCTTGTCTTAGCAACTGCTTAGGGAAAGACTGTGGTCTTCGACGGTTGGCATGAGTCTAACTCTCTTTACTGCCATTCAGCTGGTGCTTCAAGTGTTTTGTAATTCTGTCTTTAGACAAATAAATCCTAAAAGCAATGTTTCTTTTTCTTTTGTTTTTTCCTCCCTCCCTTCCTTCCTTCCTTTTGTCTTTTCTTCCTTCTCTTCCTTTCTTTAATTCTTTCTTTCAAGAACTTAGAACTTCACATTTGCTAGATGCCATGTGCATTCTATATTGAGTCAACAAGTAGTTCTTAAACTCCCACCGTCCCAGACTCTAAGAGCACAATATTGAAAAGCACAGGCCTTGGGGCTGGAGAGGTGTAAGCTTAGCCCTCAAGAGCACTTCCTCCTCCTCTGTAGGATCCTGGTTCCATTCACAGCACCTGTCTCAGGTGGCTCACAACCTCCTACTCCAGCTTCCTGGGCTCTCACACACTCTTTTGGATGTGCACGTGACCATACGCACATAATTTAAAATCATAAATATTTTTAAAGATAAGTCTCTTCACAGACATAATATTCTGGTGGGGCAGACAGGAAATACTTGTGCATGCACCTAAGGAAAGCCTTTTTAAAGTAAGCAGCTAATAGAACACCCTTAGGTTGTCAAACATGAAAACACATCATCCCAATATTTTCTTTCTGCACAACATGGTTTTACATCTTACTTTTAAAGAAAAGCACTTGGGATAAATCATCATAGGAAGAATAGACATGTCCCCAGCAGAAACACAAGTAGGGCATCCAGAAATTCATGTTGCAGGCAATCCCATGGGCTCAGAGAGCTCTGCGACTTCCCGCCTCCTGTGTGAGTAACCAGCTTTAATAGTTTCATTAGACATCACCTGAGGTTTGGACGCACCGCCAGCCAAGCACCTGTTCTGACCAGTCTCTGATCTGTCCAGTAGAATGCACACACAACCTCCCTGGGGCATTTTGTCTATTGATCTGACACTGGATTCCTTGGACCATAAATCACAAGCTTCTGTCGAACCTGCCCACTTTTTCTGGTACTCTGTCGCCACCTAGTGACCAAGGACTTTTTGCCCATCATTCTAGAATCCAGAAGACCTTCCTCCCTTGGGATTTAGTGAGGGATTCCATTCAGGATTGGGTGTTCTAAGATCTCACGTTCTGCACACTGTCCACTGTGGGTCTCTGTGCTCCCATCAGCTGCAGGAGGAGGCTTCTCCGATGACGACTGAGCCAGGCACTGCTCCGTAGAGGCAGTGGGATGTCATTAGGAGTCATTTCTTTCTGGCTGCGTTCCTATAGCCGAGCAGTAGTGTTTGTGTTCTCCGTAGGTGCCTGGCCTGTCTAGTCTCAGGTTCTTGGACAACCAAGCAGCATCAGACCTGGGTTCCCTCTCACAGGGGTCAGGCTTGAACACAGTCAGATAGTGGTCGGTCACTCCCACAACATTTGTGCCACTACTGCACCAAGCATGTCGCGCAGGCGGGACCGTCACTAGCTGAACAGTTTATAGCTGGGTGGGTGCTCACCTCTCTCCTACAGTAGCATTCAGAGCATCGACCAACACCATGAAATGAGTCAGCAGGGGTGAAGGCCGTAGGCAGACACCAGCCAGACCTCTCCATGAGAAAACAGTATTTTAACAAGGAAGGCTTTAGTCCGACAGCTTTTGAATTCCTTCAGAGAGGCCGTCAGAGCCCACCATATGCTTTTTAAGCAGTGGCGTGGTGGTGATAAGTGGATTCTGGCTCGAACGGTCTGTGTTTAAAACCCACAGTTTATTATTGGACCAAGTAAATAACCGTTTCCCTTCATGCCTTACCTCATCCCTGTCCTGTCTGGGGAAAAGGTGAAAAGATATAAGGAGTATATAACAAAGGTATAGAACAAGGGGCACTGTGCAGATATGTTAATCCAGGAAGATACGCAGTTCAGTGCCTGGCGTGGAGCAGGTGTTCAATAAAAATCAGTTGCAGGAATTACTAACACCAAAGAGGTAAACTCTGTGGTGCATGATAGTAGCTTTGAGTTCATTAAATATCCAAGGTTATCCCACTCACCGTGGAGTAAGTGCAGTTGATGGAGATATTCTTCTCTGGCCTTTTGGACGCCATAGCATGAAGCTGCTGTATTTAAGCCACCAAGACGGTTCAGGGGGTACAGGGCTGACAGCACAAGCCCGAAGACCTGAGCTTGATGCCTGAGGGAGAGAGGGGATGTTTAGAGTCACTTAAGAGCACCGACTGCTCTTCCAGAGGTCCTGAGTTCAAAATCCCGGAAACCACATGGTGGCTCACACCCATCTGTAATGAGATCTGATGCCCTCTTCTGGTGTGTCTGAAGACAGCGTATGACAGTATGCTCTTACATAATAAATAAACAAATAGATCTTTAAAGTTGTTCTCTGATTTCACACTTGCAGCTCACATGCGCGTGCACGCACATACCCAGACTTTTTGAACACCCCACTATTTTGTTGATGCTACTCCCTCCTTAGTATTTGTGTGTCTCCTATCTCCCCACCTCTTCTATTTCTCCCACCGTGTTAAACATGGCGATTCCTTTTGTAAACTGTTCGTCTCTTTCTATGCATGTGAGTGTTTTGCTTGTGCATATATATATGCACCCCATGTATGACCAGGTCCCCCAGAAGCTTACCCGGTACTGGAGTTACGAATGGTGCTTAAATGCCACGTGGGTGCTGGGAACCGAGCCCAGGCCCTATAGAAGAGTAGCACGTGTTCTTCGGCACAGAGCTCTCCAGTCCCAGGATACGATCCACTTATTACAAAGCCTGTTTTATGTGTAGCCACAGAAATTTCCCTAGAGAGAGAAAGAGCAGTTCCTCTGCAGTGTTTACCTTTGAAAAACGTGGCGTTAAATGTGTTTGGTATTTGATTCGTGTTTTCCTCTATTTTCCAAAGCTTAACAATATTTATAAACTGTACACCATAATAACTCTGCTCTAAAATAAATTTATATCAAATATTTGGAAGAAAAATCCTAGTATTTCGACCTCAGCTTTAACGTGTAATATATAGTATGACATAGTTGGTGGTGGTCTGCAAAGGAGGAGGGAGGGTTCCTGCTAACCCGACCTAGTCACTGCCACATTGGGAAAGGAATGAATGGAACAGATGTGTGTGGAAAGCAACAGAAAATATAATGTGTGTTTTTAAAGATCTCTCTCTCTCTCTCTCTCTCTCTCTCTCTCTCTCTCTCTCTCTCTCTCTCTCTCTCTCTCTCTCAACAGGTACATCTTCCATCCATGTTCTTCTGAGAGACAAGATGCTAAGTCAGATGAAATTGCTGAAGGCAGCAGAAATAAACCCCTACCAAAACCTGGAAGGTGGGATGGCCAACATGCTCAAGCCGATTGAGGACTTCCGCACGAAGTTCTTTGTGGGAACGGAGGTAAAAACAGAACTGTCTGGTTTTTAAATTACACTCCCCTGTTGTGGGTTTTTTTTTTTTTGTTTTGTTTTGTTTTGTTTTGTTGTTTTTGTTTTTTTTTTTTTTTTCACCCCTATTGTACACGGCTCCTGTTCGAAGGCTTACAAAACGCACTTTCATGTTTTAATATGTTTGTTTGTATTTAAGATTTTTAACTTAGATGTTTGAAAGTTTCTTAACAGGGGCTGGGGATGTGACTCAGTCAGCCCAGTGCTTGCCTGGCGCGCACAGCACCACATAAACCAGGCTTGACAGTACATATCTATAATCTCAGCATGCCGAAGGTCCGGGGTTGGGGGTGGGGGCAGGGGGCAGGGAGGCAGGAGGGGCAGGTGACCTGGAATGCATTGACAATGAGCCTCCATGTTTTCATCCGTATGAGACACACGGGTCGGGCTTCTCCCCGTGTCACCGGCTGCTTCGGTCTCTTCTCCATTTAAGTGGCTCTATCTTTTTTGCTTCATGTCCCATCCTTCTGCCTTTCCCTCCTTAAAATGGTTGAGATTGTACTACCGTATCACGACTTTAAAAGGTGCACGTTAGGCTGCATCTCCCCTCTCCGTCTTGTCCTGAGGGCAAACCACCGACCGACCCAAACCTGCTGTGTTCCCAAAGCCAGCAGTTACGCATGCGGCCTCACAGCCTCGCGTGTTCCCCGTATGTCGCCGTGTGTACATAGAGTAAACTCATTCGAAATCCAAGTCGTCTTGAAATAGAACACAGTAACAACTCTGAGCCTCCTTCCCCCCTGGTGTACTGAATTCCCGCGTCTCTAGACTGACTTGCTGCTTTATCTTTGAGCCCTCCGACCCAGGGCAGGAGCGCCAGGTCTCTGACCTCTGACCTCGCCCTTGCGTTCATCCAGATCCTGTTCTCTCTCTAGGAAGGTGAGGTGATCTACACAGACTGGAAAATGGAGAGGGATTCTGAAACTGGGCGACTTATGGGTATGTCTGATCCGCTAACCTGTTAGTAAGAAGACCTCCTTTCTTTTTTAAGTTTTACTAGCATATGTTAACTATATGACAATGGGGTTCAGTGTGGCTTACTTAAGTGTAAAATGCATTCTATCACCTTCAGTCCTGTTGCCCCTGTTATCTGCCTCAGCCCCCACTGATGCCCTCTACCCTCTCACCTAGCCCTTACTAATTTATTTATTTATTTATTTATTTATTTATTTATTTATTTATTTATTTACTTACTTAATGGCTGCTGGGATTATGTGAATGGTTCCAGGTTGAGGGTCATTTACAGGAGAATGGGGTCCTTTGCCAGTGTCTACATCACTGAAGAGATGTCACAACTCCCGCAGCCACCATTAGCTGACTATAGATATTCAGGAATGGTGGTGCCTGATGAGCCCCTACCTGACTGAAAACCACTATCTGCCTACAGTTCCTCAGGGCCATCACTGGGCCCTCATGGGTCGTCTCTCTCACCGGGTCTTGTTCCCAGTATAGGACATCAACGGGTCCAGTCTTGCCCAGACGTTATCCCAGTAATCACAAGTGCTGTGAGATCGAGTGTGTAATCACAATGTCTGTTGTGAAGACAGCCTTCTACCTCGCTGCACTCCTTCCTTCCACATCCCTCACATCCCTTCTGTGGAGCTCTGGAGCCTTGAGGGTGTTGCTATATTTCCTAGGTATTTGATGGGCATTCATTGTGGGGTGTGTGTGCCACACGTCAGACACTGTGCAGCATGGCCGCATGGTTGCAGTCTCCACTCCTCTTGACACACAGTAGCGAGCTGGGTGCCTTTCTTCTGATCTCAGATCTGGAGGTCCCATCTCCTCCCAGAGCCAGCTTTTGAAACTATTTTTGTTGTTGTTGTTGTTGTTTTGATTAGGACCATGAAAAAAATAAGAGTCATTTATTTTAAATAGATTCTATTCCATTTCTGCACTGTGGGCCAGACACTGTTGATAACAGATGAGGACAAAGCACCCTCTTCTGACCTGTGGGAGAGGCAAGCACTATGGCTATGAGCAAACTGAAGAAGAAATGAACTCCAGAGAGGGGCTTTCTCTCCCTACCATGTTTTTTTCAACCCCAGTTGAGCTAGCTGGGTCCCGCAGGGTGGATTGGAAAATTTTCAGATAGGTTTGATGGAGGAAAACCTCCCTTGTCAAAGGAGCAGCAAGGCTGAGCTCATCGGAACCCAGAAGAACAGGGAGCAGGCGGGAGGAGGGAGAACTCAGTCTAGAGGTCAACCACAGCAGGACACAGCCAGCCATCTGAGTGCAGGTGGCAAAAGGCTGGGGTGGTCTTAACGAGAGTTACCAAGACAGAAAGGGATCCTGGCAAGAGGCGATGGGGGGCTTCGTCAGTGGGACTGGCTGTTTGTCAGAGGACTCCTAATAGCCATAGTAAAGACCCTTGACGAGCCATCAGCCAAGCACTGTGTAACAGGCAACACGGAGCCAGCCTGCCATTCCCACTGAATGCTGTTTGCAGGGCGGGAGAATTGGCACAGCCACACTGAGTTGTAACCCCTGTGCCCTATTCAGTCTGTGGGCTGCAGATGGTTTCCTTGTGAGCTCCCACACAGCATCTTCATAAACAGCAAGGAGATTTCCTGAGTGAAGCCAAGGCAGAGGAGGCAGAGTCAGAGAGGAAGAGGCAGCTACTACTGCAACCCCCCTCCCCCATTAACCAGGCAAAAGAGAGAATTCCATCCTCTTAAGAAACAAAACAAAGCTTTAAAAGAACCTCTGAAAGGGAGATCACCCCCAAATGACATGAGTGTGTGGGAGGTGGGGTGGGGGAGAGCCACACCAAGTATGTCCACGTGATCTAAGAGGCAAGCCAAGAAGTGCAGATTTGAGTGACAATGGTTGACACAAGTGTTCCATGTCGCAGGCCCTTAAACAACCAGCACACAGCCACGCCAGGCTCTGTGCCAAGTGCTCCTCATGGATAAACTCATGTCATCGTCGTCATAGCAGCCCTGTGGCATCACTGCCTTGGGCACCAGTGGCAGCCTTTGAGCCCAGGCAGTCTGCCGCCAATCTGTGCCTTTTGGTTTATTATAATTTTCTTTTGACAACGTGGCCCGGAGGCTCTGGCACCCCATCTAATAACTTAGGGACAGTCCCATTCATTGTCGAAAGTCACGCAGGTCTTCCAAAGGAAAAGATCGCCATGGGATGTTATTAAAACAAAACAAAACAGGACAGGACAAAACAAAACACTAGACCTTACCGTTGTGGTTGATGCCATAGCGAATCACGCTCTTCCGAGAGGGTTTCCAGCCCCCAGGACAGCCCTGTTCATCAGAGGTTGTGTGTGGGGGAAACTTCCCAGGGCAACCCCACAGAGACAGAAGCATCAGCAGAACAAAGCCACTGGTGTCTGGGAGTGTTGTCTGCCTTACCAGGAACTTTCTGGGTCACTCAAGAAAGCCTGGGAAGTATGCTCTGTGACCTCTTCAAGACGCTGTCTCAGAAAGTGGGTCTCTTACTTCCAATCTAGAGGGCCTACCTTTCTTCTTTAAGTTTGCTGAAATCAGTCTGTGACTTACTCTGTATTGTGCAAAACAGTGAGTTGTCAGACCGCACCCTGACCTAAGAGACTCCGTCTTACAAGCGGCCTTTTGGAGACGAAGGGTGACTTTTGGGCTTGGTAGACATTCTAATGGCATCATCTGTTTGCCACCACATCTGGTACCGCAGGGCACAGACAGACACATGATCGTAACTGAGACTAGAAATGGCAGTGCTCTGTCAATACACCAGGATGACTTGAGACCGTAAGGAAACGAAGTCTAATTAAAATAAGATCAGAGAAATGAGCCCCAGGGATTTACCAGGGCATCCAGACCTAGGAAAGTCTACAATTCCCTTGCCTCGACTCCCTCCATAAAGAGGTGGGCACTTGGCACTCCAGAGACCATGGCTCCCAACGATGGGTCAAGGACCTGCAGGCAGAGAGCCCCAGCTGTCCCAGGGGCGCTAGCTCAGCTCAGTCTCCTCCACCAATGTGGCCATCAGAATTGGTGCCTGTGGATCCTTTCATCCACCCGGACAAGCTTCTATCCATCCGCCCCCTCCCTTAACCTGCCCTTCTTTGCAAGTGGACTGAAGTATACAGCTCAACCCTGACCCTGCAGCCTGGATCTACAGCCAGCAAGTAATAACCATCTTCTCCCACTTGGTTTGGTTCGTCAACTCATGCATCTCCCTTAGCCTCTCTGCTTCTCAGAACCTTGAAGCCTCTGGAACCCCCACCTCTTAGCCCTTTGTAGTCACCCTAAAACCTGCTGTTAACTAAAACACTGCTCTCACCTCAAAGGCCATTCTGGGGCCAAAGGATCGTGTTCTGAAAACACAGATGTAAGTTACCCCAAATTCCATATTCGAATGTGGTTTTTAAAATTTCTTGAAATTTTTATAGTAACAAAGTGAAGGAAGTCATAAATCCAAATATTTTTCAAATACATGGTTGGAAACACCAGGTAGGTGTGTCGTGGCCAAGTGAGAGGACCTTTGCCGTGTGCCTCAGATGCTACCGATGATGTGCTTAGCTTTGGGGTTAGTGGAAACCTGTGGTCTATTAACATCATGATGATTACTGGGGATAGGACCCATTAGTCAGTTTAGAGGCAAGGACCTTGAAAGTGAACAATTCCATTTCTGCCCTTGGCCAGAAGCAGGAAATGTCCTTTTTTCCCAGGCCCTGAGGTCCAGTAGAGAAGTCTGGTTTCTTATTTTCTAAACAGACATCTCTGCCTAGAAGCTGCCCCCAAGCCTATGACTAAGACTCCAGTCCAGGCGCTCGTCCCTTCTGGTGAAGAGGCTTGGGTTAGATTTCTGGAATTTCATGGTAGGAATGGGTGATATTGGTTTCCTGATCACAACTCTTCTTCTAAGTGGTTTTAGGGTCTCCACTCTTGAGAGGAGAATATGACAGAAGCCTTGGAGGTATTGAAGATTGAAGACTGACCCTTTCATAACAGACTATTTCTGCCCCCAAATAAAGCCACAATTTCCTCATCTATTCCAAAGATAGGGATCAAACCTGGAAGAGCAGTCAATGTACTTAACCTCTCCAACCCAGGTTGAATAACGTCCCATGGCATCTCTACAGCACATTTTGTTCAGCCATTCATCCATGGATCCTCCCACCTCTCCTCTGTGGCAAGTGATGTTGTGTGAATGTGGACGGACCCAAAGCCTTTTAAAAGCCTACTTTATAATTTTCTTACAAACAAAAGGAGGTCCTGTTCTCCTGAGTATCCCATCAGCGTTTGGACTGGTGGCGATTCAGCCCTCACATAGCATCGAAGAGACAAGGTACAGAGTGTGTTTGTGGTTTTAGTGTAGAGACACTGCACCTTCTGTCAAGAGCGTGCACTTCCGTGGCCATCCCTAGAGATGGAGCAGAGAAGGAGTATTCAGGTCATCAGCCAACGCTGCAAACGGAAGGGAAACCCAGCTCTGATTCTAAGGAGTTCTGTGCAGAGACCAGAGAGGCAGGAAGACCCTGGGGCTGGAGCAGAGGCTCGGGAGAGCTCTGGTCTCAGCATCTGAACTTTGCCTCTCTTAGCTGCAATCAGGGAAGTTGTATCAAGCCCGTTGCTCTTGTCAGAAACCAGGCTGTTCTTAACACTTCACCTCACCCACTCTGCCTGGCCAAGCCATCCCCATATCTTGGTTCCTTCAGTCAAGTCACCCCTGCCTCTCACACCTACACGACCCCCGGAATCCTCATTGGGGTCCCCACCTGGCTTCCACCTGCCTGTCACCCATTTTCCCCATGACAAACCAGAAAACCTTTGGAAACATAGGCGGGTTTGAGCTAGACTCCTAGGAAGACATTGCACTATAGGCTTGGTCTGAACTCTCTTCCCGGCCATAATCTGACCCTTCTAGACCTTGTTTCCCATTTCATGCCTGTAGTTCCAGCTTCCACAAGGACAAAGGCACTTACTGGTCCTCTTTCCGGGACTCCAGGGTGTCCTCCTATCTGCACTGCTCCTCAGCACCAGAAACTTGCCAAGCTCAACTACACCCAAACGATCACTCCCCCGACGATTCAGTACGTTAGGAGTGTCCCCTGTCCCTCCTGCCTTGTAATGGCTTTTCTTTGGTCTGCACATAGACGGGTTTCCATCACTCCCTGAGGGATTTACTTACTGGGTATCTTTCCTTTCCACAAGATTGCCAGCCACTTGAGGACTGGACCATGTCGGGCTACTAGGTACCCATTGTCTAGCCACCCACATGAAGACCTTTGGATATATAAACAATCCACAAATATTCATAAATCCCATACTGGACTTATAAACAGGTGGATGAAGGAAGGAGAGTGGGGCATTGCTGAGGGCCTGAAAAGGGGCCCTGGGGGCAGGTTTCTGTGGCAGATCATGCACCCAAACTTGGTGTTGTCCACTTCCACAGCCAAGAAACCTGTGAACCTCTACACCGTCCATGATGGGGCTGTCCACACTGTCCAGAGGTCACCTTTCTTCAATGACATCATCCTCACTGTTGGGGGATGGAACGTGGCCATCTGGAAGGAGGAGGTCCTGGTAAGTTGCCTGCAGAACCGAGCAGGTGGGTGTGTCTTTGCCACTGAGAAAGACAGCAGGAACACGGGCTGTTCCGGGCTACTGTGACTGTGGGGCACTTTATAGAAAAATGAGAACAGATGGTCTGGCTGCAGCCTGTCAGCAGAACCACTGGAAACCTTTGAAAACACAACCACGTGCCTTTCTTTCCAGAGAGGAAGTGAACACAGCAAGGGCCTTGTCCTCTGAAACCTAACCACAGTTTTTCTTGGAAATGTCTCCTGTGGGCAGTTCATCTGACTTGAATTCTGCTCCTTGAGACTCAGAAGACGGATTCTGGTGACTAGCTGAAGTCCAGGGGTCATCCAGCCTGTCCACTTTTTATTCTGCACCAGGAGCATGTTGGCAGGGTCAGGAAGTTGGCCCTTGTAGACTGAGAGCCCAGAGTTGGCAGGGCACACCGCCTTGCAGACACACGTGAGCACCGGTAAGATTTGATCAGAATTTAGGCCGGTCCTGCTGGAGAGAAGCCAGCCTGCCACCATAAACAAACAAAAATACTGAGAGAATTGCATCCAGTGAAACCAGGGCAGGGCAGACCAGTTCCTTCGGGGAAAGTCTAAATTACTACGTCCCGTTGGTGGGATATAATGAGACTATGAAGAACCCGGAAGGGGAGAGACAGAGGCAGAGAGCATGTGCGGATCACAACTGGAACATACAAATTCTTTCTCCAAATAGCAGTCTCTTACGGATCCCTGATTCATACAAAGAATTTTAAAAGAAATGTGTGTCTTGTACCCAGGGTGCCACCGAGTAACCGGAAGGCTGCTTATGTCTTTATGAGCAAACTTTCAACAACATACTCTGTAGCTTTCGTCTTGTTCTTGTTTGTTTTTCCAATAAGGAGGTTGTGTAGTTAGAGCAAAGAAGAAAACCGGCATGATTAAGAGAAGACTGGCTGGACCCAAGATCCGGATCTCCCTAGAGGCTGAAAGAATGGGCACAAAAGGCTTTGGAGGTCACAAAGTCAGGGGCTGGCAAGGGAGCCCAGGCCTCGGCAGTCTTCTTACCTCACATTTCCTGTATGGGGGTTGACTCGTGGAAGACAACTGTAATAGAATCAGTTGAAGCTTATCTCCAACTAGCTTGCAGGACTCACACTATGGGTATTTTATTTGACTTTGACAATTACTGGGGGGTCACTCCTAATCTACTCTTCTAACTGCTTACCGGGCTACCTCCTCAGCGGTGTACCCCAGATACTTGCTGTTTCTCTGGCCATGTGTTCATGGTCCACCTCCCCTCATGGCGGCTTCCTTTCTCTCTTTGTTTCCCCCTCCAACCCTCCCTTCCTCCAACCAGCTCACTCCAAACCCACCTACCTCCTATCTCTAATCCCTCCAGTAATTGGCTGTATCCATATTTTTAGCCAATAGTTTTAAATCAAGGGACAAGGTTTGCATGACATGAGAAGTCATCCTTAGGCCTCCACCTTCCCTTTGGGTATAGAATTTAGCATTGCAATTCATATCGATAGACCAAGCCTCAACCAACATCGCCATGCCTTGCTTATGTCACCGAGGACATAAGGGACACTTGGATGTCTCTCATGGGTAGACAAACCTGACTGTGGGAGAAAGCATTTTCTAACCGCTCTTGACTGTTAGCAAAGTTAGCAAATCATCTCATGGTGGAGGGGGAAACAGGAGTTTATTTCACCTTGCTTTGGTGGCCTAAAGCCCCAAATCCATCCGCGGCCATCACGGCTGTTTATGAAACGTCCGTGGTCACTGCTGCTCATTTCCAGGGTGCAGTTCACAGCTGAGGCTGGCAGCTGCATCAGTGCCTTACATCGCTGTGACAAAAACATCTCAGTAATAACTTAGAAGAGTTGTTGCGGATGACTGGTATGTGGTTGTGTGACTTTGTTAGTTCCGGTCCCACACCGAAACCAAACACCATGAAAACAGCAGCGTGCGGATGAGGCCCTTTGCCTCAGGGTGGACAGAAAGTAGAAGGCACAGGACCAGGGCCAGGCATACCCTTCAATGGCACAACCTCTTCCCTCTAGCTGGGCCACAACACTTGAAGTTTCCAGAACATCTCAAAATAGTATCACCAGCTGGGAGCCAAGCGTTCAGCACAGGAGCCTGTGGAGGACCGGTATTCAAACCATAACAATAGACTTGTCATTTGCTTTTGTGGGCACCAGAACTGTTTGCGTGGGCAGCAGATCTCCGGCAGCCAGATAAAGTTATGAGGAACCTCTTTACACGCTACTGTCTGTTGTCTACACAGTCGCACAGAAGTAATATCACAGAGGAAGCTGGGTTATCAGGACCAACCGAAGCTAAATTGGAAGGTTCAACCTTTTCTAAAAAAGCAACTAAAAAAAAAAAAAAAGGAGGTTGCATGCTGTGGATTTGGTTTATTGCTTATATTGTGTTAGTTGGGATCCCAAATCACGTGGGAATTCACATGTCTTCAGGTAAGCCTCCAAGGGTCCCTCCCCCTAGTTGGCTCTAACCGGTAAATAATGTGGCCTGCAGCCAATGGCTGAGAAGGGAGATAGAGGCGGGACTTTAGGTTTCCCAGGCAACGGAACCCAGTGAAGAAGGAGGTAGTTACAGCCATTGCCAGAAAAGGCGAAGACTCTGGCCTGAGAAGTGTAGGACAGAGAGACAGAGAAATTGTCAACATATAAGAGTTTGGGATTGTGGCCCAGGAGGCTGCAGGCCTGGGTTAGGGTGGCCAGGATGGAATATAGATAATACGTAATTATTCAGGAATATCGGAGGGGAGAGGATGCTAGCAACATGGAGGAATGAAGTGGCCCAACCATTAAGGCATATTAAAATAGAAGGCTCTGTGTGTGTGTGTGTGTGTGTGTGTGTGTGTGTGTGTGTGTGTGTGTGTGTGTGTGTGTCGTCCATTTGAGAGAGAATCCAGTGCATTTTGGCAGGTGGTAAGCAACTTGCTCGCTGGGCAGCCATCAGCAGTGCAATTTGGGTAGCATTAATACCTAAATTGCTAAACTGTTGTATAATGAACGCAACATTTGCTTATAAAATAACTGGTAGAAAAACATTACTTGTCCTGTGTAAATCCCACAGCATTGCAGGCAAGATGGCTCAGTGGGTAAAGCTGTTCAGGGTTTATGAAGAATATTTGATCCCCCAGAAACTGTTATGGGTGTTGTGACATGTGGAAGTCAGTCTCTTTCAGTCTCTCCCCTCCCCCCCACTACCCTCTTCAAAGCCCTAGAACAACTGGAAATAGACTTCCTGGTGGGATAAACCCATGCTTAAGTAACTAACTGTGGCAAGCTGAGCTGTGCTTAAAAAACACCAAACAAACAAAAAGAAAATCATTGTCAGTTTCTCCAGGGCCACAGAAAGGAAAACAGGAAAGCTTGCGATGTGTCTTTTGCACTTGTCTTTAGACCGGACCACTCCTTCAAACGTGCTGCGCACCGAAAAGGTACACCGCAGGGCACTGGTCCCTGACAAGGCCTGGAGTATTCTACATCGGTCGAGAGGATGGATATGTCGATATCTGGGACCTCCTGGAGAAAACACATGAACCAGCCCAGTCGCAGAGTATCTGCATCACCATGATCACCTACATCAAACCCTGGACCTTCTCTTGTACGTTCACTCTAGCCCATGGAGCAACATGTTTGGTCGAAGTAGGAATGCTCTGGCGTTCATCTGAAAAACCTCCAGGGTTTGCCCCACCCACCCTTCCTCCCCTCCTCCTGTCTCCCTTCTTTCCCTCCCTCTCCCTCCTGCTCTCCCCTCTTCCCTTTGTTTCTCCAACAACATTCTCATCCTTTCCCTCCGCCCTTGCTCCCAAACTCTGGAAACCCCTTAGCGTCCCTCCGTGTTCATTCATTAGCCATGATTTCCCAGACATCTGATAAGGTCGGACTGAGGCTGACTTTGAACCACCGGATGGAAAGTGTCCATCTTGTCTTAACCTGACAGAATGGTCCTAAGCCTTTGCTGCTTTGGGGATATTTCTTTCCCAGAAATACGGAGTTCTGTTTCTTTGCCAAGCTTTTTTTTTTTTTTTATTAGATATATTTCTTTACTTAGATTTCAAATGTTATTCCCCTTCCCGGTTTCCTGTCCATAAGCTCCCATCCCTTCCCCCCCCCCCTTTCCCCCCATACATCCCCCTTACTGCCCTCTCCCCCAAATTAGAGGAAAGTTTTTTTTAAGTATTATGTATTTTAGTGATTCTCAGATGGGCCACACCAACAAGCATCTCGCTTCATAGGATCACATGGTTCTCCAGGGTTATATATTTATGTAAGCCGTAGACTCTGAGTTAAATATGTGTAAATAGCAATTTACTACCAAACAAGCATGAATTCAAGCATATGTCTACAGAAAACTAATTTATTTCCTTTGGGTTTTTTTTTCTTATTTGGGGTTCCCCCACCCTGGTTTGGCCCATTTAGCATTTTCTGTGCAACTCCAGTATGTCTGTCTTTCCTGGAAGAAGTTTCCTTTTGTTCCCAAAAGTCCATAGACATAAGATTGACTCTGATTTTTCTTAGAAACACCCCACCCAGACACTCGGCTTCAGGACCCTCTAGACTGTCTCAGTCCGGCTTCCGTTTAGTCATAAGGCACAACCAAAGTATGTTATCCTATCCCTGATACAAAAGACTGACTTTGTCCCTGCAGGGTTCTGAGTGTAGGACTCAGGAACTTGAGCCAGGCCTCCTGAGAATGAGAGGAAACATCGGGAAGTGATGGAGAATGAGCTCCTCACACACTCGTGCGGTCACAGGAAATCCGAGGTTGAGGCTGTGTCTCCAAAACTCATCCACACAGCCCAATCCTTCAGCTCCTGATGTCTGTGCTCCCTGCTCAGAACCTTCCCATGTGTTATCCCTGCCTCCTTAAACCACAGAAAAGAAGGCCGTCAGCCCCTCTCCTTATATACACACCGGGAGAGCCGGGGTTGAGGTTGTGGGAGCTGACAGAGACGTTCCTCATCAGCTGGAAAGAACGGCTTGTCCATGTTTACGTGGTTCTGTCATGAGCATCTGACAAGGTTGCTGGGGGTGCAGCAACCGTAGCAGGCCTTCCAGGAAACCACAAAAGGAAACGGATTTTGTGTCTAACCTCTTGAGATGGCTTTTGTTTGTTGAATTCCCCACACACACTCTTTTTTTTTTCAATGTTTCAGCTAAGCAGCAGTTTATAGCCATAGCAGACTACTATGGAACCCTGCATATCTTAGAGATCCCTTGGACACTAAGTCACCCTTCCACTAACGAGGTCAGTGAAGTTGAGACTTTGCATGTTTAAGGTTGCTGGGACATTTCTCTTTTAAAGAGTATACTTATTAATTTATTTGCAGTGGGGTGAGACACATGCCATGGCACACTTGTGGAGGTCAAGGGACAACTTGGTTCTCCCCTCCTCCCATGTGGTACCAGGGACTGAACTTGGGTCATCACACTTGGCAGCAACGGCCTGGCCTGCCAAACCACCTTATCTTTGGGGCATGCCTTAAAAGTGTGTTTTATATGTTGGCACTTTTGTTTTACAAGAGAATGAGAGATTTATTTTAAATAACATTTTATTTTAGGTCCATATTTTAATATTAATTTTTATTATTATGTATTATATTGCTTATTCATTTTATTTACTTTTATTTTAAATAATAAAAGAGTACTTTTTTTAATCATATGGATGAGATAGTTTGACACCAAGGAAAAGAACCGAACAGGAGATGAGAAGGAAGTCAAGTGAGTGAAGCACAAACTGGGAGAACTGTCGTGGGGAGTCGGCATTTTCAAAGCGTAACTGAGTTTTAGCCCTGTTGGCGTATTCACACACCCCAGCATATTGCCAGTCCCCCATCTGAACTGGCAGTACACTGCCCACTCCAACCCTACCCCGACCACCCAAGCATTTGGAGCAACACTGAGAGCAAGGACTTAAAGGGACCGATGAGTAGAAACCATAAACATCCATCCATGCCACTTAAATACACAGCCCACAATCTGATGCGAGTCCCAGCACCAGCGCGGCTCCTGCCAGGCAGGCCTGCCTTCCTTCCCCAGGCAGATAGATCGATGATGGTTTCCCTACTAATGTCCATGAGACACAGTGCTAAGCCCTCTGGGGACCAGAATCCAGTTCTGCTTCCAGTCCCTTTAGCCAGCTAGACTCACAAGTCTCCATAAATATCGTCCTCTGAGTTTACCAGTTCCGTGGAGGGCATGCAACTTCAGCCTCCTAAATAAGAAGAAAGAAGAGGGGAAGAGCAAATCCCTATATTTCTACTATAAAAATGGCAGGGTTTTGCAGCTCTCTCCTCCCATCCATAGCTGCCCCTGTCCTAGGAAGCTGCAAGCCACAGGGATCCTAATGTAAGCACAGAAGCAAGAACCTGGAGCTTGCCTCTCTGGCCTGCGGCACAACCCTCAAACCTCACTCACCTAAAGCAGTGGCTCTCAACCTGCGGGGGACCGGAACCCCCGTGGAGGTCAAATGACCCTTTCACTGGGTCGCCCAAGACTATCAGAAAACACTGATATTCACATCATGACTCACAACAGTAGCAACATTACAGTCATGAAGTATCAAGGAAAATAACCTAAAGGTCAGGGTCACCACAACGTGAGGCTCTGGACTGAAGGGCCACAGTGTTAGAAGGCTGAGGACCGCTGGCCGAGAGGAAGAGAAGCATTATGTCACCATCCTTCCACTTACAGTTAAGAAGGTGGTTGTTGGCATTGGGTGGCTAAGGAAGAACCAGCCTTGTAAAGGCCACGGGTGTCCCTGTGGGGTCAGCTCATCGTGGGCCCTTGTCCCTGACAGGTATCAAGTGTGAACTACTACTTTGAAAGAGAAGTCAAGCATCTGGAATACGTCCAGCAGCGCAAGGAAATCCGTGAGGAAGAAAAGAAAGCTATGGCCATGGAAATGATAAAGAAGAAAGCGGTGAGTGAAATCTCTGATTGAGAACTGCCATCTTCTCCCGCCAGTGGCGATGCCGCCGGGCTTATCCCACGAGAGTCCTGCGTTCTCCCCAGCTTTATGCCTTTCTTGTGGGCATCAGGAAGGCATAACTTTGATTTCCTACACAACCATGAGTGAGAACCACCGGTCGTGTTAGTGAGGTTCTGTCACACTTCTGCCTATCATGTGGAGTGCGTTCTGGGTGGTAAGACGGTACATAGCTCACAAATGGAGGTCAGAGTGTCGTCTATGAGGGTGAGCATTCTCCTTCTCTCATTAAGTGCCAGGGAAGAAACTTAGGTCATCAGCAGGCACCATACCCACTGAGCCACCTCACCAGCCCTGTGCATAATGAGATTCTGTCCAAGTCGCCTTTCTCTAGTCCACTCCAATTCCAAGGCCCTTTAGCACAGGTACAAAGATTCACCGATGAATGCTTTCATTGTGTGGAGTTTCTGTGTCTGGTGAGTGATGTATCGAAACAGGCCATGCGAAAAAGACCAACCAGAGAAGTCAAGACATGGGCTGACCTCCCATGGGTCTGGAGCAAGGCCTCCCTCCATCTTTGCTAAGCTTTGGTTGTCTTATCTGGAAAACAGGAATACCAACAGCTACCTCTGGCGATTGCTGGAAGGCTTTGGGCTAAATAATGTGATCATCTGCCATCAAACAGTTGCTCCAGCAACATAATCACTGATAGACTCGGGGGAAGGTGTTTGTCATACTGGGATAGGTAGTGCTGTGACCCTAAAACAGAGAAGTGGGGAACACATCCCTCTTACACCCAGCCAACAGAGGACAAGTCGTTCTACAGGCCCCACTCCCCTCTTTCTCGGCCCCTCTCCATGGGTCAGGCACTGGAATTGGGGACTTTTAAATACTCATAATCCGTTCTTTCCGAGTTCTCATCAGAGTCTCTCGGGTGTGGATTTCTGTTCCTTGGTGGCTTGTCTCCTCCCTCACCTCTTTGTCACCACAGTTTCCTAACTGGCCCTACCCATGGTCCCTTCACAGCCAAGCACAGGGCCTCCTCCCACTAAACTGCCCAGGTCTCCATGAAAAGTGCCAACACGTTAACGTCCCACACACGTCACCTGTTGACAGACATAGACTCACACAGTCAAAGCAGAGAGCTCATTTCAAAAGCCACCCTTGGTGGTGACAACAGATACGGAGATCCCAGTAAACTAACTTTCTGTCTAATCCGACTGCCGCAAACGGAGTGGTCTTTCGCTTTACTCTTCTGAACACTTGCAAACGCTGGTGTAGGTGCCCTGGTGGGAGACACTCAATGCCAACACTTTATCCACAGTTGCTAGACGTCTAAGCACAAAGCAGTTCTGCGAGTCACGGACGGCCCTCCAGCCACATAAGGAGGGCAGGACACTTGGGAAAGTTTGCAGGAGGGACTGGCTTATCGGTCTACAGCAGCGGTTCTCAACCCATGAGTCATGATCCCTTTGGGGGTGGGGCATGTAGAATGACCCTTTCACAGGGGTCACCTAAGACCATCAGAAAACACAGATATTTTCATAATGACTCATAACTGTAGCAAAATTATAATCTTAAAGTAGCAACAATGAATAATTGTATTGATTCTTTTATGTACAACACGAGGAACTGTATTAAAGGGTCACAGCAGCAGGAAGGCTGAGCAGCACTGCTACACAGAGAAGCAGTGAAGGGCAGGGTTTTGACAGTCCCCTCTTCTCCAGCACACCAGACTGCCCCTCCCGTCCATCTGTCTTCTACCCTCACACAGGCCCCTTCTAGAGAGCAGCCACAGCAGCTGTTCAGAAACCCTGGATCCCCTCACTCCTTCTTGGTTTTTAAGCTAATGGGGCTGTTTTGCTTATTCCCACCTAGAAAACCTATCATAGGTCCAAAGAACAAATGGAGGCTGAGCTGAAGTTGGAATATGAAAGCTATTTGGAACTTGAGCAGTCTGTCCTCTTCGCCCTCGGTCTAGGCAAGGTCTCAGAGAAGATGTCGTACTTGGACTTGCATTAGCAGAGATTCTCGAAGATGGTTGCTGGGAGACCCCAGTGGTCTTCCCCCTCCCTTTATTGTTTGTGTGAAGGTAAAATAGCAAACCGATCATATATAGGTTTATTTGTAAATACAGGCTTTTATTTAACTGGTATTAAAAGAATCAAATTTTATCAAATATATTTCAGTCTCACGTTGAGCATTATTGAACTGTATGTGGAGTATGGACTTTTCAAATAAGGACAGACATTTCCTCTAGTCATACTGCACAGATTCAGACCCCATCTCCCTCTTCTCCAGCACACCAGAAACGAAGATTGATTAACAGTAGAAAAGTGAACCAGAGATTGACTTGTCAGAGAAATTGTAAGAGGGTCACATATAGGAAACATTCGCTAAAATCCAACATTCAGGACAACGACACATTCTTAACAACTACAGAGAAGACCTTCTTTACCCGACAAAGGGCATCAAAAATACTGCTGTGATAAGACACCACCATCAAGGCAGCTTGTTAAAGAGTGCATTGAATTTGGGGCTCACAGCTTCAGGGGGTTAGAGCCCATGAGCACTGCTCCATGGCAGGGAGCAGTAGCTGAGAGCTTACCTCTTGAGACACAGCCAAGAGTCGGCACACCTCCTCCCATAAAGCCACGCCTCCTAATCCTTCACAAACAGTTCTACCGACTGGGGCCATTCTCATTCAAGCCACTACACTGGCAAAGAGCTAAGATGTGAAAGGACACTGCACTCCTTCAACCAGCGCAGGAAACTGAAGAAGCCACACCACCAACCCCCCACCTCCACCCCTGCACAAGGAGGGTGATTTTAGTTTGTGGGGGGATTAGCAGAAGGGCTAAGCAGGAAGTGGACACAACCCACTTTCTCTGTGAGAAGGTTAAGAATGGATTAGAACTGAGAGTCACCTAGCCAGAAATCTTCTTAAGAGGCCATGATACCTGTTCGAGGTGAAAGATGAGAAGGCCCTGGGGGTAGAGGGTGGCGCTGAGGGGCTCACTAAACAGGAAAAGGGAGACAGAGAAGAGAGCCACAGCTCACAAGTTCTTTAACAGTGGCTGAGCTCTGTGAGGGTATCATCCAGCCAGGCTGAAGCTACATACGGGGCAGCATTTGGGGGTTGGAGTTTATTGTTACTTAGAACAGCAAGCCCCTAGGCTGGTCTTGAACTCTCAACCATCCTGCCTCGAACTTCATCCAGGGAGCTTGAATTACTCAGTGCACACCTCTAAGTGACGGGGATCTGAGGCAGATCTGTACCTGTGGGAGGAGAGGAAAGGATGGAATGAGGCTGCCTTCAGCCGCCCAGCCTCATCTCAGTTATACACTGTTCCTCCCTCAGATGCCACAGACAAAGTCAGCACTGTCGCCTCCTTTAGAACAAGTTCTCTCTGGGCTGATGTTCTTCTCTCTGGCCCGGACCCTTCATTTAGCAGGCGACAAAACCGCTAAACGCCAGCAAAGAACTCAGGCAGGTGACGGACCTGCTGAACCCCAGCAAAGAACTCAGTTGAGCTGAGGCTCAAACTAGACAGGGACAGCTGGTGTGAGTGAAATGGATGCGCCTCCCCTCTTGTCCCTGTTCCCTGCTGTCCATTCCTTCCAAACCGTCTCAGTATTTTAGCTCAGTTCATATCTTCCTCTTCTGCCCTCTAGTCGTTTGGTCTGCCTTACAGCGTAGCAAAAAGAAAGGAACTGTAGATCCCAGCAGACTGAACTCAAAGCTCAGCTTCATCCCCTTGAACAAGCTACACTGTCCCTTAATGTGTGTGTGTGTGTGTCTCTCTCTCTCTCTCTCTCTCTCTCTCTCTCTCTCTCTCTCTCTCTCTCTCTGTGTGTGTGTGTGTGTGTGTGTGTGTGTGTCTGTCTCTCCTGTGTGTATGTGTGTGTGTGTCAGTCTCTCTCTCTCGTGTGTGTGTGTGTGTGTGTGTGTGTGTGTGTGTGTGTGTGTGCATCTGTGTGCCCATTTCTGCATTCTGTGTGCCCATTTCTGCATGTGGAGTCCAGAAGAGGACATCAGGTCCTTGCTCTATCTCTCTTTACATAGTCTATCTCTTTTTGTTTTTTTCTTTTCTTTTTTAGAACATAATACACTACCCAATTATTAGTCATCCAATATTTGATTATTTGGATTAAATATAATTATCGTTCAGACTCACAAATTGCTTTCTGCTCACCAAGAAATGTGTGATTAAGCCACCGTATATTCAGGCCCACAGGTAAGCACACCACCTGTGTGCATTTTAGATGGAAACCAATTAACGGCCGAGGACGGGGGCCATGTCCTCTGCAGGTTTGCAAACCCACTATAGTAAATAATTAACGGCTCCCTGTGCCCTTCTGGCCCTGAGCATGGGCAGGGGTAGGTGACACTCTATGTGGTTGCTAGGCTGCCACTGCCAGGGCAGATACTAAGTAACTGAGCTGTATCCCCATCAGGAAATTGAGTATCAGTGAAGGTCAGGTAAAAGCCCGCCTGATGAATCCACTCCTTGCACAGCCCATGAGCTGTCATTGGAGGACTGCAGTGGAACCCACACACCAGCTAAACCAGCCTGAGAAGCTCACTAAGGAAAGGAGAGTGAAGGAAGGAGAGTGAAGGAGAGTGAAGGAGTGTCAATTGATGTTGACAGATACTATTGCTATGTTTCCTTGCACCACGGCAGTGCACTGGAGTTGGAGGACAGAGGGAAAAGTGTCCCTTCAGCCCCAACTCAAATGTGTTCATGAACGTCTGCCATACTGTCTCCCTTCTTGAGGAGAGAGAAGAAAAGTGTAAAATAACGTTTCATGCTTTCTTCTCAACTAGACATGCATTTCCTCAGTGTAGAGACAATTCTAGCCCTGCTACTCTTAAGCTTCAGTGTTGGACAGTGTGTGTGTGTGTGTGTGTGTGTGTGTGTGTGTGTGTGTGTGTGTGTATGCGTGTGTGTGTTTGTGTCTCGCATGCAGTCTCTGTGGAGGGGTGTGTGTCTGCATGTGTGCACACACTGCAGTATCTCTGGTGTGCGTGTGTGTTTGTATGTATGCACACACATGCAGTATCTCTGTGTGTTCACATGCAGTATCTGTGGTACATGCATGTGTAGTGCACAGGAGTGTGCATTCACTCATGATCACATGTTAGAAGTGAGATTAAGAGTTCTGACTTCTATCACCTCCCACCTTGCCTTGACGATCTCTCACTGATGAGATACTCCCAGGCTGGTCGGTCTGCTCGCTCGCTCTCTCTCTCTCTCTCTCTCTCTCTCTCTCTCTCTCCCTCTCTCTCTCTCTCTCTCTCCCTCTCTCTCTCTCTCTCATGCTGGGACTGCCAACCCACACCACCATGCCCAGTTATTTCCATGGACATCAAGGATCCTAGTTCAGGTCCTCAGTCCTCTTACTCAGAGAGCATATGCTCTTCCCCACTGAGCCATCCCCGCCCTATAACCAGTTTGACCATCTCTTTATTAACACGTAGGGATAATAAGCCCCACCACATGGAATTGTAAAGACTCTGCAAAATATGAGAAACTACTATGTAGTGCTATAAAATGCATGTGAGGCGATATCAACAAGACTGAACTAATCTGAAATCTGCGGTGACCTGAATCTTGAAAGACAGATTGCTTAGAACTGCTCTGCTGTAGTTTTTGCTATGCTGTGATTCCTGAGAGTCAGTGTTTAACATTCAACTTACCGAGATCTCCATTCACACACCCAGTGGATGAACAAGCAAGTCCCATGTATTGACAGGCAACTGATCTGCTTCAACAATTGTCTAAAACTTAGACAACGGAGAAAAATCAAACTTTTGTTACAGAAAAAGACAGCTGCTGTGAAAGGGTGAAGGGACTTTCTGTATAGTCCTCTCAACTCTGCATCATCATCTCTCTGTATTTTACTTTCTCAAAGTATTAGATCTGTGTTTGTTTACATTTCTCCAACAGGCAATTCTTAGCCCAGCACCAGGAAAAAGCAAACCCCACAGAGACCTATTGGCTCTAAAAAGAGAACATCATGGAATGATCCTCAGGAATGGGGTAATGAGACAGAATCTGAAACAAAAGTCTCCATCAGCTCATGCTGGAAAGAGAGCGAAAGGCAGAAACTGGTTATTCTTGTCTCTTCCTGTGTGTCCATGTTTGTTGGCCCCCGGCGTGCTGGAGCTTTGTGACAGAGTTCTAGCCAGAGGGTGTGGGTAGAAAAGACAGAACCCCCTTTCAGGTCTTACCTGACCCTCATCCCCTAAGTCCCCCAACTTTTAACTTCTCCAGCTGTGTGTTCGAGATGCCATCATTCATAAACAGAGATGTGGCAGAACCTTCCCCTAATGAATAAAGATTTCAAGGAGCCAATCACTGGGCGAGAAGGCGGAACTTCCGGGTCGGAGAGAGGAAGAGGGGAAGCAGGAGAAAAGATACTCGCTTTTGGGATGGGAGAGAGTGTGGAGGCCAAAATGTAGGGGGAGGGGAGTGTGTGTGTGTGTGTGTGTGTGTGTGTGTGTGTGTGTGTGTGTGTGTGTGTGTGTTCCCAGCGATTGTGTTACCTGTTGATTCTAAACTAAGTTTGTGTGATGTTTTCCTCCACGCTGGGACTCAACTGGGTTTCAGAGAGAAAGGTACCGTGGCAAGGGATGGGTGCATCCCAGCTAGCCGTGGGAATTTGGAAGTGTGGGGCTGGTGGCCACCTTGGGAACTTAGGGAGTCAGGTGGAGAGAATTCAGAAACAGTTCTCAACCCGTATCAGATTTTAACAACCGAGAAGTCATCTTTCAACGTATTAAACCATCGAGAATTCTGGACTCCTTTGTAAATGCTGTAGCGGAGTCCACGCCGAGAAACTCAGGTAGATTGGCCACAGCTCTGCCCGGTCAGGACACAAACAAGCACTAAACCAGAAATTTGACTTAAACCTGCATATAGAAAAACAAACAAAAATACTACAAAATCTCAAAGTCCAAAAGGGAAACTTTCTAAGCTGACTTTACTTGTAGGTCCGCAGGTTGAGAGAGAATTCACCAACCTGAGCCAACTCAAGTCACACACCACATTGCTCATACCAGTTCAAATCCCGCATTTCAAAACCCACAGCACTAAAGCTGACGTCTGAACTAATTTGAATGCTGGGGTGACCTGTCTCAGAGGTCTGTCACCCCACGCCTTGCCACTGGTAAAGCTCAACCAAGCACCAAAGGGGCCGCAAATGAGCCACTGCCTCATAGAGCACAACAGTTATGTCACACTTCAGAAAGAGAGTAAATGCCTTCCTCCTATAGAGAATCAACAGTGGCCACGAATTGTTCAGCGAGCACAAAAGGACTCAACACCGGGCCAGCAACAGCTAACTAACAAAGAGTCAGCATCTGAGACATATGCATGATCACAGTTCTGGAGTCACCTAGAAGCTTGGGTGTTGATCACAATGAGCTTCTGAGGTGGCGGAAGTTCTCAGTGGCAAAGCACCCTTCCTGTTCCATGTACTTCTTGACATACGCACTCCAAGACCCCACTCTGTTTCCCCTTCTCTGGAAATGAGGCAGGACCTAAGTGGAAATGGCCAAGCATTCATTCTTGGACCCGCCATTCTGGGGAGGTATGAAGAGACCACACACAGACATCCTGGCTCTGGCCCAGCCAGTGGGCAGCAGGTGTAGATGCACACATTCTCAGATGACGCTGACTTTGATCCTTCAAACTACCCCAGTGTCTCTGACAGCTATTCCCACACTTGGACTTACATCACTGGGTTTGGGGGTGGTTTGCTATACGACAAAAAATATCTGGACGAAAGACCTCACTCAGCTCTTGTAGGGAATAAAGGAGAAAGAATATGTAAAACAAAATGCCTTTTCTGAAACATAGTGCATCCTCAATAACTGGTAGTTATCTATAATGTACCAATAACTGGAAATCACCCCTCGCATGCAATGTGAATTTATTCCTTCCTTTACTTTGTCCTGGGAAGGAATATAAAGATGTATCCTGTGCAGTGAGCCCCTGCCTTTAATATATACACTGTAAGAGATAATAAGGTGCATATTCAAATAACCACATTAAGGGGCTGGGGATTTAGCTCAGTGGTAGAGCGCTTACCTAGGAAGCGCAAGGCCCTGGGTTCGGTCCCCAGCTCCGAAAAAAAAAAAAAAAGAATCAAATAACCACATTAAAAACAGAATAAATAAATGCTGTGCATATGTCTAAAGTGTGGAGAGAGCTATTCAGGGATCATAGTAGAAATCACTTGCAAGTGGGATTGATTACTTTGCCACCTTTTCTATTTGACTGCAATTTCTACAGAAAACATGGATTTTTTTTTTTGTCTTTTCCACCTTGTGGAATTATCACTTGCTCACAATATAATATACAGATCTTAAATACATACTGGATCTTAGTCTTATTTATGCATTCGTCCATAGAACCAGAGGGCTTGACAGGGAGCAAATTTTCATTATGGCCCATAGAAGACTCAGCGTTGGATCCTAATGGAGCATTGTAAGCTCACCCTGTCTAAAACACTCCGAGCCTGTTCTGCTTTAGAACTCAAGGCCAGACCCCAAATGAGACCCAACAAGGTGCCCACAGGACTGCCTGCCACTGAGGTCCTTGCTCTGAGAATGTCTGGAAGCAGCTGGTGAGCCCTAGGTCATGGGTGAAGCGCTGATGTCTGTCAGTCCTCCTTTGCCTGGTCTCCTGTCTACCTTCTGCCTCCTTTTCATGGGGATCTATGATCCTTTTTAAGGCCCACCAGTGAAGCGAAGGGAGCCTCTCCGTCTCAAAGTCCTCAGTTGTATCCACCAAATCCTTCTTGCTGCATAAAGTAACATTTTCCGACTCGAGGATTGAGGGCATCGATGTGCTTAGGACAATTATTTCAGTTCATCACAAACTCATACAAAATGCTAAAGGGGGAAATTCTGAAATCTTTTATGTTCTCTGAAAAGCATAAAGCAAGAGATACATAGAGGTTTCCCTCTGGTGGAGGACACCAGTAGAACCCAGCCCACAGACTCACCTAAGCGGGGTTCACAGGGACCCATAGACTCTGAATGAGGAATCACGGAGCCTGTGTGGGTCTGCACTAGGTCCTCCCCACACACGTTGAGCTTGTTATCTCGGTGTTCCTGTGAGACTCCTAACAGAGGGAGCGGGGTGTCTCTGACTCTTGCTTGTTCTTGGGACCCCTTTCCTCCTGCTGGATTGCCTCGTCCAGTCATGATATGGGACTTGGTGCCTAGACTTACTGTAACTTGTTATACTGTGTTAAGTTGACAGCCCTGGGAGGCCCGCTCTTTTCTGAAGGGAAATGGAGGAAGACTGGATCTTGAGGAGAGAGGAAGTGGCGGGGGCACTGGGAGGAGAGGAAGGGAGGAGAAACTGCAGTCAGGTTGTAATATATGAGGAGGAGAAAAAAGAAAAGAGGTCTTCCTCTAGGTAAATATAAAATATCCTTCCAAAACAATAAGGGAAATTTCTTCTTTGTTTTTTATATAAAAATATTAGTGTTTCATGTGTGTGTTTGATACAGAGCCTCAGCCGCTTGTAGGTTGCTCACATTAGCTTTGAACTCCTGACACTCCTCATGCCTCTTCCTCTCAAATGCCGCCATACCTGGCTAGACTGGTTTATAGACTGAAGTGCATACTGGAAACACTTTTCTTGGGAAAAGCAAGAGCAGACAGCACACTACTGACGACAAGTGCTGTCACATGTAGCTCTCGTTAACTGCTTGTGAAGGTCAGGCTTACAGAGCTAAGGGACACACTGGTCTTCAGAGAGCTCGGAAACATCACGCTCTTGAACCTCCTGCAAGAGCAAAGTGCTGACCTCTTGTCCTAACAAGAGGGGATGTGGACACAAACGTGTGCAAGAAATTGGCACACTCATTGATGGAAAGACAGAAAACACGCCGAGTATCTGGGAGGAATCTCTGTTCTCCACCCATAAGGAGCAAAGGGAAAGAACTGTGTGAGCTGTGGGGATCGGAAGTCCATAGATGATCAAGGGAGACGTCATCACAATCAGAGGGTACTGGGCCCCAGTGGCACAAAAGTGTGCTTGTGTTGCAGGAAGTGGAGATCCTCATCTCCATAGCTGAGAGCCTGAGAGTGTGGCCGTCAGAACGTTGGTCACGTTTGCTTCTAAAATGGAAAGAAGATGCCATAAGAAGCGTAGATGAGCCATCGCCACCGCCAATTTAAGGAGCTCTCTGTCCACCATGTGGGTTCTGGGTACCAAACTCAGACCATCAGACAGAACCTGAATAATCTCTATACCCATCACTACAGACTGCTTCGAAATAACACTTACTTAATAAGAGCTCATGCGTGGTCTGTCTGCATGTGCATATGTGTATCGTGTGAAGGCCCAGTCCCTGAGGAGGCCAGGAGACTTGACTCCCCTGGAACAGGAGTTACAGAGGCCGTGCGTCGCCATGTGAGTACTGGGAACCAAACCTGGGGCCCCGGCAAGAGCAGTGAGGCACCCTTAAAGAAGGAGCCCTCGCTCCACCCCTAAAGCATTTCTTTTACTACTTGAAGGGATTTGGTTTTTTTTAATCATACCTTCAGTGACTTGAGAAATCTTTACAGATTCCAAGGTTTTCTTCGAGCAGTTTTGACACTTCTCAGCTTGGGGAAATTTAATTTTGGGGAGTGGTGTGGCACAGGAACAGGATCTGTGGGGCACTGGCTGTCTTAGAACTCACTTTGTAGACCAGGACTCAAACTCACAGAGATCCACCTGCCTTGGCCTGGTGGGATCAGAGACATGAACCGCCACTGGGCTGAGACTTCCCAGTGTTATACTTAGATCTACAACTCAGTTAACTTTTCTGTGGTCTGAGGTATGGGTGGGCAGTTTTTTTTGTTTTTTTGTTTTGTTTTGTTTTTTTTGTTTTGTTTTGTTTTGTTTTTTGTATATAAGATCATCCTTTTCCCGCTGGCCTGCCTTTCCTTTACAGGTTTAAGGTGTTGATGTGGGTACTTGATGACTGCCACATTATGTGTCATTTTAAATTCGGCCAGTGATGGCCTTCCAACTGTGGTTCGTCTTTCCAGTTGCTTCAGTTAGTTTAGGCCTTCACATGCAGGTTTAATATATTAAATTTTATGAAAGTCAAAATCATATGTAACTGAGTGACTGATAACTAATACAGAAGCCAAGGGACCCTACAGCTAAAAGAATCAAGAAAACTACGTTCGTTCCCCCTGGCATTTCCTGTGGAATATTCTAGAAAAGAATGTGTTTTGTTTTTTTTTATAAAATAAAGTGTAGCTGGGCATGGTGGTTTGTTTGCAATCCCATGAGGCAAAGACAGAATTGACATAAGTTTGAGTTCAGCCCAACTTACACAATGAGACTCTGTCTCAAATATTAAATGTGTTATTTCGTAGGTCAAAAAAGTCTCTCTCTCTCTCTCTCTCTCTCTCTCTCTCTCTCTCTCTCTCTGTCACACACACACACACACACACACACACACACACACACACCTGCGATTTTATTCAGAAAAGGGGCTGAGTTCTTCTAGGTGAGAATTCAGTGAGAGATGAGTTTTCCCGGAAGGTTAGAAGGAGGAGGAAGTGACGGAGGGAAAAGGAAAGGGAGAGGCAGCAGAGGCTGTGGTGTTAGCTGTGTGGGAGGCAAAGGAATGGCTCTGTGAGCTGTGAGCTCGAGGCAGCTAGAATGAGCACAAGTGGGGTGTCCTACAGCAGCAACTCCTAGTGAGTGCTTGAAAACCCTTTGCTGGTTTTGGCTGGTAATACACAGTTCGTTATCTCTGCTTCCTGCTCTTCTGGGGTGGGTGGGGAGGGGATGTTGTTCTCCACACTTCGTCAGTCAGGAGGAAGCAATAGGAGCAGTTGTGAGGAGACAGCTTCCTGCATGGTTCCTGTTTCCTAACGAGGGAGAAAACTCTAAACCACAAGACAGGAAAGGATTGAGTCCCAATTTGGCTCCCTCTTTTATGGGACCCAAAGTCAAAGCTCGCCCCATCTGAGTGACTGAAGGAGTCCTGTGTCTTCCTCACTGTCCCCACAGCCAGCCTGCAGCAGATTGTGTATATATTTTTAAAGGTCCCCCTTATTGTTTTTTATTTGTATATCTGAGTATGTGCATGAACGTAACGTACACTCAAAGCCCATAAAGTCAGCACCGGGTCCCTGGGAACTAGAGTTATAGGAGATCCGGACCCATCAGAAGAGATTACCATTTCGTGTAGTTTTACCCCTTTGCTCTGGATCAGCCAAACTAACAGCCACCACTCGGCTTCCCTTGACTCCTCAGACAAAAGACACATACACAGTTCTTTTACAACGTGCCTTCTTGGCACAGTTGCTGGGCGCTGATACCTCCTTGCTGGGAAAGCATGTCCTTACCAATGTATTATCTCCATCTCTCCACCTGTCCTAAGCTTCAGCGGCCATCCCACTAGCTCCCGCCAAACATCCCTGGCCACCACCTGTAGTAGTGGCCAGTTCCCCGTTCCCTCCACTCCTAAGACCTCACATGGTTGCTGAGTTCTTCTCCCTCCCAAACATGACAACAGAAACTCCTCTCTCCTTGCTTGTGTCTCCTTTTCCTCCTGGGACCCGAAAGTCCTGCCTGTACCTTTCTCTGAGCAGTTGGCCCTGGATCTCTTTACTGACAAATCAAGAACCAATTGGGGAGCAGGACCTTAGCACTAGACCCACCCGCCTTCATTTGCTAAAAACTGAAGTTAGGTCACCTGAAAGAGCAGCAACCATTGGCCATGTCTCCAGCCCACAAGGCACGGAGGTTGCTGTCTGTCTGTCTGTCTGTCTGTCTGTCTGTCTGCCTGTTTTATTGATCCAACAGGCTTTTGCAAGTGTTTGCAGTCGCGGACAAGGTGCATTCAATCCTTAAACAGAAAAAGTACTTCTTTTATGCCTACTAGTTTTACATACATGTATGCATGCATGTAGGTCTGTGTGTGCACCCAGTACATGGCTGTAAAGGCCAGAAGGTGGCATTAGAGCCCCTGAAGCGGGAGTCACAGACAGTTCTGAACCTACATGTGGGTTCTGGGAAGCAAAGCTGATCTGCAAAACTCAAGTGCTCTCCACCACTGAGCCATCTCTTCAGCCTAAACGTTTCTTCTTCTAGGTGGTAAAGGGGGCTCGCCCTGCTGCATCCAGCTCTGTATTGACGGTGTTTAAGACAAAAAAATTGAGTTAGGGCTTTGAGCTAGTGCAGCACACAGAGGTGTTGTGCAGTTTCTTCCTCCAATAAAGCATTGCTTACTGGAGGGCTGAGGAAGCTTCATACTCAAGAAGCCAAAAATTTACAGGACTCAAAGGGTAGTAGACCTCAAAACTAACAATCCACCTCCCGAAGTTTGCAAGCAGGGAACAATTACTGGAGGGAGGAGAGGCTCCCATAGCTCGGTCCCAGGATGCAGCTTCCTGAGTCCTTCCTCAGGGCTCAGTGGGCTCTCTGAGGAGGCAGCTGCCTCTGAGTCTCCCAGGCTCCCGTACACACATTCACCTCATAAAGTTACTGGCTGATCAGACTACACTTGGCAGGAATCTGTTTTGCTCTGTTGCGGGCGCTACCTGGAGCGAACAGACGTTTGTTCACGTCTCCCCGGGAAAAGCCAGACAAGATCAAATGTAGATTCCCAACCTTGGACAGGCAACAACGGTCTTCCTTCCCGCAGCATCTTCCGGTCTTGAGAAGCAGCTTTCACTCACCCAACCACCCTAACTCGCTCTGGGGGTGGCCTCGGGGGAGGGGGTGTGGTTAGGCAAGAGCTGACACGGACAAGCTGTCGAGCTGGCAACCTGCACCTGACTTCCCGGGCGAGCGAGCGAGCAAGCGTAGGTCAAGAACAAAAGGTCGCTGTTCACTATCTGCAGCTGGGGAAAGTCCGCAGGCTGCAGGTTGCTCTGGTAACGTCGCACAAACACCCCGGGTGTGAAAGGGGGTTCCCTTTCTTGACTTAACATGAACTGTAAATTTCTGAAGTTGGAACTTCAGCCTCTCCATGGAAGTGTGCTTTGGCGAGTGGAATTTCCACAGAAGTATATAGGCATACAGAAATTACCAAGACTTCACTACGCCCAGGTCTCCATTAGGCAAACACAGAGGTAAACGCAGATGACTTGAACATGAGTTGAGGCCTTAACGGGCAAGGATGAGGACAATCCAACCCAGAGGCTTAAACGCGGGACAAAGAAAATAAAAATGTCAAATGTATGACCCGTTTCCCCACGTGCCCTCTCTGCTACTCTATTAAGGGATCACAAGCCCAGATCACATTTACAAAATGATTTCCTTGTAATAAAGCAGAAAATAGAATTTTGCATTCTTAGGGGAAAGAAATTTATTTGCACTCAAGTGAATGGGGCCCAAATCAAAAGGGTGTGTTTTCCTCACCTCTAAGAGTCCATTTAAATAAAGTCTCCCTTAGAGGCCTGTCCTGTGCTATAATACACCTTTTCCTAAACAAATCATTTAAGGAATCGTTCTCACTTTGCAGCAGCTACTACCCAAAATTTACCCACCAACTTTTGAGAGTGACTAATCTCCCCGAGCCCATTCTAATCCCCAAATCCCAAAGCAAAGACATATCTTTGAGACAAAAAGACACACAGTTTATCACGGAGGAGTGTTTTCTGTGTGTGTTTGTATGCCAGGAGGGTGCTAGTGTTCACAGAGGTCACAACAAGGCACCAGGTCCACTGAGGCTAGAGCTATAGGTGACTCATGGGCCACAAGCGTTCCTAACGACTGAGCCATCCTTCCAGCCCCAAGGAGCTGGTCTGTTTTAATCACACAGAAAGTGCAGCTTATGGCTGCTAGTTTTTGCCTTTCCTCTATAAAAAGAGACAACCATTCTGAAACATCTTTTCCAGCCATTCACCTTTTAGTAAGCAGCTGACTGTCTTCTACATTATCGCCCCTCTAGGCATGTGGTGGTGAACTAGGCACACCAGCTTCTTGTTGCTATGAGAACACTGTTTACATCTGAAAGGTAGAGACAGATAAGGTAACTTGTGATAAACGCCTTGCTGGAGATGAGCCAGGGACAGTGGATGTGCATAGCTTAGTTTTGTAGAAATGTTTTAACTTATTTACTGTGCACGCGTACATGCGTGCATGCGTGTACTGCTGTGCTGCTGTTTTAAACAAAATCTCAAATGTTCAATTTTACCAAGAAAGACTCAGGAGCCAGATGCTGGGCTGAATGTCTGCTGGCTCAGAGACAGTGAAAGTGCCCAGCTGACCTTCCTCCTCAGTCAACATCCCAAAGGGAAAAGGAAGCTCTCCTTCCCCACACCACCTCAAAGATCCTTCAATGTCCCTCCCTCCTACTTCCTGTCTCTCTGACCGTCTTCCTAACTCCCTCTCACTCCCAATGGTTCTTCCTATGTTCACGCCCGCCAACTGGCTGTTTGTTACGACTCTTGACCAATGGTTGACTTTGTTTAATCATATTACAATAAACAGAAAGCTGTTGGTTAAAAGGTTTGGACTAGGGCTGAGCCGCACCACAACTAGAAACTGTTTTTTGTTTTTTGTTTTTTGTTTTTTTCAGTAAATAACACAATCCTGGGGTTCGCAGTGTGGTCAAATATCCTACAAGTGTTTGCTCATGGAAGTCAGAGCAGTTCTTTCATTTAACCACATGAATTAATTCTTTTGATCAAACCCAGGTCTTGCCTGCTGGGCCATCTCCAGCCAGTGGCAAACAAAACCATCCCCTCAGGCTCAGATATTTAAACACTTCATTCTCAGTGGATGGTGCTGTTTGGGAAGGCTTAGGAGGTGTGGTCTTACTGGAAGAAGTATGTCACGCGGGGCAGACTTTAAGGTTTAAAGGCCATGCACCATTCCCAGTTTTGCTCTCTGTTCCTGTGGAGTTAGAGGGACCAAGAGGTGAGCTCTCAACTTGCCATTCCAACGGCCGTGCCTGCCACTTTCCTGTCAGGATGGATCTCACCCCTCTGGAACTGTAAGACCAAATGCACCCTTCTTTCCATGAGCCACCTTGGCCATGGTGTTTTATCAGAGCAATAAAAAAGTAACTAATACTTGAATGGCACAAAAGGAACTACCCAAGTAACAGGGGGAGCTTGACACCTGCCCAGGCAGACGGGAGGGTGGAGAGGGAGCTCCTGAGCGTGAGGAGGACAAGGAACAATGGAAACGATGTTCTCTATCTCTCCAGATCACTTTAGTCTCTACAGATTATAGGGATGGTGGGCAGAGGGAACAGGAGCAACACCAATGGGGAGGAAGGAAGCATTAGACTGTCCTCAATATGGGATCTAGCACACCCAGATCATTGATGGATGAGTACAGAAGTAGATAGAAAAGATTAATACAGGAGCAACAGGGTAAGAACAGAATAGGGAAGGGTTGTGGACACACTTGAGCCATTTCTGCCCACTCAGCCGCCAGTGTTCCCTCGAAGCCAGAAAACTCACCACCATACGCTTTGGGCTGCAGCAGTTCTCAACCTGTGGGTCCCAAGGCCTTCAGAAATTGCATATCAGACATCCTAAATGTCAGATATTTATACTACAATCCACAAAAGTACCAGATCATGGTTATGAAGTAGCAATGAAATAATTGTTAGTGGGGGGGTCACCACAACATGAAGGGCTGTACTAAAGTGTCACAGCATCAGGAAGGGTGAGACCTCCCTCTAGGGAAAGGATACATGGCAAATTCCTGAAGAAAACTAGTACTTTCGTTGGGAAAGCCAAATCAGAAATGATGCAGATCTGCGGTGACCACAGTAGAAGCGGGGCCAGGCATGGCCTTGTCTGCCCCTCTTGGCCAGCCTGTTTCTGCCCCTTTCAGGCTTTCTTAGGCTGCCAGTTGCTTTTAATATATTTTAAAAACTGAAGCACATAACTTAGAAAAGTCACAGATCTCACTGGGCTTCCTGTGACAGAAACATCTTTGAGACCACCAAGGATGAGACATAAAAGTCTGTCAAGGCCGTTAGAGAGCCTCGCTTCTGAAGTGTAGATTTTGAAAGTCCTTTTCTGCCTGGGTTAGCCAGTTAATTTTTGGCTAAGTCAGAATGCGACCAAGTAACTTGCAGCACTCACTCATCAACTATGAGCCAATTTTGCCAACTGGTATGGAAATGAGGGTCAAAGGTCATTCCTCCTTCTAGCTAGAGCTCAGGCACACAGGAGCCAAACTGGGATTTGTGGGAATCTTTTGAGAAAGGGTTTCGCTAAATAGCCCTGGCTGGCCTTGAACTTGCCGTTTTCCTCCTGCCTCAGGATTGCTAGTTTCAAGGGCAATCCAACTCTATCATAACAAAGCACCTGAAGAATGGTGGTTTGGATCATAAAATTACTGTGTTCGGGAAATAAAACTCCAAATTCATTTTCTTTAGGGTTCCAAACATAAAACTACCTAACCTGCTGTTTTCCATAGACTGCCGTTAAACAAGATGTAGCATTCTCTAGAGATGAGCGATGAAGTCTTTTGTTTCCGGAGGCTGATGGTGCCTGGGTATCAGCACCAGACACGGGGTCCATCTTGCTTTTTAACATGGCATTACACAGCATGTAGATAAGCTAAGAACGTAGATAAGCAGCACGTAGTTCTCCTAAGAACATCGCACCTAAGAACCATTTTAACAGAAACGGTTTTGCTCTTTAGGATTTCTGTTTTGTTTTAGACAAGGTCTATGTAACCTGGCTGTCCTGGAACTAGGTACGTAGACCAGGCTGCCCACAAACTCAGAGAACTGCTTCTGCCTCGGGAGTGCTGGGAGTGAAGGTGCATGCCACCTTGTCTGGCATTTGATCTTTTTGGTGGCGACTCCGTTCTGCTGCCTGGGCTAGACCTCCAATGCCTGCAGATTCTTTTGGCTCCTACTTCAAAATATATCCATAATTCTCCTTGTGAGTTAATAAACATAACATAGGCAGGCAGGCACCCACCTCTGCTGCCACTGCTGTCTGAGTGACCAGGTGTCCATCTTCCTACAGAACAGGAAACGCTATTACCTAATGGGAAATGCCTTCAATGTTCCAAACTAGTTTCAGCATGAGACTACAAGCCCAGTCCAAATGAGGGATGGGGAAGAAATGGCGGCTTGGCGAGACCCAGAGATTCCAAGTTTATCTCTGAAGTATCCTGCTCACCCTCGCTCAGACGCAGGACCCCCAAGCTCACCCTCGCTCAGACGCAGGACCCCCAGGCTCACCCTCGCTCAGACGCAGGACCGCCAGTGTCTGGGAAGCTCTTTGAGATTGCCTTAGCTATACAGAAGATCCAGAAGCTATCGAATGCAGGTCTGAACACAATTCAGTGACAACTTGCTCTGGTCAGTGATGGCTCCATGAGTAAAAGTACTTGTTGCCAAGCATGGTGCCCAAGTTTGAGCCCTAAGGCTTTCATACACATGCCATGCCATTGTCACTCACTCCAACACATGCTTGCACGCGCGTGTGCGCGTGTGCTTGCACACATACACACACACACACAAATATATATAGTGCAATTTTTAAAAACTTTAAGTAGGGTGGATAGTGAAGGGAACACCCTTATAGAAGAAGGGGAGGGGAATGGGATCGGTGGTTTATGTCCAGGAAACCAGGAATGGGAATAACATTTGAAATATAAATAAAATAATATCCAATGAAAGAAAAAAGTGTTTGTGTAAAGGCACCTAAACTTGGGAATTCTGGAAGTGGCAAAGGCAATTTAAAAAAAGAAGCCCATAGCTGACAGTGATTTACTAAAAACGTCTGTCATACTCAAGGCAACAGAGACGGCTCAAGAACTAGTCTCATCAAAAGACAAGAATGAGCCTTAAAGTACCCCCGACTCCAGAAAACCCCAATTTTGGACAGATCAATGCTACACACTGTACGAATAACTTCTTTAGGGATACAAAAGTGAGCTGGGTGTGTGGTGATGCACACCTTTAGTCCCAGCACTCCACGGCAGAGGCAGGCCGGGCTCCGAGTTAGAGGTCAGACTGGTCTACAAAGCTAATTCCGGGACACAGCTACACAAAGAAAGTCTGTCTTTGCAACAACAACAACAACAACAAGAATATCGGCGTGATCTTTAGAATCAATTATAATAGCGTGACATGGTAGTAATATTTTAATAAAGCATTTACATTTATGTATTATACACGACATAGCAAACAAAAGGCACGAATAACTTCCTCTACAAAACATTTAAAAATACTCTGTTTACTCGTGATGTACACCGACTTCATCGTCTCTGGTATTTGTTACACAACGTTTTAAAAAAAAATGAAAGTCTCATAAAAATAGTTATTTTTCTTCATACCAACGGGCTTTCAAATTACCTGGATGTTATAGGCACTGCATAGAAGTGGTTACACTAAGTACCTGAATATTTAGAAAAGCAGTAAGAAACGGGCTTCCTTATGGCTGTCACACTTGGTAACTCAAGTTTCCGTTATACTTCTAAAATTACACATTCTGTAAGTATAAAAGTTTTAAACATCTGTGACACGTGGCATCCCGGCAAGACATCTTCTTTAGAAACAAGGACAACTAGTGAAGTCAACGTCTTAAGTATGCCACTATAAATAAATACTGAGAGTGTCCCAGGACACAGAGAGGCACGGAACGGGTGAAGTCTTCTGAAGTCACCGGATCCCTTCTGCAGCTGAAGGATGTCAACATAAAATCTAACTTCCCACAGGGATACAGTGTCTATAAAGCAAGAACAGAAAGGCTGTCGCTGCCCCTCCTCCAACAGTTCTAGAGTGTTTTCATTCAAGTGGTGTCTGTGTGACTTGTCCTTTTCACTTAAACATTCCTTCCCTGAAAGAGATTCTAAAGCTAGTCATTTTGGCCTTGTTTTTAAAATATGTGGAATGCTACAGTCAACCCCTTCCCCCATTCTAAAACCTACATGCATAATGAAGTTATAAATATATACATATTCTCGGACTCATAATGAAGTTATAAATATATACATATTCTCAGATTCATAATGAAGTTATAAATATACATATATTCTCAAATTCATAAAAATAATTTTTATAAGCTTAAATAATTACTGAACGTTAATACAGAATGCATTAACACCTGTATAATTTTACGTTTATAAAAACTTTTTTCTTATAGCAGCATTCATATTGCAAATGAAACATGACCAAATGACATTGCACAAGGACTCTGACTGCGAATCGGCCTGTCCAGTTGCAGTGTCCTCAGCAGAGAACATCTGTGTCCACCTACAGAACAGCTCCCACCAAAGCCTTGCCTGGGAATAACGAACCTGACCCTTACAGACGTCTGCATGTCTCCTCCATGCAGCTGCCAAGGTCTACTGAAATAGCCCCCAAAGTCTGGATCACCTTTATGCCCGGAACAGTTCCGTTCATAAGTAAATAAACATATCAATGAATAGTGATTACAACTGAATTACATGAACTTATTAGGAATTAACTTAAGGTTCCAACACTGTGTGTGTGTGTGTCTGTGTGTGTGTGTGTGTGTGTGTGTGTGTGTGTGTAAGGAAGAAGGCTTGACATGGAAACATCATCACAAATCAAACAACCCCTCCGCCTCAAACACTCATATTCAGCTTGTTTTTGCTGAGCTCACGTTCCAGATTGCCAATCAAAGTGTCAATGCTCTCTTGCAGATCTCTGAGGTTAGCTTTCTGATCCACTGTGGACTCGATGGTCTGCACCGTCAAGTACGTCTGAAACGTGCACCCTCCTGACACGGGGACTCGTGGCTCAGTCACGCCGTCCACTCTATCCATTTTGCCATAGTCTCTACCGTCTCCATCTTCTAAGGGAACGTCATCATAATCCAAATCCTTGAAATTTTCTGTTGTACTTGAAGAGTAGCTCTCCCCACAGCTGCTCCAGTCCCCTGCGTAGCGGTTACTGAGTGGGCTATCCAGTCGGGCCTGCCTTGGCCTCAGCACCCCTGATGAATCTGAACCGCTCAGATTCAACACACACGGTCGCTCTTTCTTTCGCCTCAAGTAATTCAGAGAAGACGACTGCTCCAGGCACAAACTGTCTCTGGGTTCCTTGACGGTTAGACACTGCACTAGAAGTGAACAATGCATGTACTTTAGTGACAGCCTTAAGAAGACAGAGCAGACAATGAAGCCATTTGATAATCAACTACAAACATGCGCGTGACAGAGACATGCGTTCTACTGAAAGGTCCCATGGTAATTCTTCTACTGCCACGTATAATTAGGATTAGGCGTACCACGCAGTACAACGTTCGGTGGTGCTACTTCATGTTAAACAATAACATCCCCCATAAAACTCAACGTTGATTAATTTTCTGTGCAAGTTAATTGCTATCTAGCTGTAATTCTAAGCGAGTAGCTTCTCTCACATTAAAGACTACAGCGAAAAAGCAGGCAAGGCACGGTGTGTAAACAGCGGGGAATAAGAGATCCCTTTGTACAGACATCTAGCCGAGGCAAAGGCATCTAAAGTGGTCACTCTAGCTCTGACCTTAGTGGGCTTCTTGACAGTAGTTAGCAGTGTGTCACCATTTACCAAGCAGCCCGGCTTCCACTCTGATAAAAACGCATGAATACTGGGCCTGGCCAGCAGTTACCTGAGGGTCATACAGCGTTAGCTACTAACAGTCTTCGTTTTTGGCCTGGAAATAGCACAGATATTTTATTTTCCAACTCCAGTTCGAGAGTTTAACAACCTCAAATCAACATTCCTCGTGTTTAAACTATTTTCCTCTGAGACAAGCCGCCCCATTCTATGTGCCTACATCCTACTGGCTGAACAGAAGACAATAGGCCCGGGGGTCTTCTTACAAAACAAGGCTTAGAACAGATTATTCGTCTACGGTTCTTCATATAAAATAGACTGTAGGATGCCAAGCTGTAGTTATTAAAGATTCCCCACATTATCTATCTCTTCTCTGCTTGTTTATTCTGTCCCGCTTTCCCGTACAGTCCTTCACTGAGATAAGGGTAACAGTCAGTGGTAACATCGATGTTGCAACACGGAATGAAGGTTTATTTACAAAAGAAAACAACTTAAAGGAGTTGGGGGTTTAGCTCAGTGGTAGAGCGCTTGCCTTGCAAGCGCAAGGCCCTGGGTTCGGTCCCCAGCTCCGAAAAAAAGAAAAAAGAAAAAGAAAGAAAAAAAAACAACTTAAAGGATACACGGTTTTCCAGACTTAATATTTCCCAACATTTTACAAGGATATTTTATTTACAGCTATATTTCAACTTTTATTTTAGACTCTGAATACTGTATGTTTCTTATACATTTCTATTTATTACATTTTTAAGACTTATTTTGTGTATGAATGTTGTGCCTGCACGTATACATGTGCCTGGTACCAGGAGAAGACAGAGAGGTCATGTGACCTTATCATCTTGCCGCTCCCTCGATTTCTTCCCATCATCCTCAGCGCTATTCCCATTGGGCCTGAAGGTTTGTCAAGGAATCCGCAGCACACCGGCAGTCCGGGGGGAAACCTATCTTCCTTTGGCTCAGCCAGGACTCTATTCAAACTCCACTCTTACTCGGTGTCTTGGAAGAACACTCAGGAAACCGACTAAGTCATCATTTTATGTTAAACTAAAAACTCAAATTTCTGAAATATCCATGTCACCGTCTTTTAAAACTACTGATACTGGGACATTTTCCTATAAACTTGTAAGGGAAACGGCGGATCTTAGCCTTGAAGGAGAAGCTCTCCTTTCCCTACGCTGCTGACGGGCTGGTTTTCAAGAGAATGAAGGGAAACCGCAGACAACTACAGCTGCTGGAAACGTGTCAGAGGGCAGTAGGTACTAAGAAACTTAACTTCTCCCTATGATTTGGGCCAGCAGAAGCTTACCTTTACTTAATAGAACTATATTAGGTGACTGGAAGCACTCTGCTAAGACCTGAGAATGATAAATAGCATCTATGACCTCACAAACTTTATAACCTTGTCAGAAATAGGAGGCCCTGCCCCAAATGTATTCGTCGTGGAGAATGTAGACTAGCAACAACTTTAACTCTACCTCTGCCTCTGGAAGGGTAAGACTGGCCTCACAACACCATTCAGTACGGTTTTCAATGGCAGAAACCATTTTTAAAAGCCCCAAACACCAAACCCATAAAGAGAAGACTGAAAGCCTGAAGGTTTCTACTGTGCCGGGACCCCTCCCTTATCTGACTGCAAGGTCACTGGCAGAGAAGCTCAGGGTACGCTGCACCCTGGATGACCAGGGCAGGGAGCAGCAGACTTCACTAATATGATAGGCTTCTAACTCAGAAGACAGGACTCTAGAGAAATCTCAAAGTGAATTATCTTCCTGCCCCCAAATTCAGGGGAAGCAGGGTGGGAGAGCCAAATAACATAAAAGCAAAATGTACAGAAAAAGAGAAAAGGAGGAAGCTGCTGGAGACTCTTGATAGCCCAGAGTGGAGGGAAATCTCTAAAGAAAAGCTAGCTCTGCCCCTCCATGGAAGGCCTGGGCCGGCAATGGCTCCCCCCCCACCCCCCAACCCCCCCACCCCCCCCCACCCCTCCTACCCTCCACCCCCCCACCCCCGGCCATTCCTAGGTTTCACATGCCCTGCAGCCACTGTGCCTTATTTACACGATGTCTGCCTTTCCTAAAATCCACAGCAGGTAATTTAGAGGGGAAAACCATTGTTTCCTCTCATCCTCCACCCGGTTCTGTCTTTTGTCTAGGAAAATAACAGGTTATAGAAAAAGGTTATTATTACAACCAGCAACAAAAGTCTCTGGAATAAGATGCTGAACACGAGACGTGGTGTAAGTCACCATTAAATACCGTCGATGGGCTGGAGAGGCAGCGCAGAGGTTACGGGTGCCGCCCGCTCCTGCATGCGCCCAGATTCAATCCCCAGCACCCAGGCGGCTGCCAGCAACTGTCTGCGGTCCCAAGAGCAGAGGATGTGACACCGCCTTCTGGCTCCCACAGAGATGCACACAAGTGAGATGCAGACAGACAGATGTGCAAGCAAAACACACATTCAACATAAATCTTAGCTAACTAAAATGTAGCCAACGATAAATCTTTTTAAGTTTATATATGTGTGGTTACCACACACAGGTAGGGGTGGGGCCTGTGAGTAACCAGATCATTGCACAAGGGTGAGGACCTGAGCTCCATCCACTGGGCCCACAAGGAGGATGGAGAGACGCTGTCCTCTGACCTCAAATGCACAATTCTTATCCACACCCACATGCGTATAAGTAAAAAACCAAACAATAAATCCTTTTATTGTGTGTGTGTGTCTGTATGCGTGTCTGTGCACCCTGTGCACATCTGGTGCCTGTGGAGCTGAGGAGAGGATTTCAGAGTCCCTGGTACCAGAGTTCTTGACAGTGTGAGTGACAGGTGGGTGCTGGGAACCGAACCTCTGGAAGAACGGCTAATGCTCTAACCGTCGAGTCATCTCCTCAGTGCCGAGCCAACAAACTTTTAAGACCAAAATATCAAAGGTAATTGCCAGCCAGCGCGAGCTGAAGCGATTTTAAGAGTAGCCATTAGGGGCTGGGGATTTAGCTCAGTGGTAGAGCGCTTACCTAGGAAGCGCAAGGCCCTGGGTTCGGTCCCCAGCTCCGAAAAAAAGAACCAAAAAAAAAAAAGAGTAGCCATTAGAACAGTAATTCTGTAAGAAAGAAGGACCGTGGGCTGGAGATGACTCGGTGGTTAAGAGCATTTGCTGCTTTTCCAGAGGATCCACATCTTGGTCGTTCACAATGGCCTGTTTAACTCCTGTTGCAGGGGACCCAATGCCATCTGCTGGCCTTCTCGGGCTCCCACATGCACAAGCACATCACATGAATAAAAATAAGGTAAATATTTAAAAATACAAAAAGAATAGGCTTAAAGAAGGAAATAAATCAGCTTCAAAACAAATTAACTAAATAAAGGTGAGAAATTGAATATTACGTGCTAAAGCCTGTGCTGAGCGCCTTCAGGACACCTTGGTACTTAATTTTCACACAAAGTCTATAAACTCCAAGATGGAGCACAGTAACGTCTACAGTTACAAAGAGCTTCCCAAGGTCACAGTGCCCTAAGGGGACAACTAGCATTTAGAGCCAGCTTTTAATACACACACACACACACACACACACACACACACACACACACACACACACGGCTCAAATGTCTACAACGTTACGTGCAAACACAAAATGTAAATGTCACACAATTCAGAGCAGGTGAGAACTGAAAATGCAAAAATCCAGATTTTTTTTTTTTGTTTCCCTAGTCATATCTGGGCACTTTAATCATTAGCTAATCCACATGTCCCACAGCTGATCAAGAAATGTTCTCCAGAGAATCCCTCACCTGGCCAGAGTTGGAGCAAGTAGTGAAGAACTTCGATGTGCTTCTTAAAGTCCAAAGCACTCGCAAGCTCTTCAGAGTCGGAGAAGACTCTGTTGTTGTGCGTCGACGTCTCTTGCCTCTGATTAAGCAACACTGGTCCAAAGCACACGGCCAAATTCTGGCAGGTCATCTTGTTCACTTCGTGGTAAGAAGCCACCAGTTTCAGATGATCTAACAACATCTTTAGGGTTGCCTGAGTATGCCGAAACATGAATTAATCCAGTAAGTCTAAATGTCTTACTAACGTCTATATAAGTAAAATACTTAGCAATATATTCTAAATTCCACTGGCCTCCTTAGGAATTACATCTCCCATCGGCTCCCTCCTCTTCCCTCTCCAAAGTGTTAACAACAGCTGTGGCCATGGGAAGCCATGTTAAATACCCATGATCCTTGGGTTTCAAGTGGAGACTGCTACACTGGGCAGCCTGAGGTTAGGGCTTAGGCCTCAACTGTGGCGATCCTCCAGGAAAAGGACGGCTTTCGAAGGTCAACACGCTTCTCCTGTCTTCCCGTCACACTTTTTAACTAATAGATATTTTAAGCAGACAAAACTATGAAGGGGGGGGGGGGAATATAACCCCATCCCAGCACTCTAGACACAGAGGCAGGTAGACTGCTTGAGTTTGAGGCCAGCTTGGTCTACAGAGAGAGTTTTAGCACAGCTAGGGCTACACAGAGAAACCAACCCCATTACAGACACACAGACACACACACACACACTCACTCACTCACACGCACACACACGCACACTGCCCCCCTTAGAATGCTGTTCTAAATCCTTAATTAATAAAGGAGGTTGGCACTAGGTGGGGCCACGGGAACCCAACAGAAGAGGAGGAAGGATTGCAGGAGCCGGAGGGGTCAAAGACACCATGAGAGACAGCCCACAAAATCAACTAAGCAGGGCTCACAGGAGAGACTGAAATGGAAGCAACAAGCAAGCAGCCTGCCTGGGTCTGAGCTAGGCTCTCTGCCTATCTCTTACAGTTGTGTAACCTGGTGTTCCTGTGGGACTCCCAACGACGGGAGTGGAGTGGGGTGACTGACTCTCTTGACTGCGCTGGCGACCCTTTTCCTCCTACTGGGCTGCCACATTCAGTTGTGATAAGGGGGTTTTGTGTGTTCACTGTATCTTGTTAGGTCTTTTTGGTGGGTATCCCTGGGAGGCCTGCTCTGCTCTTTGAAGAACAACCAAGAAGGAGTTAATCTGGGAGAGAGGGGAAGCAGGGAAGGGACTGGGAGCAGTGGGAGGAGGGGAACTGGGAGGGACGTAATGCATGAAGAAAGAAGATTAAAAGCTAAATAATAATAATAATAAAGAAATAAAGGAAGTTGGCTGAGAAAGTTTTAAGCACCTATGTAAAAGAGTGATTTTTTTTGAAGTAGTATATTTTATCATCGTCTTAAGAAATAAGCTCTGTAAATTGTATTTATAAACAAATTTATAAATATAATTTATAAATTAAACAATTTCTTTATAAATTATACTAAACAAGGATGTGAATTTAAAACTGATAATTACGGGCTGGAGCGATGGCTTAATGGTTAATTAAGAGTGTTGGCCGCTCTTGTAGCGAACAAGGGGTCAGATCCTGGCACTTCTATGGAGCAGGTCACAATGGCCCGTTAACTCCAGCTCCAGGAGATCTGGCACCCTCCTCTGACTGCTGTGGGCACCAGACATGCATGTGGTGCACAAGCACACATTTGGGCCCTCGTACATACACACAAAATGAGATAAAATCTACCTGTAAAGCAGAACTTAGAAGGCACATTCATGCCTGGGCTAAAGTTACACACAGAAAACAGGAAACTGATTCCCAGAGACATCTAGGAAGCAGTTAAGGCAGAGACAGAACCCGCCTGCCGCAAATGGCACACGAGTCCTGAGAGACGGTGCCGATGGAGCTACACGGCTAACACGTGCGCTAGCTAGGTCTCGGGAAAGACCTCTGTGGAGCAGACTTGCCTTCTCAACATCTGGCAGGCAGTTCAGTAGGTCGACAGTAAACCTGGAGTCACTGGACTCGTTCTCACAGCCATTCGACGACATTTTCAAAGGACTCTTCACCATGGCGTCTAACACGGCCTGGTACAGCTGCTTCGTTATTAGGGGAGAAGGGAGTTCTCTCAGGTAGTCCTTCAGAACACCTGTGGAATTAGATGGGAGACAGGAGTGACGGGTCTGCGTAGGGCAGTAAGTACAGCGGACTCGGATCTTAGAAAGGACTGAAAGAGCTTGAAGGGGCTCGAGACCCCATACGAACAACAATGCCAACCAAGCAGAGCTTCCAGGGACTAAGCCACTACCTAAAGACTATACATGGACTGACCCTGGACTCTGACCTCATAGGTAGCAATGAATAGCCTTGTTGGGGCACCAGTGGAAGGGGAAGCCCTTGGTCCTGCCAAGACTGAACCCCCAGTGAATGTGATTGTTGGGGGGAGGGCGGTAATCAGGGGAGGACGGGGAGGGAAACACCCATAGAGAAGGGGAGGTGGAGGGGTTGGGGGGATGTTGGCCCGGAAACCGGGAAGGGGAATAACAATTGAAATGTAAATAAGAAATACTCAAGTTAATAAAGATGAAAAACAAACAAACAAACAAACCACGAGCATTATGGCGGTCAACATCAACACTGAAAAACAGTTTAAACGGCAACATGAACGGTACTGTCACGAAACACTGACAGTTTATGGTCCTGTACGTTGCCTGAGAAACTGACTTTGTTTCGGAGCATGCTAAGATGCAGACACAATGTCCACGGTTTTGCGAAGTCGTGATGAAAGCCGTTCTTGATACATAAGCCCTATGGGCTCCTGCCCCCCTGTGTGAAACCCCTGCACATACAAGTTAAGAAGAGAGAGATGCAAACGCTGGCTGTAAGCTATTAAGTTACCCAGATTTTGAACTCCAGTGCCACACTGTCATACGAAAGGAGAAAGATCACTCCTCATACCAAGTAAACTAAAGCAAAAGTGGCTGGGCACGGTGCAGAATGTCTTTAACCCCAGCACGGAGGAGACGGATTTCTGTGAGTTCGAGGACAGCCTGCTCTACAGAATGAGTTCCGGGACAGCCAGAGCCGTTACACTTAGAAACCCTGTGTCAAAAACCAAAACCAAAACAAAACAAACCCACAAAAAAAAAAAAACGGGAAAACAAAGCAAAACAAACAAACAAACAAAAAAGCCAAAGGTCAAGAGCTAAAGGCATACCAGTGACTACAAAAGAGAAGCCTGCTGAATACTAGCTATAAGTTCATTTTCAAAAGTGTCTGTGATTCAGCAGAATTGGAGAAGGTGAAACATGATTCTTTGCCAGATTTCGTTTGGGCTTTACAATCCAACTGAGTCTTGAAGATGCTGCTTGAAATGGGGACACGGGAGGAACTACAGCCTAGCAGATAGGAAGAAGATTGTCTACGGGACAGGTGGGTTTGCTCCCTACAAAACTTGGAGGCTCAGGAGGACACAAGCAAAGGGCTGGCCGTGAGGATGAGCAGCTGAAAGACGGCTGTTGCTCAGGTGTAAGCCTAGCGGTCTGAATTGAAGGTCATCTTCTGTTACACAGAAAATTCCATGATGGCCTGATAACAGGGGCCCTGTCTCCTACCCCCAAGTGTGTGTGTGTGTGTATGGGGGCGGGGCAGCAAACAGACAGAGACAGACAGCCACAAACAGACAGACACAGGCAGACAAGCAGGCAGGTGACTCGGGAAGCAATAAGCAGAGACAAGAGATGACTAGGAAATAACTCCAAAGGGAAGAGCGCTCTCAAACATGACTAAGGAAGAGAAATAAAAGACGCCATGTGGCGAGAAAGTGTGGTGTTAGGATGAGGAGAAAGACATGGATGTTGCCCAGGAAGACAGGGGTAAGCTGTTTCAAGACAGAATTTGAGGTATCCAATGGTGTGCAGTAATAACCAGGTTAATAAGAATGGTCATAAATACCCTGGGGAACGGACCGTTCCGTTCTGGTCCGTTCCGAGATCCCTTGCCAGGGCCCTGTATTTATAAACAAATTCCTCCTGTGAGTCTAAGGCAGAGGCTTTTTGTAGCTAGCCGTAAGAGACAATGACTCAGAGGCAATGAGGTAAGGACAAGCAGTCACAAGCAACAAAGGCCAGTCATAGAGCCGGTCGGGATTTGAATGGGCATGAAAGAACGCAGCAGAAAGGTCTCCAAGGCCCAGGAGAGAGGGCCCGTAATCACCTGGGGAGGTCCCCAGAGCAGAAAGCAGAGACTCCTGAGAAAACAGGAAGGAGTGAAATCACTTCAAGATGTCTGGAAGATCGTTTGTATCCAACACTGAGGGCAAATGGGAAGGACGGGAATAAAAACACTGGCAGACTGGTCGAGGCAGAGGGCACTGCTCCATCCTAAGGGAAGTGAGGAGACGGGCAGCAGGTGCACCGGTGAGGCGCGGAGAGACCAAGAGACTAGGTAGACGCTGGAGAATAAGGGGTGGAGGACAAAGGGAGAGGGAGGAGGAGTGGGGGGCAGAGGGATGTGAGAGAAAGAAAAAAGCAATCCCAACACATCAGCACCACAAAGAATTAAATACTCAGGGAAACTATACGGGTGCGAGGTTTTACTCAGAAAAGGGACAGTCTAGAAAAGAACAAACAACTGTATCCCATGTTTCTACACCAGAAGATAACATTGTGAAGACAACCACACACCCTAAATTGATTATAGAATCAATACAGAGCCTACCAAATCCCAGCTCAGAGCTGGGGGTGTAACGCAATGATAGACGGCTTACTTCATATGCATAAGCCGTGAATTTGATCACCATTATCACCAAACAAAAGGAAAAATGAAACCCAGCCAGCTTTGTCACACGAACTTAAAAACTGATCCCAAAAATTATACCTAGGAAATTCAAACAGCCTAAAAGTCCTGGGAAGGAAAATGGGAGAGGCTAAACCTGCCAATTTCAAATTTTCCGGCTGAGCTTCAGTCATGCGTGTGATACCACAGGCATCAAGACGTTCAGCCTGGCAGACCAGTAATGGGAGCCCACAGTCAGTCATTGGGGTCTGGAGACATGGCTCGGGGGGTTACAAGTCTTGCCACTCTTGCAGAGGACCAGGGGTCAGTCCACCTCACAGCGTCTGGACTCTAGTTCCAGGACTCCAATGCCCTGCTCTGACCTCAGCAGGAGTCACGCATGCACACATGCACACGGTGCCCCTACACACATGCACATGGTGCACATCACACATGCACACCATGCACATACACACATGCAAGCAAACCGCTAATATACAAGACAAAATAAATAGTAGATAAAGAAAACGGCTGAACACAGTAGGGAGAAAAAAGACTCAACAGAAACTAAGACAAGCAGATACCCACTGACTAAAGACTAATAAAACTCCTTAGAAAAATGCACAAAACTTAATTTTAAGTGTAAGAAGTAAAATCATAAAATTCTCTGAAGAAAATGGTGAAAATTTTCATGATCTTGGGGTAAACAGGGCCTCAGATACAACAGCCATTTTCCCCCAGACAGGGTTTCTCTGTGTAGCCCACGCTGTCCTCAAACTCAAAAGATCTGCCTGCCCCTTCCTCCCAAGAGCTGGGCCTAAGGTGTGCACCTCCATGTCCAGCCTGAGACAAGTGATGTTTTAAAAAAAGAGTTTAATCTGCCTCATGATGTTGGAGGTTTCCATTCACGGCTGGCTGGCTCCATGGCTGTATCTGTGGTACAGCTGCTGGGATGGCGAGAGAGTGAGAGAGACCAGGGACATACCGGTGACACTGTTGGTCAGACCTTCCATTTTTCTACCATCTCCCAAAAACGATGTCAAATTATAAACCCAGCAGTGGGTTAATCCATTGACTGATCCACAGCCCTCATAATTCAACCATGCTCTAAGCTCCATATCTGAACACTTTGTTTCAAGGGATATCTCCTATCGAACGGTATCTGAAAATCTAAAGTCTCACTGTGTAATGCAGACAGCTAAGACAGTGCGACTGCAGCAGCACTAGACATGCATGTGCTACTACCATGTGCGTCTGGATATTCACGATGGCTTTATTTGTAACAGCCCCAAACTGGAAACAAATAAACGCTGGTTAAGAGATGAATGGACCCATCAACATTATATCCACTCTATCCAGAGTGGAACACTGCCCGGCATTAAAAAGGAAAACAGGCCAGACACTTGCAATAATGTGAGGGAATTTCACCAGTAAATAAAACCATGTACTTCTGTTTGCTTATAAAAAAGGTGAATTCCCAAGTTCTAGAAAATGAAGAATCAACTTATAGCAATAGAAAGATCTATGGCTGCCTGAGACTGGGGGCGAGGGAGGTGAGGGTGCAGGTAGGAGGGACCACAAAGGACATAAGTGCCACTTGGATCCTTTATACTCACTGCGGCTATGATTTCACAGTGCAAACCCGTATGAAAACGCCCAGCTGCATACTCTACATACATGCATTTTATTTTATGGCAATTATGCCTCAATCAAGCGGTTGTGTAAGACTAAATGCAGGCATTGGTCTTCCCAAAGGAAGGACGCTCAGGGCACTGAGTGCAAGTGGCTGAAATAACGAACCAGGGAAAAGAATACGGTAACAGTGAGGACTTAGGAGAAAGCAGCAAGGAAACAGAAGCTCAAGGAGACTCAGACAGAAAGAGCAACTGGAAAACAAAAGAGAACACCCCAAGGACCGGAAGGATCTGGAATTCGATCTGTTGGCTGCAAACGGGTTCTGCAAGACAAAACCAGGTTAGACCTTAGGAGTGAGTCACCACAGCAAAGGTGACGTGAAGGTCACTGGGCACCAAGACACTCGCACTCGATTGCAATCCCAGCACGTGGGAGGCTGATGCGGGATTGTAAATCGCAGACCGGACTGAGCTATTTCATGACTTTCTTCCGTCTCTATCAAAAAACCACTTGGGATGGCAAGGAACTAAGACTATAGTGTTCCGGAGTTGGGGATTTAGCTCAGTGGTAGAGCGCTTGCCTAGCAAGCTCAAGGCCCTGGATTCGGTCCCCAGCTCCGAAAAAAAGAACAAAAAAAAAAAGACTCTAGTGTTCCAAACAGGTTGTCTAAATGCTAAAGTCTTTTAAAATGATGGAAAATATAACCAGAAACAAGGCATCAAAGATTTCACAAGATAGACTTCATGCATTAAACCCTGTACCGAAGCACAACACTTTGTCTGGACTGTTCCCATCTCGTGCGCCATCCATTCCCTGTATTTCAGGTTCTCTTCGCTCGTATTTCCCTCAATTTGTGCAGAAATGTGAGTTCATGTAGAGTGAATGCCTGAGACAGCTCGTCACTGGCCAACTCACAAACCCACAGTGTTCTTTTTCTTTCTCTCTCTCTCTCTCTCTCTCTCTCTCTCTCTCTCTCTCTCTCTCTCTCTCTCTCTCTCTGAGCCCCTGTGTGGAATCCCAATTCATATGCTGCTTCTCAGACAAATCCTTTCATTGTCTTTTGTGTTTTTAATCAAGAAAGAAAGCAGCTTCAAACTCTTTTGAAAAATTGCTTTACTGAAATGGATCAGTGCAAATCTCAGAGGCAAGAACCATCTCGTCTGTGGCTTCCAACTCTCCTGTTTAGAAAAGGAGGCCACACAGCAGACCTTCACTAACCCGTGATCATATCTACAAACACTGCAAGTCTCCGAGGGCGAGGACCTGTTCTTAAACAAAACAGCCAACCCAGATCACACCTCCCACCCCCAGGACCTGAGCACGAGGCAACGCATTTATGTCCAAGCTAAGCTGAGACAAGCGTTCACTTTTGTTTATACTTTCCTAGAAATAGGTAATCTATAAAACTTTCCTTTAATGAATTCTTAGAGTGAATCCTTTGCTAATTTTGCAAGTCACGTGCTTTCTCCTTTTTTTTTTTTTTGGTTTTTTTTTTTTTTTTTTTGGTTCTTTTTTTTCGGAGCTGGGGACCGAACCCAGGGCCTTGCGCTTCCTAGGCAAGTGCTCTACCACTGAGCTAAATCCCCAACCCCGCTTTCTCGTTTTTTAAAGTAATAAGCTGCCCCTTACCAAAAATGTAAAAGTTTCCGAGTTGTTAAAATTTTATATGAGCCAGAGGCAGGAGGATCTCTGTGAGTTTGAGGCCAGCTTGGTCTACCTACAGTGGGTTCCAGGACAGCCAGAGCTACAGAGTGAGATCCTGTCTCAATTCCTCGGTTTGCTTTCTCTTAGTAAACTGCTTGAGATCAAAGTCACATCATTCGTTCAAGACAACAGACAGTAAGCACTCTACGTAAGTCACTCAAAACCAAAACCTCAACTACTCCTAAAGCCACAATTCTAAAAGTAAGGATCACAGTACACCATCTCTTCAGAGAAACGAACTTTCCTTAAACCACACCTAAAATTAATCTAAGGAAACAAACTAGGAGAGTTAAACATCTGCAGGTTAAGACAGAGAAGATGTTGGATGACATTTTCAGCAAAGACAAAGCTGCCAAAGCACGCTGAGGCAGGGGAATCCCACCGTGCACCTAGAGATGAGAAGGTTCGATGTCTGCAGTTCATTTCTCAATAATCATGATTTAGAGAGGATCAAAGAGGGGACAGAAGACAAGTTTGGTCAGGTGCTGATAACTAAGAAAAGCAGATGCCATGGAATGGATGTATCTCGAGGTATTCCGAGTCTGAATTGGCCCCCAAACGTTAGTAATTAAAAAGTAAAGACACAAGGAATGGTAAGTAAATGTGATGGTTTGCATATGCTTGGCCCAGGGAGTGGCACTATTAGGAGGTGTGGCCTTGTAAGAGCATGTGTGTCACTGTGGGCGTGGACTATCAGACCCTCACTTTAGCTGCCTGGAAGCCAGTCTTCCATGAGCAGTCTTCAGATGAAGATGTAGAACTCTCAGCTCCTCCTGCACCATGCCTGCCTGGACGATGCCATGTTCCTGACTTGATGATACTGGACTGAACCTCTGAACCTGTAAGCCAGCCTCAGTTAAATGTTGTCTTTCATAAGACTTGCATTGGTCATGGTGTCTGTTCACAGCAGTAAAACCCTAAGACAGTAAAGAATCAGACTGGGCAGATTGTCGGTAAGGTTACAAGCAATTTCCCCGCAGACTAATTCAAGCGCCTTTTCCTATTCTCTTAGAAACCAACACACACACACACACACACACACAGACACACACAGACACACACACAGACACACACACACACAGACACACACAGACACACACAGACACACAGACACACACACAGACACACACACACAGACACACACAGACACACAGACACACACACACACACACACACACACACACACACACACACACACACACACACACACGGCAGTGCTGCCACACTGTAATCTCTGCTGACTCTGGTTTCTCAAACTTGGACTCCTCTAAATAACTTTCCAAGGCTCTTCCTTCCTTGCCGACCCCCAGAGTTTGGAGACTGCCAGTTCTTGTACTTTTACGCTTTTGTGGACCATCCAGGGACTGAATTCTCTATGACACTTACTCTCAAGCCTCCATTTTCAGTACCTCACACTGTTAGTACTGTTCCCTATGCTGTATGTGGGGTTACAGTCACCGCCGAGACACATACGTCTCCTCGTGCTGGGTATGCTGGTGCAGACCCATAACCCCACCTCTTGGGCAGCTGAGGCAGGAGGATTGCAAATCTGATGCCAGTTTGAGGTACCTACTGAGGCCTTGTCTCAGGGGAGAAGAGAGGGACGCCCCAATTCCCACTCCTACTTTTCCTCAGCAGCAGATGAGAACTTTCCCTTGAATGTGTGTTTGCCCCCAGACCCCCTCACCCCCGAGATCTCCAAGGTTCCCCGACTTTCTCCCTCTCTTCTCTTCAGTCTGTCAAGTACAATTAATGTGCCTCAAAATAGCCTTTATCGACTCCAGTCTCCTACTCAAAAATCCTTACTGGATCCCTCTGCCTAGCTAAGTATCTAAGTTCTTTAATCGGGTGAATCAGCCACCTGAGGCCCGTCAGGCGGACTCCTGTGGCCTGTTGCTTCTCTCCTGTAGATGCGGGTCTGCTTCAGTGAAATAATCAGGTCTTACCTCCCCATCATATGTTGGCTCTTCAGGGATCGAGCTCCATTTTTAATACCCCCCTCAGAAAATGACAGTCAGTGGTTTATGAAGGAAAAGACTTCAGAACAGGACTAGAGAGATGGCTCAGCAGTTAAGAGCACTGACTGCTCTTCCAGAGGTCCTGAGTTCTAATCCCAGCAACCACATGGTGGCTCATAACCATCTGTAATGAGATCTGATGCCCTCTTCTGGTGTGTCTGAAGACAGTGACGGTGTACTTATATATGATAAATAAATAAATAAATCTTTAAAAAAGACTTCAGAACAACAGCAAAGCAGACACAGGTTATAAAAGAGTACCTCCACATTCTTTCCTACAGGGGAACACAAAATAAGGCCCGTGTTTTACCTGTTATTACATTTATATCTGGGTACTGGTCTTCACACAGACCGACAGTTTTGCTGTCCTTCTCAAAAGCCTCTCGAAGCTCTTTCTTCACAGCTGCTGAACCACACAATCGATACAGGCCTACAACCTAGGAACAAAACGCCACGTTACGGAGGCGATAATGAACACAACGGTGTAATGTAAATCACGTGAACTTGACAGTCAAAAATACCTTACAGTCATCCTAACTCCTCAAACGCAGCTTCTGAAATCTCAAGTTAACCGATGATAGTGACGGAAGAAAATAAAGCCTATTTTGGATTTTAAGAAAAGGTAATGAAGTAACCAAAACTAAAAGGGTAAAATGAAGCCTGCTGTTACAGTCATGCAGAGTTACACAGACCATGCTCACTCTGGAGCCTCCAATGGACACTCTTGTCAGGTGAGCACTGCTAGTCCTTCTAGTCACTGAGTCCTCGGGAGTTCAACACACATCCAGGAAGAGTAAGCCAACCTGGGCATGTAGTCCTGACAGCAGAGTGATGTGCTGGGCACAATCCCCAGTAGAGCATAAACCCGGTGTGGGGGCACATACGTCTGTGGGCCCAGATCCTGGGAGGTGGAAGTGGGAGGGTCAGGAATTTCAGATCATCTTTAGCTGCATGGCAAATTCAAAGCCAGCCTGGCCTGCATGAGTGTGATTTCGGGAGTCAGGGAGGGAGGGAAGGCGGGAAAGAGATAAATTTACAGAGAATAAAGGGTTGTCACCTGTACTCTCAAGTCAAAAGGTTATTTAAGGAAGCAGTCACCCTGAGTTGAAGGAACAATTATAGAAAATTATTTCACAATAACAAGGCATGACCAACCCTCAAAAGCTTGAATTAGGGATCTCCATATAATCTTTAAGAGCTCTAGAAAATGAGGAGGGCAACGGAGACGTCCGGGTTCACTTATGACCGCCTCTCCTCCAAATTACTGAACAACTGCCAAGAGCAGAGAGGCAGGCCTGATACAGGACTGCGGCGACAGTCACGCGGGCAAGCGGCACCCAAGGTTCTCAGATGACTGTGCACCCGAAACACGGTCAGAAGTCTGAATCTACTTCAGAGAATATCCATGCAAAGTGCTCCTACCGGCAAGGGGGTCAGAGACACATAAGGAAAACCAGGGAACGTGCTAGAAAGACAATTCCCATGTCCAAAGTCACGACTGTGGTCCTGAGCCATTCCTATGGATAACGGCAAGTGAGAACTAGCACGCCATCTCAGAAAACACACGGTGAGACCCCAGGCAGCGGTACACACATGGTACATAGACATACATGCAGGCAAAACACCCATGCACATGAAATAAAAAAAATTAAAAAGAAAGTCCAGACGGCTGGCAGATATAAAATCTGGAGAATCCACTTCTCTGTCAGGGTCCAACCCAGCAAATAGAATCCCTTTACGGAAAGAAACCCACGGATAACCTATGTTTGACGTTTTAGGCTATGCTATATTTTTAAGATTATATCCATGACAAAGAAAATAAAGCCCAGATATTAAATAGGACCAAGGGAAACGCTTCCACAGTAAGAGAAACCAATTTTATGACAGCCCATTTGGTATAAGCCCATTTAAGTGTTATAAAATCCTATACAGAGGAAGCACATACTTCTCTGAATTTGAAGACCTGTGACAGATTAAAGCACGATGTACGACAGTAAACAATAAGCTGATCAAACATTTCATCCCCCAAGACTCAAATCACAAACACAGATTGTTTTTAAAAGACACAGAAGTAAAAATTTAATGCGTACATCAAAGAAAGGAAGCTTAGGCTGTAGCCCTCACTTCAGAGGCTGATGTCTTGAGTCATGGACACACACTTGAGCTGACAAAGGCCATGAGTGATCCCTGCAGTGACCTTTCCTGTCAGAAGCAAAGGCCAACGGCATCTCAGGAAGTGCATGCTCGTGCCACACCCTCTCTTCGTATGAATCTCAAATAGTTTCACAGTGAAACGGCAAGAACAGAACGAAAGGGCAACAGACGCCTCCCAACATAAACCGTGGAACAGTGCAGCACGCTCTCAAATCACGGCAGCAAAAGCTACGACGTGAGACGCACTCCAAAATAATGATGGTGGTGATGGAATGCAAGGCTGGGGAAATGTCTAAATATTTTTCCTCCCCCCTTAGCCTTACCTTGAATACCTTTTCCCAAGACTCAACAACCAATTGAAAAAGGGGAAAGCAGACCAACAGCACAATACCTGACAGCCCCTCTTTTCAATCTCCATGATACATTTCTGTATCAGCAGCGGCACCATCAAGCCTGCGTTTTCTTTTTCTACAACTTTTTGGATGTCAACTCCAAACATCACTGATTCTCGGTTCTTATCCAGGCCGTGGAGAGAATTCTCCCACTGTTCCATCAAGGTTACCTTGACGTAAATGAGCCCTCTGGGTTCCAGCTTGACAGCCAGCTGATGTGTTCTTGTCACCCTGAACAAAGCTGGCAGGACGACCGTGCCGTGACAGCACACACGGTTCCTCCTGGGAGTGGGCTCCCAGCTGAACACCACCAGTTTCAAATGCTGTGCATTTTCGATCTCTATGTTGAAAGTGTGGTCCAGGTCCAAGAACGTCGTTCGACAGGTGAGCAGAGCTGTCCTGGCTTTGTTTACCGAGTCAACCTGAATGGCACAAAAGACATCTTTGGAGTCTATCCGGGGCGGTTTTAAACCCTCTGCTCCATAAAAGTGCACGCTCATGAGTCCGGATATGTACTGGGAGCACTTGGGTTGATCCGAGAAGCTGTAATGTCTAAAGGCACCAACGTCTATTTCATTTTTGCTACAACCGCTTGGAACGGCTTCTCTCCCTTTCCCAAGTCTGTGCTCGGATCCATGCTTGCTAGATCTAGTTCTAAGTTCGGGTGAGTCTCCGTCGCTGAGGTACCCACCCTTACAGGGATACCTGGAGCTCCCGAGGGGTTTCTTCTGGTAGCTGTGTTGAGAGGACACAGTGGTATCAAGGTGGTACCGGCTTATTACGTTGCTGGCTGGGTTCCCGGAAGGCAGAAGTACACTCTGAGGACCTTCTCCATAGTACCACTTAGACAAAGGAGGGGTCCTGTCTGGACTGTTGGTGTAGTGCAAGGCTCCCCTGGCACCCCGCTTCCGGCTGAACTCAGGCAACCTTTTCATTTTCATAGAGAGTTTCCTCACAGTGCGTGGAGATTTTATTTTGTCTGGTAAAGACCAGGTAATGGAGCTGCCTTTCTTCACGGGGCTGGGGCTTGGAGAAGGTGGCTCCAGAGCTCTCAGTTCAGTCCTATTTGTAGAGACTAAGATCCCGGGACCTTAAAAAGCAGAAAGAACGGTGTTACGAAGAGAAGGGAACGACTTCCCGTTGCATCCCTGCTCTGTAAGCAAACTGGTTCTCACCTGGACCTAGACACCCACATTGCTCAGCGGGCCTCGGTCTCAGCACAGAGATGGATTTTGGTAAGAGGATGTGACCCTGCCCGCCTGCTGTCCTGAAGCCCGGGACGCAGGGTCACGGGCTCCTGGTACATTTTTCCTTTTGCAGTGAGTGCAGAACCTGAAATAGTGAGTTCTGGAGGAACTAGAGAAGGCTCCATATCTCAATACATCCAACCAGAACCTGAACTCGAACATCACAATACTGCTTCAGTATTTATACCCTCTAAAGCCAAGGGTTGTCAACTTAAACCAAATGAATCTGTGATTTGGGCAGCAAAGAGGCCTTCTCTGTTCTAAAAGTCGATTAGGATATTGTATATCCAACCAAACTCCCTGGTAGGCTGGTTCTGGTTAAACAGCGCTAGGCTCTGCTAACTGCCAAACTTTTGAGTTTGTACATGTTCCCACTGAGTTTTCAAATTAACCAAAGAAAATAAAAATATGTTCTGGGTATGTAAGTTAAAATTTACTTTAAGGGATGGAGAGATGGGTTAAGAGCACTGACTGCTCCCCCAGGGGTTCTGAGTTCAATTCCCAGCAACCACATGGTGGCTCAGGACCATCTGTGATGGGATCCGACGCCCTCTTCTGGTGCGTCTGAAGACAGCGACAGTGCGTTCACATACATAAATAATTCTTTAGAGATTTCCTTTAAAAAGCAGTGCAGTCATCGCAATTATTTAATTCCTAATTTTCAGGTTTTGTCCACCCCTTTACGCAAGGGTATAATAATCTTAACACCAACCGGGATCTAATCTCGGCAAAGCCGCTTCAGGGTTAAAATGTGAACACACATTTGTTCGGAATCAGCAGATAAATGACCTTTCTTTAAAGCACTAACAGAAAGTCCCCTTCAGCCCATCTCTGTACCCTAATGACAACACTGTCTGTGTATAGGACAACGGCCATGCTAGGCCTGCAGACTGAGCTTTCCCAGTCAACAGCCAGTAAAGAATGGAGTACTTGCACAGGCATGGGACAAAGCATCCCCTGCAATCCAATCACAAAACAGCCCTCCTGGCTCACTGGCCTAGAACACTGTGTGGTAATCAGGGTCTGCTTCACCCAACATCAGCCCATCTTATTATAACCTAGAAGAGCCACCCAGTATACCAAACCCGCTCTGGGTTTTCCTAAATTATTAAGGGATTCCATATTCCGTCTCTTTTCATAAACTGTTGGTGAACAGTTTCTACTGTCATTCACTGGTAAGGTGAAATATTTTATTTGTTAGAGTCTCTTCTGCAGAGGGGGGAACTTTATTACTACAAAAAAAATTGGGGCTAAGGGGACAGTTTCCTGAGCAGTGCCCGGTGCATGAGCATGAGAACCTGAGTTCAAATCCTGAGAAGGTAAGTAAAGTCGGCTGTGCTGATGTGGTTCGTAGCCAGTGTTCCTGCCGTGAGATGGGAGGTGGAAGCGGGTGGCACACGCAGAGGTGACTGATAAAAGGGGACCTGCCTCAAACAAGGAGGCAGATGGGGACAGACGCACAAGGTCATCCTTGACCTCGTGAGGTCTGCACACGCGTGTGCCCCAACTTACACACAAGAACCAGCGCGTGCCCGCGCAGGCCTGTGTGAGTGCGAAATTGCCTTGATTCTTAAAATTCAAAAACGTAAAATCCGGTTTTCATCGAAACTACAATTATGCCAAGCAAATCACAAAAACAGCTACGAGAAGCAAGTATAAAATAAAAAATGATTAAATGTACAAAGGAATGTACCAAGCTGCAGGTGTCGGATGCTCTGGGAGCTGGAGTTATAAGTGGTTGTGACTGTGAGTTAAATGACGTGGGTATTAGGACCTAAACCCAGGTCCCCTGCAAGACCAACAACTTCTCTTAATGCTAAGCCATCTCTCTCCAGGGCTGAGATGCCTTCACTCAATAAGGACAGAGTCTAAGACACGTACAGCAGACATCGTCTACATGCAGGGTTGAACTATCAAAGACCTGGAAAGGAAGAAGTCTCAGGTGTCCAGTCACTCTTACCTGTAAAAGCAGATTTCAACCCGGGGCTGTCCTCTGCCGTCAGGCTCTCCTGTGTCCTGTGTCCTAATCTCTGTCTGCATGGCTGCACAATGTCTGTAGAATGAATGGAATCGACAGAATTAATTCCATTTGACTGTGAGGTCTGGACGTCACCTCGGTGTTGGGTAGGACACAGCAAGTCTTCACTACGAGTCTCTGCCTTCGCCAGGTCTCTAGCAGACAACATGCTCACACGGACGGCAGGGAGCTTCAGGGCAGCGGCGTTTGCCTCCTCCAGACTCAAGACGTGTGCTATGCCCAGGCTGTCGTCCTCGGGGATGGGGTTATACCATATTTCTCCTTCGTCATCGGCGTCGTCCTCACTGAAGGCTGAAGAGCCGTTTCTGGATGACGGAGAACCGGCGGCGTTACACACCGCGTGCGTGCAGGGTTCTCTGTGGGGTTTACAGAAAGGCTGCGGGAGCCGATGCCTGGGCGGAGACACGGGGGAGAGGGAGGAATAATGTCTGTCCAGACTGGGAGACCTCAGAGGGCTCTGATACAGCCAATTGCGTTTCTTTGAAACAGTGATGTTGTTCAGGGCCTGGTGACCACTAAGCTCGGTGTTACCCCTTCCACCTCCAGGGTCTCGTTTCTTCAGTGGAGACCCACAGACATTCTCGAATAAGTCTGCTTCAGAGGACAAAAGAGAGAACACAGAGGAAAGACTGTGAGACCAGGTATTAAAATGTTTAGAAATAAAAAGTGACATCAATCATATTCATTGATCAAAACCAAACCACAAAAGCTAATTTTTCCACCGAAATGTAATTTCAAGTTAGAAATCCAAGTGGGCACATCAATATTATGAAATTCTAAGGAAAAAAAAAAACAAGCTAGCACTGTCATTACTGTAAAATACAACAGAGCCCAAGTCTTACCATAATGTAATGTGTGTGTATGTGTGTGTATATGTATAAATGTTTATATAAATAATTTTTAGAAAGATCCTAAAGGACATTTTTTTATTCAGCAGTACACTTTTTTAAAAAAAAGATTTGTTCATTTATTATATATAAGTACACTGTAGCTGTCTTCAGATACACCAGAATAGGGCATCAGATCCCTTTACAGATGGTTGTGAGCCACCATGTGGTTGCTGGGAATTGAACTCAGGACCTCTGGAAGAGCAGTCGGTGTTCTTAACCGCTGAGCCACCTCTCCAGCCCCAGCAGTACACTTTTAATTGCTATCCAAATACTACCAACTCATGACATAAATATCATGACAAGCGTAAGCAACATTCTTTTTCTTTCATAGAGATTAATTTTTAATAAAAGTCTTTACATTTTAACTAACCTTAAAGACTTTAATTAAATCACAAACCTAAGGAACAAATAAACCCTGAAGAGAACATCCCTTTCCGGTGATCCAGGGAGCTTACATCTGCGTCTGTGTCAATACAGTGCTACACTGTTACCAGGATGTTATATTACTTGCAACTAAAGAAGTTTATGCCGCTAAAGGGTTGTGTTGAAAGGCAGTGAGTAAGATAAGCACACCTCTATCAAGAGTTCATTTTTGTGGAAATCTGAGACTGTATGATACCCTGAATGAATATATGGCTAATTCATTCTGTCACAGCAAATAAAGCATAGTGGTTTAATAGCAGTGATAACAACATTTTACGCCACGATAAGCTTAGTAGCAAACAAAAAATTAGGCCCATGTATAATCAAGGCTTTCAGTAACCTTCCATCTACGGAAAAAAAATCCTTTAAAATGTAAATCTGCCATTCTCCTTTTAAATCCTAAACTTGTACCCAATCAAGCAGCTTAATCAATGTAAGCCATGGATCTACTCAGTGAGTGACTACCTCGTGCCAAGCAGGAGAGAGAAAGCAGCAAGGAAGCTCCGAATCCCCTGACCTCTGCAGCAGAAGTCCTCAACTTTCCTGAGGCTGCAACCCTCTGATACAGTTCCTCATGTTGTGGAAATTTTTCGTTGCCACTCCGTAACTATGTTATGAATCGCAATGTAAATTTCTGTGTTCTCCAACAGTCTTCGCAACAACTTGAAAGAGTCCCCTGACTCCTGTGACCCACAGGGTGACAACCTGTGCTCTAGGCAATCCTTTGCACATAAGAGATGCTTGCAATGAAGCCTAACGTAAAATTAGCCCTCTTACCCTGTTACCCGCTAACAGTAGGGGAGAGCCCCTCACTGAACAGAGCACAGGACACTTCACCTTGTAAGGCAGCTGCTGATAAAGGATTGACAATACGTTTGTTTAAAATTGACTGACAACTAAGAGTCCTACTCAGACCAGCAGGGGAGTTTGTCTGGACCACCAGTTGGTAAACGCAAGAGCTTGCTTTCCTACTTTGACTCCCACCTTACAGAAGCCTGGGAAGAAAGGGCCATCTCTCCACCATCCAGGACTGGGCATGCAAACCTGTCACATATTCATCGCCCTGACCAGGTTTCCTCTTCAACACTTTCAACTCATGGAAACGTGATGCTGGAGAGAGAGCTCAGTTGTTAAGGTTACTTATGGCTCTTGGACCCAACTTGGATTATTCCCAGCACCCACAGCAGGAAGCCTACAGCCCCAGGGGCTGTGATTCCTCTTTCGGCCTCCACAGACACCGTGTTCACCAAGTCCACAGGACAAAGATACATAGACACATAACTGAAAAATGAGGCAGGGCTGGTGGTTCACAACTCTAATCCCAGCAGAGGCAGAGGCAGGCAGATCTCCGAGTTCAAGTCCAGACAGGTCTACAGAGCGAGTTCCAGGACAGCCAGGCCTATATAGAGAAACTGTCTTAAGAAAACAAAAAATTAAATAAAAATAAAATCTACATTTTTTTTTAAAAAAATTCCTTCTTCAGTTCCCTCTCCTTGCCATCCAAAGAGAACAAGTGCGAGGCCAGGAGTTGTTGGGCTTTGGGCTCCCAGGGATTGCATGTTCCTGTCCTGATGCCGAAATCAAGATCTATTTCATGAGTCAGTCCACAGCTCTTCTTATGTAATAGCATACCAGACCTGTGAGGGACACTGTTACACTCAGTTCTGACACAATTGCAAAGCTGAGGCCAGAAGTCACATCTTGTTTGCCTTCTCAGAGCTCCCTAACAACACCCAAACACTGTCTACTCGGATACATTGTTTTGTACTCTATCACTGTTCTCGCCCTGATAGGACCTACCTACATGCGCTACATTCCAAGGATCTACAGTAAAAGAAAAATAAAGCTTTTAGCATCCTGTATCTAAGCAAGCCAACGTGTCGAATGGAAACGTAGTTTACACTGTGAGACGCCAACTGGTTTTATTCCTGTGTGTGGTGTGTGAGAGTGTGAACATGTGTGTGCATCCATGTAGAAGCAGAGGCTGGCAGCAGGGTGCCCCAGAACTAGAGTTATGGAAAGTTGTGGGCCACCACGGGAGCACTGAGAACCAAACAACGCTCTTCACCACTAAGCCTTCTCTCCCACCTTCCATCTCGCTTTCCTGAGATAGAGTCTCTCACTGAACCTGGAAGCCCTAGGCAATCTTCTCTCCTTCCCTTCCGTGCTTAAAAAGTACCACCTAATTCAGCCGCACAGATTTAAGAGGTAGATTTTGCTTCAGAATATATGTTCACAAGACAACAGTAACAAAAATAAGTATACAAAGTTGCAGGGCAAAAAGCCCTCTCTTGCAACCATACATGCTAACTGGTCTAACTTAAAGGTTCTAATGGAAGTAATCTTACTTTGAAAGTCTGTAAGATAATTGCAACAATGGATACAGAGACAAGCAGGCTACAGAGCAAAACTACTCGAGCCCATTTTATTTTCTCAATAACTATTTCATAATAAAGCCAGATACCTTAGGATTAGTGAACATTTAGCCGCTCGGTAATTAACCCCATCTCAGCGGACTAAGTAGTTGTGCATCTCCACACTAACTGAAAACGTACAGCATCTGTGGGCATTTTTTCATCACTTTAAAATCTCTACTGAAGAGAGTGGTGTCCTTCCTTCTCTTTAAAAAACCAGCAAATACAAGTATTCTTATAAGCGTCAGATATTGACAACTATGCTTAGGTTTTGTTTAAGAAAACTGAACCTCTACGCATTTCCCAGATAAATCTGAAAGGAAGTAGAGGGTAAGGAAAGGCATTTTTTTCTTTTTCTCCCCTTGTGACTGACAATAAAAACCCTCAAGCAAACTATATGCTCACTTTTGAGACAGGAAAAAGTAGAAAGGAATACCTTGAGATCATTTTCAATTTTACAAAAGTAACAGGAGGCATATGAGAGAGAGAAAGAGAGAGAGAGAGAGAGAGAGAGAGAGAGAGAGAGAGAGAGAGAGCGAGCGCACAGAAGAGGCCAACAGAATAAGTATGGCTGGGGGTGGGGTGCTCCCTAGCTCAGCCTCAAAGCTCCCCCAGGCCCTCCTCCTCAGCTTTCAAACTACTCACACCAGCAGCATCCTAATGACCAGGGGCAAGGTAGCATCCTCACAAAGCCTGCCAAACGCCTACACAGAACCCAATTATGTTCCGATTCTCACAGCAGCCCACGGAAAGAAGCCACAAGAGGTTGAGAAACTAAGGTCAAGGAAGTAGTAAAAATCTGTCCAGAAACCCGGGTTCTGTTAACCACCGTTCCCATACGCTCCCCTCTCTGGCAGACTCCAAAATCACTAGTGCTGATTGGTGGTGAAACGGGATCCGTTGAGACCACTGCAAGCACTGACGATTCATAGGAGACTGGAGCAGACAGAGCTCTGTGCTTTGCTCTCACTGGGGTCAGTTTAAGTCTCAAGTATTAAGTAAGAAAGTCTTTCCTAAACTGAGGGACAGGAGAACTCCAGATCCTTACTAACCTGTGGCCTTCCAAACAGCACCCGACAAAGATGCAGACCCCCAGGGCCCTGCCCACACCGACTGACTCTGCACTTTAAGGAATCCACATGCACATGGTTTGAAAAGCATCCTTCTCCAACAGTGAACACCACACCTTCTTCAGCAAGGGCCTGAAAACAGTCCAATACGTCCTCAAAGGACAAACGGACGTCTCTTAGATTGGGAAAGCACAGGACTTTCAAACCAACACAACAGTACTTTCTGCTGATTTTGTAATTCTCAAAGTTTTCCAGCCACCAGCAACTCCAGTGTTCCATGGCACTCTTCCAAAACAACAAAACGAAAAAAAAGCTGCACTTGCTTCCAAAGGCTGGAAGGCCAGACTGTCTCAGCACAGGATTTAAAACCAGAAGACAGCCAGAAACCGTCCACTTGCTGTTACTAATGTTGGGGGTACTGGCGGGAGAGGGAGGTGCTGGCAGAGCATGGCTCCCCGCCCCAATCAAAAAAAAAAAAAAAAAAAAACGATAATGAAACCAGAGTTTCAGATACTTCAAAAAAGATACAGACGGGAATCTGTATCGCCCTATCAGCCTCACTTAAGATGGTTAAATATCTGCTAACAAGGTGGTCTGAGAGATGGTTGAGCATTTAAGAGGACCCTCTGCTCTTCCAGAGGACCCGGGTACTATGCCCAGTCCCGTACACGGCAGCTAACAATCATCTCTAACTGTGTGGACCGTCCCCCCCCCCCCGGCATGCCAGTGGCACACAAGTAAAACAGCCATACACATAAAAGTAGGTAAGTTTTTAAAGAGGGTAAAGGGAGAAAGAGATAATGAGGGGAAAGAGGGACGGAGGCAGGGCTGGGAACCGGAGCACAAGCCTTTAACCTCAGCACTCAGGAGACAGTAGACCTGCGTAAGTTCAAGGCCGGCCTGCCCAACATAGTGAGTTCCAGGGCTATGTAGAGAAACTCTATCTCCGAAAACCAAACCAACAAACAAAAAAAGATCTTACAAGCCAGGCTCTGAGGACATGGCTCAGTGCATACAGTGCTTGCCTAAGTGTGCATAAAGCCCTGGGCTCGATCCCCTGCACAGGACGGTCATGCACAGGTCTGAAGTTCAAGACCAGCACTGGCTACAACAACAACAACAAAGGATCGTGCCATCTAATTAACGCCACCTCAGAATTTTTAGGTAAATCATTAACAGCTAACTGTCCTAAGTGTCTCCTTTCACAGAAGCAAAAGTGGAGTCAAAGAGACTAAAGTACACTTCTCACACAACGGGCAGCCAAAATAGCCCAACCGGTGCTCCGAAATCTATTTCTAAAAATCACATGCTAATTAGGACTTTTCAAATAAAGGCTTACAATGAAGTGCAGTTGGCAAATATGCCATGGCCCCTTCATCATCTCAAGGCTTGCAGAAACTTGACAACATTTACTATGTGTAATGACTTAGGATTTCTTGAATAATCGTCTCAATTAGAACAAATTGGCCAATCTGTGAGTGCTGCAACACACTTAAATCCAACAGGCTGCAGGCTCCCAACACCATCACAAACGGTCTTGGTGAGAGCTAGAAATCAAAACTGAAAACCACTGTGTTTTGCACTTGTCGTAACAGTCTCAGTCAGATTAAGGATCTCTATCCCATTACCTATCTATCGTGGATTCTGACTCGTAATTTTATCTGTGAAGAAAATATCTGTATGAACACACAGAGAAAATGTGATATAGAACCTTTAAAACATTTACCATCTTTTGTACGACTAGGAATGTGCTGCTCGAAATAGGCTCTGGAGACTTTTTCAAAACAATGGCTGTAATTTTTTTTTCATTTTATTCTCTTTCGTGTGTTGAGGGAGGAGAGCGGACCTGATCTCAAACCCAGGTCTTGACCCTACTAAGCACAGACTCTCCCACCGAGCTACGTGAACAACCCAACAAAAGGACTCAAAACGTCCTCCAAGTAACGTCAACTTTAGGGAGAGGCGCACAGCAAGGCTGGAGAGATGGCTCAGCAGTAAAGAGCACTTGTTCTTGCAAAGGACCTAGGTTCGATTCCCAGCACCACGTGAAGGTTCACAGCGGCCTGTTATTCCAGTTGCAGAGGATCTGATGCCCTCCGAGGGCACCAGGTCATTAGTGCACATAAATATGTGCAAACATGTGGTGCGCATACATACATGTCCCCAAAACACCCACACACATAAAATAAATCTTAAAGAAATAATTCAGTCGAAAAATGAACTAAATCAAATTATCATTAAATTATTTAAAAGATGATAATAATAATAACAACAACGACAATAATAAAGTCTACGCTGAGAATCCCCCTTGAAGGAAGCCACTTAGTCCTCTAAACTGTCCACCCATCTCGTCAGGTCAAGACATTTAATGAATTAATTGGCTCAAGCCTCCTGGGAATTCAGAGCCTCTTTGACCTTATATGGAGGTTTCTGAGTCCAGAGAACTGAGTTTGAATCCTCAGGACAGTCTGGGTCTCAGTGCAGCAAGACAAGACACCGTGGGCCGACTCCTTAACCTGCAGGCTCCCTTGCTGCTGAATGACAATGGCCTCTTCTTGGGCGGAGCTGAGGGAGTAAAGCTCGTGAGAGAATCCAGAATTCTGGGACCAGCAGACCAAGCAAAACTGGTGTGGCTATCCATATCCTTAGGCACCTAACCACTATTTTACCATTTCCGGTTGCTGAAGAATTAATGTGTGATCAGGGAGGAATGGAGAAGGGCAACGCTTAGGTAGGAGACTGTGGCAGATTTGGGGTGGATTTCTTATAAAATACTGCTACAGTGGTTGCAGGATGCAGTTTTAATTTCTTTTAAGTTATTAGCACTTCCAGATTTAGTGTCCAAATGGAAGAAGCAACAAACTCATCCTATGAAGGGACATATTGATTTAGCTCCCTGATCTGCATGATTACTAAAGTAATTGGATGGTGAATGTTCTTACAGCTTTGTGATCAGTGAAAGTTATCGTACTGAGTCAAAGGGAGCTTGAAGGTTGTAAATGGAACATTTTTTATTACAAGTACTTCAGATCCAGAGGAAATTATTATTATTATTATTATTATTATTATTATTACTATTATTATTATGTGAGCTGGAAGAGTGCATCTCTCTTCACAAAGTCCCCCTACTACTCCTTTATTCTACTGAAGTTAGTTCTACAATCTGTTGTTGAATGTATATTGTCTATACGTCATACAAAATCATCTGTTAGTTAGAACTTGGTAAACTTTGTTTCTCCCCACATTTGCGCTCATTGTTGAAAGTTGGTGTGCAGTAACCCACCCCCGTGGGACGTGGGACCTCTTTTTTCTTTTTTAAAAAACAGGCCCTTACTCTGTAGGCCATCCTGGCCTTGACCTTACCAAGATGCACCTGACTCTGCCCCCAGAGTGCTGGGACTAAAGGCCTGCGCTGGGCTGGTGTGTACTCTCCCACGAAACCCCCAAGACTTCCAGGACTGAACTATTTTTAAAACTCCTCACTGAAAGTTTCTGTCTTTAAGGGGGTGTCAAGACGTCACGTGGATTTGATTCACCAGAGAATTTTATATTTACAACAAGATTCAGAGATTTCTAAAACTAGACCCTCAGCGATAATTAAAAAGCATGCACACTGCAAACCAAAGAACTCGAATACTATATAAGGACAACCAGACTTTAAGAAAAAAGTTTTTTCTACTATAAATAGTGTTCTCTAAGTTTTCAAGGGACCATAGGTGCATGAGACTAAGTGACAGTTATTTTCATTGCAATACCAGTATCCTAGGTGTTCTACGAGAGAACGGAATCTTAGCGTTGGATTGAGTTTGTGGGGTGTGTGTGTGTGTGTGTGTGTGTGTGTGGTGTGTCCAGTATTCTCATGTGTATGTCTAAGCTCAAGGATGTGTGGTGCCTGGGTGAGAAGAAAAAGAGCCTAATAAGTCAATGACAGTTTATGAAGCCTATAAAATCCTACCTTGGATCGAATTCAGACTCAGAAACTTCCCAAGTCTTAAAGTTTGCCTAGAGCTACAGGAAAAAAAAAAATCAAAGCCGCCCCCTCCCCCACGCCGCAGCCTCAAAACCTACAGAAAAAGCTGTAAAGAACTTAAAACTGTATTCACTGTTGTCCTAAGGGAGGGGACAAGCAGACTCTTGGAGAAGAGAAAAAAATTCCGAAAAGGGAAAGAAGGAAAAAAAGCAGGAAGTGAGAGAAAGGAAAAGGAGGAGGAGGAGGAGGGGGAATGAAGGGGGCTCGAAGAACACAAGATTTAATGCATGACACTGGCTGAGTCACGAGGACCCACGAAGGCAGAAGCCCACTGGGTAAACAAGGACACCAGTGGGTCTCAACCTCTGGTTCTCAACCTGTGGGTCTCGACCCCTGTGTTGCCTGAACTACTTTTTTTCTTCCGCTGGGCTAGCCCAAGACCCTCGGAAAACACAGATATTTACATTACGGGTCATAACGGCAGCAGAATCACAGTTATGAAGTAGCAACGAAAATAACTTTCTGGTTGGGGGTCGCCAGAACACGAGGAACTGGATTAAAGGGTCACAGCATCGGGAAGGCTGAGAACCACTACACTAGAGGCTAATGGCGTTGCCTAGCATATTGACCGCAAAGTGTCCTACCTGTCAGTGTGATTCTTTGGTCCGCTGTCACCGAGAGGACGTGGTTTTCATGCACTTTCCAACTGCCCAAATTTGGAGAGGTTGCCTGAGCTCCGGGAACTTTGGGTGCTGTCCCATGAGCGCGACCCTTCATCCCCAGGGACAACAGTCGTCCTTTATACATCCACTTCTGCAGTTTCTTGACAGTCACCGCAGGTGGCTTGAGGAGGGGAAGCTCCTCGGGATGGTCCTCTTGGCTGCAGGATATCACAGAGGTCCCCGCAGGATCCTTAAAGGGACGTCCCGAGGACCGGCTGGGGTCCTGGCAGAAGGGAGGCAGGAGAGCAGCGGACGTAGCAGCCCTGTGGCTGCCCCGGCTCCAGCCGTCCATCCCACCTCCACGTGGCTGGGGCTCCTCCCTGTCCCTGTGCGCGCCGCACCTGATCCAGCTGTCGCTCGCCCACCGCTGGAACAGAGGCGGCTGCGGGCTCACGCGGAGGCTCTCGAGACTTCTGCAACTGGACAGCTGCATCCGAGGACTGGGAGGCCGTCCCACTCTAGACTCCGTCGGAGACGACCGGGGCGGGGACACCTGCTGCGGAGGGCGGTCGCCGCCTCGGGGGCTGCAGGCTGGGCGCACGGCTGCGCCGCGGGGGAGAGGCGGCTGCTGGCCCTGAGCCTGGGCTCCCGCGGGTCCGCCCCGCCGCGTGCCCGAGTCAGGGGGCAGGTCGTGCATGGCCTGGATCAGCAGATAATAGGCCTCTCGCAACTGGGTCTGCAGCCTGCCTGTCTCCTGGCGGCCGCCCTCCATCCCCGGGGAGGAGCCCGCCGCTTGCGAAGGCGAGGCCCGCAGCGCCTCCGCCCCCTCGGGCGCGCAGCCCGCGGGCAGGTTCTCGTAGTAGTCGGCGCCCTCGTCCTCCCCGTCGTCGCCACTGCCCTCCGTGCCTGGGGAAGCGCAAGTAAGCGCGCGGCCCAGAGCGGCGGCCTCCTGAGCCCCGCGAGACCATGGGACCCGCGCGCCTAGCTGCTCGGAGCGCGCCCAGGTCCCCCACGCCGGCCGCTCCATGCCGGGGACCACGAGCTCTCGGAGCGGCGAGCGTCCCTCGGAGAGCGAGGCCGCCACGGCGTCCGCGTGCAGCCCGAGCACCCCGGGACCGCGCCGCTCTCGGAGCTAGCCGAGCGTCCTCCGCAGGGGCTCAGCCATGCGCGCCGCCTCAGCAGCCCGGCTCGCCCTGGGCGCGGGGCGGGCTCCGAGTCCCGCGCGGGCGGAGGCGGCGGCTCTCCATGACCGCGGCCGGTCCTCGCCAGCTCCTCACATACTTGGCATAACTCTGCAGCGGCGGGTCGGCGGAGGGGGGTGAGGGCGCCGCAGCGCGCATGCCCGGGAACTGGCCCGCGACGGGGCGCGCGGGCCAACACGCCGCGTTCTCGAGGTGGGCGCTCCGGGGGCGGGGCCAGCGGGGCTGCGGAGAGAGAAAGGTGGAGCGGGTCGGGCTGCCACCCTGCCACCCTCCCCGGCTCCTCCCCGCTGCCCCCTGCGCGAGGCGTGGCTCCGGTGCAGCAAGTCCTAGCTTGAGAGTAACAAAGACTGTTTGGACCGACCGAGTGTGAGCGCAGGTGTATGTCACTGGAGCAATGTTCCAGAGATGTTCTGATCCGTTCCCCGCTCACCGGAGCTGCTGGAAAAGAATTTGCGGGTCTGGAGAGGTCACTGGGCTGTTAGGATTGCTGGCTGCTCATGGGTAGGACACAGATTCGATCCTCAGCCGTCAGGAACTCCAGTGTCAGGAGTTCCAATGCCCTCTTCTGGCCTCTGCTGGCACCCGGCATGTGTATCGACATAGGTGCAGATAAAACAACCATGCACATAAAAATAAAAAATAAAAAAAGGAATTTTCTGCATACCTTTTCCGATAAGGATTTTAGGGGGGGGGGGAGAGCCTTTATGTCCTAAATCACTTCGGTTCCCTCTTCTTTAAATCTGGTTTTCCTTCTGTAAAATTGATGCTTGCCCATCCAACGTTAATCCCTAGATCAAACAAAACTTGTTAAATAGAACCACAGGTAAGAGCCCTGGGTACAACTACCAAGTTAAAAACGCTAGTTTAGGGGAGGGGGGAGGGGGATGTTTGCCCGGAAACCGGGAAAGGGAATAACACTCGAAATGTATATAAGAAATACTCAAGTTAATAAAAAAAAACAAAAAACAAAAAAAAACCCGCTAGTTTACAGCCTATAAATGTGAAAATGCTAACTGAAATTCTGTGTTGAGAAACTTGGGTGGAAATAGAGAAAGGGTGGAATGTGGAAATACCTACTTTCACAAAATAGGAAGGCCCATGCTGCGTACCGCAATGCCAAGCCCTGGCCTGTCAGTGATCGATAAGAATCAGAGTTGCTATCTGATTCAGCTATACTTTTTAGCTTTTATGCATTGAGAATGACCTTTGGGCTACTCATACCATACAAATATCAAGGCATACTTGCACTTAGTAGGTACTCAAGTCCTCAAAGAGTGGTGTCTGGATGAATGGTCCTTACTTCTTCCAGTATGAAGCCCTGCTGTTTCTAGACCTCTTAATTCTCTTGGGTCTGTGCTCCTTTTGTTAGAGCCTGGCTCAAAAAACCAAACAAAGGAACAAAGGAACTACAGGAGCGCTGGGCAAGTGAAGGTGAAGCCTTCAAGCCTACAGATTTGAGTCAATTGTATCAAGACCCACACCTGGAGGTGGGAAGCCATTGTTTTCTGACCTGTGACACACTCCAAAACACAGGAATGTAGAGAGGAGGTGGAAGGCTCCAATCCTTACCTTACCATGAAGTCAGCTCTCAGATGGACACGGTTATTTCTGCCAAACTCCAATAGTCCTTATTACTATCCAGCACACATGTTCAAAACACATACACCACACACAAACACACATACACCACACACACACCATACACACATACACACATATAACATACACAACACATACACACATATACCACATACACCACACATATACCACACACACATACATATATCCACACACAACACACATGCATTCAGATACACATAAACACACATTTATACCAAACATACACCACACGCATACACCATATAAAACACACAAACACATACACACATATACCATACACAATACAATATACCACATTCACACAACACACATGCATACTCATACAAACACACATTTGCACAAAGATGTACACACATACATCACACACTACACATATACCACACACACTATACACAATGCATGTACACCATACAAACACATACATACACCACACACACACATATACCACACACATAACACACACAACACCCATGCATATACACACAAACACACATATATACCAAATATACACCACACACACACATGGAGATACACATAAACTCACATATATCCCAAACATACACCACACACATATCCACACACCGTATACAATACACACACACAAACACATGCACACAGACACCACACAAACACACCATGCATACACCACACAAACACACCATGCACACACACCACAAACACACATGTGCAAACACACAAATCTTTATCATATATTGGAACAGATTGTTGCAGTTTTGTTTTACATAATTTGTATGCATGTTCTGTTTCTCTTATAAGAAAATTCAAAATTCACCCACTTCCTGAGGACAGAAACCAACAATAATTCCTTGTAGTATTGTGGTCAACGTGACATCTTAAACACTGTACATGATGACTCTTTTTAATCGACAGCAATGTGATAGAAAGCAAGTTCACTTCAGTTTCCAGTCTGTTGCTCAACTCGCCACTAAACCACAGTGACCTGGTCCTGCTTTAAAATCCTTTCGTAACAAATAGGAAAGCTCTAAACATAATCTCACGCTATGAAATATCATGCTATGCTGTTCAGCTCTCTATACCAACGGTGCTAGGATATTTTTATTGCAGGAGCCCAAGGCTATTTCATGAAGAGTCAAGGCCAAAATAGAGTTAAAATATTCCCCAGGGAAATATTCCCACAGGAAATGACTGATAGCCACGCTGCCAATAATGGGTTCTATAAACACAATTTGATCTCTATCTCAGAAGTTGTTTTCCTTCCAACTAAGTTGCACAATCTTTTTATTCTTTGTAGTTAACAGAGTTTAAAATGCTGTAAGCTGCACACACACACACACACACACACACACGCCATATACAATACACACACTGTGTGGTGTCTGTGAGCATGTGTTTGTGTGTGTTTACACATGCACACAGACACCACACAAACACACCATGCATACACTACACACACACACACCATGCACACACACGCCACACACACATGTGCAAACACACAAATCTTTATCATATATTGGAACAGATGGTTGCAGTTTTGTTTTACATAATTTGTATGCATGTTCTGTCTCTCTTATAAGAAAATTCAAACACACACAGACTTATATATTGGACTTGCTAACCTGTGTAAGAGTCATGAAATTTTCTGGTCAATGTAATCTGATGTGCTCTGCTCTAGGCATCACTAAGAACCAAGCTCAATAGAGCTTCTCACAGAGGAATTTAACCCTATTTAAAATTGATGGTGGGAACAGGGCTTGGAAGTTCAGGTTACCCTGAGAAGGTTCTAGAACTCGAAGTCACAATTTTAACTCTATTTTTGGTCACAGAAATTAATAATACAGCTATGATCTAAAGCTAAATATGTAAACCCTGGGTTTTCTATATGTGTATTAGATATCACTAAAAGGTTTGTAAACATGTCACTCTAAGACAAGATCCACAGAACTGTCACGATCTCCAGCAACAGTCACCGTAGCAAGGTTTTGATCTTCGGCTGTTCAACTATCTCCATGTCCTTTTTCATCTAATCTTGCAGATTCCTATGGGCATTACGGGGTGGCCAAGACAACTTCTGGTGTGTCTCCTTGTTTCTCAGAGGCTTAGCAGTCACCTTGGTGCCTTATGAATCCACAGCTACCGCATTGGCAGGGGCACAAGAGATTTAAAAGGGACGGGATAGTATGGCTCCAAGCAGGCAGGAAGCCAAGCAGTGACTCAGTCTGGGAGAAGGGAGCTGACAGACAGGCTGAGCACGGGGTTCGTTTAACAGTCGTGGAAGGGACTGTAACTAAGAGTGCTTCTGTCATTCTGTAGACACTCTGGTGTTTGTGTCTCACTGGTTCTCAGCATTCCATCATGCATGTAGAGGAACTGAAGGTGAATTGAGCCCTGGAATGTTTGCAGTTCTCTTCCTAAACTACTTCACCGGAAAGCCTGGCATGCAGACCGAGCCATCTCTCTAGCCCCATACCCGAGGTTCTTGATTAACACCTAGCCTTCTGCAACATTCCATATGTCCTTCTACCTTTCTGTAAAGTAATGAAAGGAAGACTAAATCTGCCTATGTTTTCGAACATTCAGAAACATTAATGCTTTAGAATACATTGACACCTCATGTATTCTATATATATATTCTTATATGATCTATATTATTACCTGCTCAAGTCCACCACAATGAGATGGGAAAACATTTCCCCATCCTCTCAGCATCTGATTGCAAAGCCACTACACCCCTGTGGCATTTCTAGAACAGAATTAGATGCTAGACACTCTTCCTAAGACAGTGTTTGCCCTTATGTGAGCATTCCTTGCTATAAATTAACTGATCACCTTCCAGAAAAGAGTTTAATTTTTCATGAGTTTGAGGGAAATGCAACTGAACCTTTGAATTGTTCTTTAAGCGATCCTCATCAGGGCTATTAGACCTTCAGCACACATTCTCATTTATCTGTGAGTTTATTTAACAACAAAAAAAAAAACATCAAAACACACAAGACAAAACAAACAAACAAAAACCCACAAAGTGGCATTTCATCCTGAAAAATGGAGTCTGATTTTAAAAGTAAGACAAAACAGTTTAGTAGGTTGCAGTAGTCACTGTTGTGGTTGTTTTTGTAGCCAAAAGAAGAGACCTGAGGGTTGAAGGATTTTTATTGGCTCACAGTTTGAGCGCGCCAGTCTGTAGTGTAGGATAAGGCATGTTTTCCCATCTCATTGTGGTGGACTTGAGCAGGTAATAATATAGATCATATAAGATTAGGGAACATGGGGTTGGGGATTTAGCTCAGTGGTAGAGCGCTTGCCTAGCAAGCGCAAGGCCCTGGGTTCAGTCCCCAGCTCCGGAAAAAAAGAAAAAAAGAAAAAAAAAAAGATTAGGGAACATGAGGTGTCAATGTATTCTAAAGCATTAATGTTTCTGAATGTTCGAAAACATAGGCAGATTTAGTCTTCCTTTCATTACTTTACAGAAAGGTAGAAGGACATATGGAATGTTGCAGAAGGTTAGGTGTTAATCAAGAACCTCGGTATGGGGCTAGAGAGATGGCTCGGTCTGCATGCTACTTGCTCACATTTCAAAACAAATCAGGGGGAGAGATGAAACTCAGCTCACCTTTTCCTTTTTCCTCTCCTATTGCATCCAACCCCAGAGCACGTGGGATGCTGCCGCCAAATGCAGGTTAAGTCTTCCCACCTAAATTAATCTTCTTTTAAATGTCCTCACCAACTCAACCAGAAGTGCACCTTGAGATCTCCCTCCCAGGCGATTCTAAATCCAATCCAGATGACAAACTGTCATGAGTTTTTGTTTTGTTTTGTTTTGTTATAGTTCAATTTACTTAGTTTTGAAATAGAGTCTCATGCATATATAAGGCTGGCTCCAAGCTTCTTATATAGTCCAAGATGGCCTTGAACCTTGATCTGTCTGCCTCTGACGGGGTCCAAGTGCTAAGATCATGAGCATATGCCAGTTCATTTGATTAGCACACAGATGTTATTTTTATTTTATGGTGTTTTTCTGGGTTTATTTTTTTGTTCGTTTATTTATTTTTGTTCCTGTGTTTGGTCGAGTGGTCAGTTGATTGATGTGTTTGTTTGAGACGCAGTCTCATCAGGTAGCTCTGGCTATCCCAGAACGAGTGCTGGGATTAAAGGCATGAACCACCATGCCTGGCCACACACTTCTTTTTTTAAGATTTATTTATGTATTCATTTTATAGATATGAGTACACTGTCACTAAAAGAGGGCATCAGACCCCATTACAGATAGTTGTGAGGCACCATGTGGTTACTGGGATTTGAATTCAGGACCTCTGGAAGAGCAGTCAGTGCTCTTAACCACTGAGCCATCTCTCCAGCCCGATGTTCTTTTAAAGATTCATTTTTAGTTATGCACATGTAATGTGTGCGTGATTGCCAAATGTGTGAACTGCCAACTGTACTCACAGAGAACAGAGGAGGGAGTAGGTGTCCTGGAGCTGGAACTACAGGGGGTTGTAAGAGACCTGATTTGAGTGCTGAGAACCAAACCTTGGAAGAGCAGCAGGCACACTGGGCCCCTCACTCTCCTCTCTGGCCTCTAGCACAGTGTTTCAGATGGGAAATGTTTGTGACCTTATGATCTGAGGATTTCAGGTAAGTCCCCCTTCTCCATTTTGTTTGAAGAGTGTCTCATTATGCAGCTCAGGTGGGGCTTGAACTCACTGTGTGGCTGAGGCTGTCTTCAGACTTGAGGCAGTCCTGTCCCAGCCTCTGGAGTGCTGAGAGCAGGAGTGAACCACGGAGCCCAAGTCAGATGAGATCGTTTTTAAATATCTCATTACCATTTTAGCAGTAAACATTGAAATACTCAAAAGGTCACATGAAGTCAAGGATTTACTTCAAAATGATTAAAAAGAAGAGAAATGTAGGCGAATGAAGACAGGCTTTGAGTTCAGGCTGGATGAAGGGTACATGGGGGGGCTTCGTTGTCACATAATTTTCACTTCTGACTGTTTGAAACTTGTATCTCTTGGAATATATATTTTTCATCTATGTATTTGTTACATATATAGACACATATGTATATTTCAATAGACTATATTGAAATTTCAAGTATGTATATATTTCAATTTTAACAGGAAACAGTCATTTACAGTAGGCCCTAGCAGCTGTTTAAAGTAACAAAGGTTTGAAGCCAGACAAATGCAGAGAGAGGACAAGAATACTCAGAGTCAGTTTCCAAAGCCAGAATCCCAGGGCAGACCTCAAGTGGCACAAGGAAATATTGGTAGCGAGATGGAATCCACTCCAATCCTGCCCTGACCAGTCACACGCATGCTCCGGAGCCTCCGATCATGGAACCCTGATGAACCTAGCCAATTCCACACCAGTGTTCTGTGTTTGTGAAAACCTACATCACTTCTGGATGCACGGCTTCCAGACACGCCCCGTCTTTTCCGACTGACATACAATGTGCTCAGCGGCCAAGTTCAGGTTAGAAAACTCCATGGTCAAGTTACCAAAAATAGTTGAAGAACAATCTCGTTGTTTTCAAAAATTGCAAAAGAAAAATATTGAAGGAGGGAAAAAAAAACTTTAAACAGGGTGTCACTGTGTAGCCCAAGCTGGCTTTAAACTCATGGAGATCTGCCTAGAGTCACCTTCCAGGCTGAAATCCCGAGTAGGTTTAGGGCTTCCTGTTGTCCTGCCTTTACAGTTGTCCGGGTCACGTGGTGCCCTGCTGCTTGCTTTTGGGAAGGCCCCGTAGCTCTCTGCTTTCTGTTGTCACCGACAGCGTTCTCTGCGCCATTCCGGCGTCTACTTCATTATTTTATTTTCTGCATCTCTAGCTCTCTTAGGGATCCCGTTATCTACATAAAGATACAGTCAATACTCGGGCGGGCCTGCCTTTCTTTCTTTTTCTTTCCTTCCTTTCTTTTTAATACCAAGTCTCACTTGTAACTATGGCTGTCGAAGAGATCCTCCTGCACGCACCACCACTCCGGGCCCCTGAGTTCTTGAATCCAGAGTCAGAGTCTCACCTTAGCCCTCGTTACAAGCAGCTAACCAACCACACCTCCACACACTGTTTCCTGACACTTGATCCACACCTAGCCCCACTCCCTTCTTCCTGCTTCCCCAAGGCAAAGGGCATATCCCTTGGGACTATCCCGGACGCTCCCTTTCCTACTGCCCTAGTCACTTGGTGAAACCTCAACCCTGGTTCGAACTACTGGTTCTTCACGATGTGTTTAGAGAAAGATAAAGGGGAGGGGAGGAGGTATGTTCTATGGAGGTGTTGTCAGGTATGGGGAAAGGGGGTCTCGGCGGGCCCATGCTGAGGCATCCCTTCCCCCAAAGGACCAGCCACACGCTATAGTATAGAATAGAGTTTATTCAGGGCATGGGCAGGGGAATTAAGAGGGTAGTAGAGGCAGAGGAAGGCAGAGAGAGTAGAGAAGTATAGAGGTAGAGAAGTAGAGGCCAGTCATGAGCACGTGGAAGGATGGGGGAGGGTTTGGGGAGAGGGTGGGAGCAGGAAGGGAAGAGCAGGAGAGAGGAGGGGCAAGCAGCTCCTTTTATAGTGAGTCAGGCATACCTGGCTGTTGCCAGGTAACTGTGGGGAGGCGCTTAGACAAATGGCTAACACTTTATTCCAGGGGTCCACCAACACAGCCACACAGCGGCACCAAATACCCTAACCCTTCTCTGGTGTATCAGCTCTCTGATGATGGATGTCCCTATCTCCACCAACCTTTCACTGAGTTGTGACTTTTCTCCCTGTTACCTGTGTGTTAGTCGTGTTCTGTTGCTGTGAAGACACCATGACCTCTTATATAGGAAAGCTGGGATCCTGCTAAAGTTCAGAGGTTTAATCCATCGTCATCATGGTAGTGAGCATGGCGACACACTTCCTAGTTTTTCCTTTTTAATCTACCAATCTCATTTCTATATTCCTAAAGCCACTGATTTTTCTGTCCCCACTACCATAAAAGTGAGCCCCACCCTCAAGCATCCTAAACGCCGGTCTTCTCACTGGGCTTTCAATTCTGTATATTCAATTTATAAGTGCAAGAGGCTGCTCAAAATGGAATTCATCAGTTACCAAAGAATTTAAATCTAGATTTACAAATTAAATCAACAGTAAGACGTTTCTGACCCCACAGTCTCTCAATCCACCACTCAGCCTTTAGAGACAGCCTCTGTCAGGCCTTGCTAGAATCAGGTGCTTTAGGAAAAACAAAACAAACAGAAAAACAATGGAAGAACTTCACCCAGTTCACCCACTCATGAGCAAAAAGATCTTTACTGAGAGAATCGTTATCTTTTTACATTCTTCCCCTATAGGACTGTTAAAGGGGAAGGAGTTACATATTACATAGTTTTAGAAAACATTAACTGTCTGGGGGAAAGTTTTTCCTTTAATTTTTTCTGGTTATAATTAGAAGATTATTATAAAGAAGCATATGTGAGTAAGTGTTCTTTTTTGTTTAATTTTTAAATTATACCTTTTTCCTTATTGTGTGTATAACAGCACATGTGAGCATGAAACAGTACATACATCTTGGTCAGAGGACAGGACAGCGTGCACACATGTTGATCAGAGGACAACTTACACATATGTTGATCAGAGGACAGCTGATACACATGTTTATCAGAGGACAGCTTGCACACATGTTTATCAGAGGACAGCTTGTACACATGTTTATCAGAGGACAGCTTACACACATGTTGTCAGAGGACAGCTTATACACATGTTGTCAGAGGGCAGCTTGCACACATATTGATCAGAGGACAGCTTGCACACATGTTGTCAGAGGACACCTTGCACACATGTTTATCAGAGGACAGCTTGCACACATGTTGTCAGAGGACAGCCTACAGGAATTGGTTCTCCTCTTCAACCATGTTGGTAGTGGGGATTGAACCCAGGTCACCAGATTTGGTGTCTGTTAGTTTCTATTGCTGTGAAGAGACACCGTGACCACAGCAACTTTTATAAAGGAAAGCATCTAATTGGGGCTGGCTTACAGGTTCAGAGTTCGGCCCATTGTCATCATGCAGGCAGACATGGTGCTGGAGAAGGAGCTGAGGGTTCTATATCCAGATCAGCAGGCAGCAGGAAGAGACAGAGAGCCAGTGGGCTTGGTCTGAGCTCCTAAAACCTCAAAGCCCATCCCCCAGTGACGCACTTCCTCCAGGAAGGCCACGCCTACCCCTACAAGACCACACTCCTAGTGCTACTTCCTAAGCAAATACGAGTCTCTGAGAACCAATCTTATTCAAAGTACCACACTTGGCATCAAGTACTTCTACCAGCTTAGCTGTCTCACCAGCTCACCAGGCTTTTAAAATGACTTGTTCATGATCTCGGGAGACGGCTTAGCAGGTCCTCACAAACCATATAAAAAGCTGGACACAACCCACATAGAAATCTAGAAGGATGGCACGCATCTGTACTCAAAGCATTCAACAGAGGGATGGACGCAGGAAAGAGGAGAACCTGCAGGATGCTTGGAGACTGACTAGGCCTAGGTACACGTCATGTAGTCCACGAGAGAGACAAGAATATCCTCTGACCTCCACACAAGCTCCATGAAAACTTGAACATGTACACGCGAGCATACAAGCACGCACACACACACACACACACACACACACACACTTAATAAACAATTTAGGTAATTTTTTAAACATTTCCAATTTGGCCTCTCGTGCCTTTTACAATTTTTTTTTAGATTTTTTTAAAAAAGATTGACTTATTTACTTCCTGTATGTGAGTATACTGCAGCTGTCTTCAGACACACCAGAAGAGGGCATCAGATCCCATTACAGATGGTTGTGAGCCACCATTGCTGGGAATTGAACTCAGGACCTCTGGAAGAACAGCCAGTGCTCTTAACCACTAAGCCATCTCTCCGGGCCACAAACTAGTTAATTTTTTTTTTAAAGATTTATTTCTTATATATAAGTACACTGTAGCTGTCTTCAGACACACCAGAAGAGGGCATCAGATCTCATTACAGATGGCTGTGAGCCACCATGTGGTTGCTGGGATTTGAACTCAGAACCTCTGGAAGAGCAGTCAGTGCTCTTAACCACTAAGCCATCTCTCCAGCCCAAACTAGTTAATTTTAGAAGTAGCGAAGTAACTTGTTTTCTATAGTTAATAGATTCGAAGAACGAAACATTTAGCTTTTGTTTATATTTGAGTAAAATGTCAATGCCACACCGGGAGGTTCAGACAATTTCTTTGTGCTGAAAATTCTATCTCTAGTTACTAATCACATGACAAAGCAGTCATCACCAAGGAGATGTTTCCTGAATTACGTTTTCTCTGAAGGTCATGTGTTAGTCTTTGAACCCACAGAGCTTGCCACTATACTTACGTACCCGGCTTTAAGCTCTGGACACCAGACTCAAGTCACATTTCCATACCTTCTTGTCAGGTTTGCTATCCAGTTCATCCAGCAATGAAATTCCTTCCCATGTTAGTAATAAATCTAAGGGGAGGCTTGGGACATCTATTTTGTCTTCATTATGGACAGCATCGTATCTCTAGTGACTCTCCAACTCACCGAGACCAACTGATGACAGTTCCCCGTGATGTATCTAGAGACAGCAAACCACTTCAAGGCCTCAGCTCATTGGCCTTGCTCTCACATTCCCCATTCTGGCTTGTCAACAGAACCTTCAATCCTATGTATTCAACAAATGACTTCTTAATTAAGGAGCTAGAGTCATCTTGGTTACTGACAGATACTACAAAGGTCAAAGCCCTTAGGAAAAGTCAGTCGTTACTATTTTTAAAAAAGGCAGTGGGGTTGAATTTGTTCAAAGATAACTTGATCTTGCATTTGTGTCAGAGGGTTCCAAACTCAGACATGCTCTACCAATATGGACACAGATCCAAGACTGCCTAGGAAAAGGGAACAATAACTTCCTTAGCCCAAGGAGTGGGAACTTACCAAGAGACCACCATGATCCTTGTCTTGAGTTCTTTGGTATCATCCTTTAGCTAAGAAAGTGATTATTTTTAAAATTTATGAGAATGGGTATTTGGCCTGTGCGTACATATGTCTACCACAATGGATTGCAGTGTCTTCCGAATCCAGGTTTTGGATCTCTTGAACTGGAGTTACACATAGTTGTGAGCTGCCATTTGGGTGCTGGGAATCAAACCCATGTCCTCCGGAAGAGCAGCCAAGTGCTTTCAACAACTGAGCCCTCCCACCCCTAGATATATTATCGTTAATTACATGTATATCTGTCTATGGTTATGGGCATGTATACGGTGCCCATGGAGGCCGGAAAAGGGTGTTGGATCCTCTGGAGTTATGGTTCCAGGAAGTTATGAGCTGTTGATATGGGTGCTGAGAACCCAGCTCAGGTTCCCTGCAAGAGCAGTACACACTCTAAAGCTCTGACCCGTCTTTCCATCACTGAATTCTTAAGGTTGCCATATAGGCAACTGTGGGTTAGGTCAACCAGATATACCAGCTAATTGCTACTTTTTTTTAACCTCTAATCTTCAGGAAGTAATGGGTAGAAGTTGTTTCTAGAATTAAAAAAAAAAAACCATTAAGTAGCTAAATATAATTTTAAAGATGTCTGTCAGCATTATGACCCTAGGTTAATATGTATGATAATAACCAAATGTTCCTTTCTTGTCCTGTTTTTCCACCATGACAATCTTGGTCTCAGCATGAAGCCATATAGGCACAGGATGCTGTGAATAGTGAGGTGTCTTAACTTTACCTCTGAGCCTCACCCAAAAGCTAAGGAGGAAAATTAGTGCAATACAAGAGACCATCACCCCATTCGTGTGAGGAAGCTGAGAGCCACAGAGCTTACGGGCGGTGGTTGCTCAGGCCTGAGGAAGAGCCTGCCTCAGTTTCCCAACCTGGGCATGGAGGTGCACACCAGTTATCACACATGAGAGACTGAGGCAGGAGGCTCCTGGACTACAAAGAGACCTTATCTCAAGAGTGAACCAACTGCATAGATTTCCTTCCACACCCTACCTCCACCCCTCACTTCTAAAATTCCATCGAGTTTACAAGCAGTTGTCTGATGGTAACAATGAGGTCTTGAGGCACAGATGTAACTTAGACAGGTAGGAAAGCAAAACCAAGCAAACAGCAAAACACTTCATGCAACCACCCAGACACACACACACACACACACACACACACACACACACACACAAGCGTAATTACTGAAGTGCATTCTTCCCATGAGCAGTTGCTGCTGGGAAAACATGTTCTTAAATGCTTCAGCAATATCATTAGTAGTATTAAAATAATAGTCTGGTAATGAAGAATAATTACCTCAGAACATAGCGCTTTATTGTTACTATATTTTATCTAATATGTATCTTTAAAAAAAATTATAACTTAGTGACCCAACAGGAATGCCATTTCTATCAGGAATTCTGGGGATGGGGGAAGGGAAATGTTTTACTTTAAATGGAGTAGACACTCACTAATCTGAAACCTTTAAAAAAAAAAAGCTATGCACAACAGTCGGCAACCTCATAATTACATGCCCAAAGATTGTTCAAATAAAGAGGGAACACGGCTCCTAACAAAGTTCAGTGCTGAAGTCAAGACTGCCTAGAGGCATGAGAAGTTTTATGTCTCTGTTTACCGCAGGAGTAAGTTAAATGGATGCATGTTTAATACATGAATCACAGTTATATTTAGTCTACATGCTACAGACAGGGAGAAAACAGGAGAAATCTTTACGATAAAATGTAGCAATGAAAACTGAAGGTACACCCACAGGTCTGGATACGTGCCCCAGAATGTAGTCATGACAAGTTCAGTATGAAATAATAAACTGGGCTTCGGAGTGTTCTGGATATCTCTCAGTTATGAAGCCTCTCTGGTATGTGCGCAACCCCTAAAGAAAGAACAACAGCTGGATTGCGGAAGTCTGGAGCCTTTCAGTAGCTCTTGACCTGACTAGAACGCAGCCTCAAACCTGTAACTGGACACTGGCGCCCTCAAGGGGGAAGCTTCTCCATTAGTTACTTTGCCTGTTACTGTGACAAGATACCCCACAGAATTAGCTTGAGGAAGGGAGGGTTTATTTGGGTTCATTGTTTAGGTTACATCCATCATGACTGAGAAAACATGGCAGCCGGAGGAAGAGGAGGTGACTGGTCACATGACATCTGCTGCCAGGAGAGAGAAAGGAATGCTGGTCTGGGGCCTCGCTGTCCCTTATCTGTGGAACAGCACCTCCCACAATTTACTCTAGTAACACAATTTAACTCTTCCACAGATCTGTTCTGGGAAACTGGGTTTTTCCTCTCCTCTGTACTTCTAGTCATTGCCAACTAGAACGATACTAACCATCATGGCTCCCAAGGAAGCCCCTTGAGGACTCTCTTACGGAGCTGGGTGTGAGCCTCTGTCGGAGGCTCAAAGTGCCGAGATCCCCAGGGCTTCTCTCAGTTATCTTGTGCTCTACCTTCCAAAACAGTCTAGCGATGATGGTGACAGAGACCACCATAGGAGCCAACAGGAAGAAATACTGAGACTGTTTATTTCTCCCTAGTCTTTTTGCTGCTTGGTTCCGAATGCAAGAAGTTGCCGACAAGTATAGCACAGCTCCATAATTAACAGCTTCTCTTAAGAGCAAGGGAATGTAGGGACCTTAAAAGTACTGGAGAGGTCGGGGTTCACCACTGAGCTATGCACAACTAGATCTGAGTCTAATCAGCAAATATTCTACCACACTTATCTCACACTGACCACCAGGTCCTATACACAGGACCTATGGGATACTGCCGCAAAGCCTCATGCTGCTGAACAGCCGTTAGAAACGCAGCCCGCAGTTGATGGGTTGAAACTTTTGAACATAGCAAAACTAGGTCAGGTGCTAAGGGTGAGGAGATGGGTCAGCAATTAACAGCACTTGTTCTTACAAAGGACCTGAATTAGTACCCAGCACCCACATGGTGGCTTAGAATCTTCTATAACTCCAGAGGTTCCAGAGAATTTGATGGCCTCTTCTGACCTCCACAGGACTCACATGACAATTACAGAATCTTGGAGGCATACAAGGAGGAATTGGGGGGGGGGGGGGCATGGCATAGACCTTTAATCCCAGCACTTGGGAGGCAGAAGCAGTCAGATCTTTGTGAGTTAGAGGTCAAGCCTGGTCTAAAGAGCTAGTTCCAGACAGTAAGGCTACACAGAAAGAAAGGAAGAAAGAGAGAAAGAAAGAAAGAAAGGAAGAAAGAAAGAGAGAGAGAAAGAGAGAGAGAAAGAAAGAAGAAAGAAAAGAAAAGTAAGAAAAGAAAAGTAAGAAAAGAAAGGAAAGAAGAAACTCTTTTCGTTAATAGATCTCCAGACCCAGGAGGTTCACTCTCAGGTTGTGTCTACTACCTAGCAGAAGGTGAAGTCGTTGCCTACAGCATGCCTGGTGAGGCCCATGTTATTTCTGGCCACACGCCAGTGGACTAAGGAAACCATAAGATCTTGGCTAAGCAAACACACTCAACTTTTTCTAGTTCTTTGTTTTGGATTCACACCCAGTTCCTTTGGGCCATGCTGTGACTAGGAGGAGTTCCTCAGATCCTGTTCTTCACCTTTGATAGCCCCAGTATCCCAGGCCCTTAGATAGTGGCTGGCCAAGTTCCCTCCATGGTCCACAGCTCAGAAGTGTCCTTACCCTCTCCTACCTGATGGGTACTTGTTTCCAACTGAGCACATGGACCTTGCCAGAGTTTGTCTCTACCAGTAGGCAATGTAGACCAGTCATTTGGTTCTCTTCCAACACCGTGAAGAAATACTAACATCTTTGGAAAATCAGTTCTGCATCAAGCACTAAATCCTTTATCCTCTTCCTTACCCTCATAGTTCAGAGAAACAGGGCATGCCCTCCCCTCTCAAAATTGGTAAGTGACTTTAGAATTCATAGCAAAAACTACAACTGGTTTCTTTTTTTTCTTTTCTTTCCTTTCCTCTTCTTTCCTTCCTTAGTTTTTCTGTTTGTTTGTTGTTTTTCTTTTTTGAGACAGGTTTTCTCTGTGTAGCTTTGGCTGTCCTGGAACTCAGTCTATAGACCAGGGTGAACTTGAACTCAGACGTCCAATTCCCTCTGACTTGCAAGCACAGGGATCAAAGGTGTGCGCCACTGTACGTGCACCACTATACCAAACCTCAGCTGGTTTCTAGGCTGAGATTTCCCTTTCTCTCTATCGTGTTCCTTCTCCAAACAGCTGACTTCCTTTTCTTCCCATGATAGCCACAGGCTTTCTCCTTTGCTGGATCTTGGCTTCTGTCTGATGTCTTTAGGAAATCTGAACAGGTTAGTTCAGAGTCTTAGGTGAAAGGACCATTGAGAAGTCAGATTATGATGAAAGGGTTTCCATTGAATTGGGATAGGAAGCAGCAGCAAAATGTTGACTGGGGAGGTTGGGGGGAGAGTGAGGGAGGGGGAAGGGAGACAGAGGAATCCACCCTTAGCAGAATAGCATGTACAAAAGCAGAGAGGAATAGTTCTGGAACAGCAAGCTGTCTGCTTCAACTACAACATGAAGTCAACCGCCAGGTGAAATGGCTACAGAGAGGAGGAAGATCTGAGACAGGCTGTGAGTGACAGGCAGAGTGAGTGCTTTCCCCATAATGGAAATCACAATGAAGTAAGTAGCAATTACTGCCAAGACCTGTCAAGGCTGAAGAGAAGCAAGGACTGCATTCCCTCATATTATGTTAACAAAAGAATGAGCCAAACTATAAACTAATTCTCCACGCAAACATTCCAACGCTGCTCTTGGGGAAACAGAGGAGTCAGGAACATGTGTGAATAAGGTCAACTATAGGCCAAGACAGACAGACAAGAGGAATTAGGAAGGTGACTTAGCCAGAAAGACGTCTCAAGCAGCCCCGTCAGAACCTCCCCCTGGGAAACGTGGAACAGATACTGACCCATATACCAGTGGGGTGATTAACTCGGGATCGAATGAAGTTCAGCTCGCTTAAAGAGAGAAGGACTCGGGAAATACACAATGAAAGAGTTCTCTCGAATTTCTTCTAAATCCTAGACATAACAAAATTGTTCGTCTAAGTCTAATAGGAAGGACTCTTGCACCTGATGACTGCTCCCACTGTGAGTAATTACCCTGTAGAGGGGCAGGCATTTCTGATTCCTTATCAATAAAATCAATGGGCATGTGGCTTTTGATTTTCCAATTCCACCGTTGGGGTTCAGGAGTCACCTCACAAACCACAGGAACATGAGCTCAGTCAGACAGGGATACTTTATTGAGGATTCACCCCAGGACTGATCCATCAGGGCCCGAGATCAAACTCAGGAGCAGGATGCAACCCTGAGTCAAGATTCTCTAGGGCTTTCAAGCCTCGAATGAAATCCATAAACTCCTGTGCCAAGCTAGGCCACCAATCAGGATTAAGGGAACACGTCTTTGTAGACTTATCCTGCTTCCATTGGTTGGGGTATTCAGCTGTGGCAGGGGACTTGCCTTGTCTAATAGTCATGTCTCAACCTGCCAACCAGGATGTCAGTTACATCTCTATGTCTATATGCCAAGGAGGACGTCAATTCCGAGGGAGGTATTAGGAAATTAAATGTAAGTCTTATTCTAAATAGGTGCAGGTGTCCCTCCCACGTTGAGGTCCATCCCAGGGGCAGCTTATAAAAGCAAAAAACTCATAAAAGCACATACACAAGTACAGGAAGTGCTGCCTGGTGGTTGGTTTGGGTCCGAGTTTATTGTTACTAACTATACGAAGCAAGTAGGTAGTTGAAGTCCGTAATCGACTCCTACTGTGGTTAATTTTTAAGAGCACAGAAGCACAAAACAGAATATACCATCAACTCGATCATGAGAAATTTTCCTTGGAGCAGTCCATGAGAAAGTTTCCTTCTACATTAGTAAGAGCGCAGAATGGCTGGCTGGACAGGCAACAGTTACCTAGGCCTTAACATCCAGAGAAAAGAAAGGGGACGGCATCCTTTGTGGTCCTCAAAGCTGCTTACCCGGCTCGTTGGCTTGTAGTCAGTTCATTCCGCTTGGTCTCATCGTCACCCTACAGAGTCCCAAAGCTTTGAACACTGGGGCCGTCATTTAATTTTTGACTAGTAACATTCCTTCCGTTCAAAAGGCTGCTTGACTTAGTTATGAGGTTCAACACAAGCTTCTAAAGGTGAGGCTCATCACAGCTGCTGTCTTTGTATTTTTTGGGGGGAGGGAGTTTGAGATAGATTTCTCTGTGTGCCCCTGGCCATCCTGAACTCTCACTGTAGACTAGGTTGGCTTTGAACTCAGAGATTTGCCTGCCTCTGCCTCCTGGGTGCTGGGATTAAAGGTGTGCAGGCAGATGTCCTTGTTAAGAATCGGCAACACAGGGGCTGGGGATTTAGCTCAGTGGTAGAGCGCTTACCTAGGAAGCGCAAGGCCCTGGGTTCGGTCCCCAGCTCCGGAAAAAAAAAAAAAAAAAGAATCGGCAACACAAGAAGATGCACCGAGTCCTACTGCAACTTGTTAAGCCAAGGTGGGTTGATATCCATAGCAGGCCTTCCCTTTTCTGAGGAGAAAGGGAGGATGGGGGAGGGGAGATGGGAGGGAGGGGCTGGGAGGGAAGGAGAGAAGAGGAGGGAGAGAAAGATATGATCTGGATGTAAATTTTAAAGTAAATTTAATTTTTTAATTTTTTTTTAAAATTAAAGCAGGGTAAAAAGAAGTAGCATTTCTCTATGGTGAACGTCTCCCCCCTCCACGCTCACCTGACCCTCCTCATCTCAGGCCTTTTAGAGTCTTGGTGTTTACAGAGCACATTCTGCATTCCTGAGCTCTGCCTATGGGCCCACAGGATGTGACTGCCACCATCTATCCTCGTCATTACTGCTTCAATCTGTTCTGGCTGCCAAAAACAAAAACCAAACAAACAGAAAATAAAAACCCGTACCTGGTGCCTGACAAGCAACAGTTCCCGAGGCTAGGAGGTCAAAGACCAAGGTGGCAGTAGGGCTGCGGTCAGGAGAGGGACTGCTTTCCGGTTCACGCTCGGTACTTCCTTCCTGGGTCCACACGTGGAAGATGGGTCAGTAGCCACTCGTGGGCTTTGTTTATTTTGAATTATTTCCTAATTACATTTTTATTTTGTGTGTATGTGCACAGACCACTGGGTATGTGTGGAGGACAGAGGAAAGGGCCACTTGGGGAGTCAATTCTTTCCTTCTACCGTGTAGATTCCGGGGATTTGAACTCAGGCTGTCAGACTTAGCAGCAAGCGCCTTTACTCACTAAGCTGTGTAGCTAGCCTTTGGGTCTCTTTTCATGAATGGGACTCGGATCCCATTCAAAAGTCCCACTTCCTGACACCAACACACTGAGGGCTAGGATTTCCACAGAGGAACCGGAGGGGGTGGGGGAGGGGCAGCACTGGGACACTCAGATCGTTCTTCTCCCTGAGGCATCCTTTCCTTCTCTTAAAGGTTAGCTTGGCCGTACCTGAGGGTGAGGAACCTTGAGTTCCTCAGTTGAGGTGAGAGACCAGCCCACCCTGAGCAGCACCATTTCCTGGCTGGTATTCTGAACCCCTTGAGTGGAAAAGGAGCTGAGCAAGGGCTTACACTCACTGTCTTCTGCTTCCTCAGACACCGAGCGAGCCTCTGCTCCAGTCTCCTGCTGCCTTGACTGCCTGGCCAACAATGGCTGCACCCTAGAACTGTGAGCACTGTGAATGCTCTATCCGGAAGTTTCTTTTGCCAGAAACCCGGAAACAGGGAGAGAAGTCAAGACACCCTCCAGCCATGCTGGTTACCTTTCTACCTCTTGAACCTGCCAGAGGGTTTCCTGCTCGTCGCCTCGGAAGAGACTTCCGGGCTGGCTCTTGTTCCTGCTTCAGGATGTGTCTCTAATGTCATTGTAGTGACTCAAAGACTGGTCACAGCAGGTATGGTACACTATACTGTTCTTTTATTTTGTTATTGATAAATTGACTGTCTGTCTGTCCCACTAATATGTGAACACTGGGAACATAGGGAACAAACATAGGTAGATCCTTGCTTGTTCTCAAGACTTGGTTCAAGTACTGTTGGGTTTGATTTTTTTGTTTTTTTGTCTTTTTGGGTTTTTTTCTGTTCTCAGGGTCTGACAAATAGCCAATAACTGTTGAAAGAATGAATAAATGAATACAAAAAGAGATAAAAGGCAATGGTTTGGAAAACAAATGTATAAAGACTAAGAGGAAAAAAATTGCGAAACCACAAAAACCAAGCTGGCAATAAAAGGGAGCGTTTCTGAACTTCAGGGTTATTACTCTAGAACGAGCAGAGCATCGGTTGCTTCAGGTTGCTATAAATCAACGTGTTTCAAATTTGTTCATCTGTTATTAAAATTCTAACAGTGTTTTTCCCTCCGTCTGACAACTAGACAATGCTTGTTAACGTGCTCCATCTCAGGAGTTAATAATAAGAAAATTATAGTTGGGCAATGATGGCCCATGTGGGAGGCAGAGGTAGGAGAATCTCTCTGTTTGAGGCTAGCCTGCTCTGCAGGCAGAGTACCAGGACAGCCAGAGCTGTACAGAGAAACCTTGATTCAAAAAACCAAACAACAACAACAACAACAACAAAAGCCATCGCCCCCTAAAAGAATACATAATGTTATAAAGTTCTTTTAACCTGATTCTGGGCCACTAAAAATATCCTTTAAAAGCTAATTATGGGGGCTGGAGAGATGGCTCAGAGGTTAAGAGCACTGACTGCTCTTCCAGAGGTCCTGAGTTCAAAATCCCAGCAACCACATGGTGGCTCACAACCATCTGTAGTGGGATGTAATGCCCTCTTCTGGTGTGTCTGAAGAAAGTTATGTTATACCCATATGCATAAAATAAATAAATCTTTTAAAAAGCAAGCTAATCACTTTCTATAGTTCAAGGACAAGGAAGGTGGAGGCAGGAAATCAGGATATCCTCTGCTACATATCAGAGTTATATGAGCTCCTGCCCCAGAAAAAGCCAAAGCAAACAATTTTGTTTTGTTTTGTTTTGTTTTGTTTTGTTTTGTTTTAACTTGGCATATGTAACTAGATGCATCACACTTGGAAAGCTGAGACAGGAGGATCACTATGATTTACAGTCTAAGACATAGAGTAACACTTTGTCTTAAAAAAGCAATAATCAAAATCAAACACCCCCAAACCAGCTATTTAATTATCGGGTACATGATAGATCTAGTTCTATGGAAGCACATATATGTTGCCAAGTACTATAAATGCTAAATATGTTTGGAGTAAGAGTCATCGTTAAGGCCTGCTTGACTTTATGTGGTGCTAACATTAGTACGTGAACTGAGCTGCCGCTAATGAGTCGGGTATGTTGAGTCCTTATCATTTGGGATAACGAACTGAATGTTGCTAGGGTTGGATAGAACCAGCTGTCACTTGCTCCCTTCTGGAGGGGACGAATGCTCTTCCCAAGAGGACTTTGTCGCCAGAAAGTACCAAGTATAGGTGACATTTAAAATAGCTATGTGATTTGATATAAAAGTTCCACTATTTCTTCTAATACCCTTTACCCCAGGCATCCTGCTAAATGCCCTCCATAGTAAGAATTTATACTTAAATATAACTTCCAACTTTCTAGCCAGTTTTCCTTGATCTTAGCTATACAAAGTGGGTAACAGTTGCTTAGGAATTCATTCTATCATGGTCGATGTCAAAGATGATGCTGAGTTTATGGCTTTTTTTTTTTTTTCAGTTTCACAGAATGAAAACAGTTCTCTAGGGCTGGAGAGATGGCTTAGTGGTCAAGAACTCTGACTGCTCTTCGGGAGATTGGAGTTCAATTCCCAGCAACCACATGGTGGCTCACAACCATCTGTAATGAGATCTGATGCCCTCTTCTGGTGTGTCTGAAGACAGCTGCAGTATACTCGCATACCTAAGATAAATAAATAAATCTTTTTTTAAGAAGACAGAAAAAGAAAACAGTTCTCTACACTATCAAGAACAAACTGAAATCTGAAATCTGTTTTTTGACACCAGAATTAAAAACATCGGTCACCATGAGCAGAGAAGGGAGGGGACCTCTCAAAGGAATAAAACCCAACCCTCCCAGCTCCGAGTGCCTGAATCCAGACGGAAGGTCACTGGCTTCTGTCAAGGGCTCTTGTTAGTTTGTTATTTTAGGGCTGCTCTAGGGAGCTGGCGATATAGGAAAGACCTTGTTCCTACTGGTTGCTATAAATAAGTTGAATCATTAGATCATGTCTTGAAGGAGTTTTATAGAAATACCAGGCATAGCTTCCAGTACAGCCATTTATACAAGCAACTCTTAATGTGTGGTGTCTTGGGAGCAATGCTAAGCCACGTAATAATAAAGGGCGTTACTACTGCTGCTCAGGCATATTTGTGTGACAGATTAGACAGTTTGGGCACCTACTTACAGGTCAAAGCCTGCAGGCCTTGAAAGGAGAAAGCGGGAGGGAGCTCACCCCACCTGGCCTGCAGCACTCAGGCAGCCATGTAATCCCACTGAACCTGTCTGGTAGCTTGGCAGTAAAGGCTGTTGCTGGCAGATAAGACCCTCTTGGGAAGCCTGATAGCTCCTGTCAATAAGGAAACTGCAGAGGGCCAAATTTCCAAGCCACGAAAAGAAAAAAAAAAAATCTCTGGTTTGAAAATGTGCAGATAAACAATCATGACCTTGAGCTGTGGAAAATAGCGTTTATTAAGGAAAGATAGACCACAATTCTTTGCTTTCTAGTAGTCAGTCAGACATATGCAAATCTCTCTTCTCATCCTGACTAGAGCAGCTATTGTTTTCTCCAAGCGGTTGCATCACCAGAGACTGAAGGTCTCTGCGGCCCTTCAGCAGCAGTTTGGACTGTGTGGCAAAGCAAGGCCGATGTTTCACTATTCGGGAGTTACTGCAGACTCCATTTTTGAAGCTCCATGAATGTTCCTCTCTCTTGATGTGGACTAAATCAGAGAGCAAATGACTGTGCCCAGGAGAAAATGAGTTGGGAAGCTAGAGCTGTGGTTCTCAGCCTATGAACTCGCTGGGGTGGAAGAACCCTCTCACAGGGGTCGCGTATCAGATGTCCTGCATATCAGATATTTCCCTTACACTTAATAACAGTAGTAAGTTTACAGTTATGAAGTAGCATCGAAATGGTTTTATGGTTGGGAATCGCTACAACGTGAGGAACTGTAGTAAAGGCCGCATAAGACTGAAAACCACTGGTCTAGAAGAACGGGAGCTGTCTGGGGCTCTGGAAGCCCAGATGTTCACCCAAAGGTCCGTACCACACTCTTCCCCAGGGACGAGAGAGGCGACCCCCAAAAGGGCTGCTGAGTCCAGACTTTACAAAACTCCTGGTCACTGGGAAAGGGATACATTGATGCACACCAAATACCTAAGAAGGGTGACTTGGAGCCTTCTACAGATAAAAGAGTGCAAAGATGTTGCAGAAGGAAGGGAAGGACTGCTGTAATTGGGGCGGGGTGGGGGCTGGAGTGAGGAAGCCCAGGGATGTAGAACGACCCCGCCCCTAACCCCACCCCTCGCCCCTGAGGTCAGTGACTGTCCTCTGCAGATAGCACTGCTCCAGTGTTAAGGCAGTTACTTAGCTTGTCTCTAATGGTCACGGTTTCAACTTGGATAACAGAAGTTTACATAGGAATGAACTCAAGAGAAAAATCCACCAGTGCCGAGGACACACTCAGCTGATGCGGTTCAGTAGGGCTGGAGCGTTTAGAAAGCTTGGGTTTCGTCCCCAGCAGTACAGAAAGCCAGTCCCGGAGGTGCTTGCCAGTAATAATGACACTTGGAGGTGAAGAGGAAGATAGAAAAATTAAAGTTCGTCCCTGGCTGCACAGTGAGTCGGAGGAAAGCCTGGGATAGAGGAGACAATGTCTCAACAAACAATGCTCTGATGGCTCAGGCCTGAAGTCCTTCACTTTGGAAGCTGAGGCAGGAGGATTGCTGAATATTGGAAGCAAAGCAGTTTCCAAGCCAGTGAAACTTTGTCTTAACAAGGCAAAACCGGTTGGGGATTTAGCTCAGTGGTAAAGCGCTTGCCTAGCAAGCGCAAGGCCCTGGGTTCGGTCCTCAGCTTCGGGAAAAAAAAAAAAAAAAAAAAAAAAAAAAAAAGGCAAAACCTTTTCCCAATCTATCATTTATCTATTGAATTAGCTGCTGTATTTTTCTCACACTGTGTGATGGTTTGTATATGCTCGGCCCAAGGAGTTATTAGAAGGTGTGGCCTTGTTGGAGTAGGTGTCACTGTGGGTGTGGACTTTAAGAGCCTCATCCTAGCTGCCTGGAAGCCAGTATTCTGCTAGCAGCCTTCAGGTGAAGATGTAGAACTCTCAGCTCCTCCTGCACCATGCCTGCCTGGATGCTGCCATGTTCCTGCCTTGATGATAATGGACTGGACCTCTGAACCTGTAAGCCAGCCCCAGTGAAATATTGTTTTTATGAGTTGCCTTGGCCATGGTGTCTGTTCACAGCAGTTAAAACCCTAAGACACACTATAATACTTTTCATATCTGAGTAGTTCTCTACCTTTCCTTTTATTGTTTCAGGGTTTGTTTTCTGCTTAAAAGTCCTTTTATCCATGCTTACACTTCTTTACTGCTTACTAATGGGCAAATCATACATATTTACTTTTTTTTTTTTTTTTTTTTTTGGTTCTTTTTTTCGGAGCTGGGGACCGAACCCAGGGCCTTGTGCTTCCTAGGTAAGCGCTCTACCACTGAGCTAAATCCTCAGCCCCACATATTTACTTTTTAAAAAAATATTTTTTTAATTTTATGTGCTTTCGAGGTTGCCTGCATGTGTGCCCCACACATGAGCTCCTGTGCGAGTGCTGAAAAACCAACTCAGGTCCTCTGTGAGAACAGCAAGTGTGCTTAGTGCTGAGCCATCACCCCCGCTCCATATACTTATACAGCACGATGTTTTCAAACACTAGCACACTCGCATAGAGCAGAATGGCTCAGTCGAGCCTACTAACTAACATGTGCATTTCCCCATGCACGTTTGTGGAACGAACACCTAAGACATAGTCTCAGCCATCTCTTGCCTTCTTTGCAATAGATCTCAACTCGTTCTTCCTACCGACCTGAAATTTTACGAGCTAAATTTGTACTGTTGCTTTTTGATTAATTATTTTTTTGCATTTATCTCACATTCATCTGAAAGTGGTTTCTAAGGTGTGCTAGTCACTTTGCTTGTGGCTATAGCCTGGTACCTGAAAAGAAGGAACTGAAGAGAGGAGAGATTTGTTTTGGCTCTGAGTTTGAGAATACACAGTCCTTGGGGGTGGGGGGGTTCAGGGCAGCAGGGGTGGCCTTGGGACTCACGTAGAATGGACCAGACAGAAGACAAAGAGCAATGGTGGAGTTCTTTGGGCTTTCTCTGTTCCAGGTCCCAGTCTGGACACCTTAACCCTTGGGATCAGTCTTCACTGCTCAGTGAAGCCTTTCTGGAAATGCCATCAAAGGCCATGCAGAGGCGTCTCTGAAGTGAGTCTTAATCCAGTCAAGTTTACGATGAAGATTGGCGTTCGTGCATAGTGGAAGGGAACTTCTTTTTTAAGATTTATTTATTTTAATTTATGTGAATACACTGTAGCTGTCTTCAGACACACCAGAAGAGGGCATCAGATCCCATTACAGATGGTTGTGAGCCACCATGTGGTTCCTGGGAATTGACCGCTGAGCCATCTCTCCATCTCCTTTTACCACATGTACAGTGAGTTATTTGGTGGAGAATAGGCCCTTCTTAAGAGACAGATTAAAGTGTAGCCTTTTATATATACTAACTTACTGTGTGTCCTAGTATCTGGGGCATTTGCAAACTATGCAGTTAAAACACCACAGGCTGAACCCAGGCAGGGGAGATGCTGTCTGCCAACCACTGATACAGGGCTATTGTGCAGGCTGTGGGGATGGCAGTCCTGCCTCGAAGCTATTTCTGCCTTTTCTATTCCGTTTCAATGACTTATTTGTCTATTCCCCTGCCAAGACCATATTGTTCTAATTCACAGGCCTTTGGAGTATTTTGGTATCTGAGACTATTTGGGTGTTTTCCTTTTCTTTTTCTTGGCTATTCTCATATATTTATTCTCACGCTTGAACTTTAAGTCCTGCTTATGTAGCTCTAAAGCGGTGCTTTCATATAGACAATAGAGTTATAGGAGTTTTGAATGATGTTGCAAAAAAGATTTCTCTTTTACGATATAGCTTTCCATTCTCCCCTAGCAATAAAAAGTTTCAGCCGGGCATATAGCTCCTCAAATAAATTCTAAAAATGTCATTGCAGCTTCTGAGTCCTGCCTGAGGTAAACAAACCCACAGGATTCTCACTGACCAGCTGCCCCTGCAGAACTGCAGCTACCCTGCCCTCAGCTCTTAGCTCTCGGTAGGGACCTACTCTGAAGACCTTTCTTCTGGGAGCCAATCAAGGCCAATGCCTGCCTGGCCCGTTTTTTTGTATTGTTGTTGTTTCTGGGTTTGTTTTTGTCTTGATGTGGAGTTGGGGGTGTTTGCATGTATCTTTGTACATTCTTGTGGAAGTTGGAGGTTGATGTCACATATCTTCCTCAATCTGCTAACTGTGTGTTTTGAAGACAGGGTCTCTAGACCTGTCATTCACTTTGTTTGGCCAATATGTCCCATGGATCCTCCGGTCTCTACCTTCCCACCACTGGGATTATGGGTGTGGTGGCACTGTTATTTGATCTCACAGTGACCCCTGAGATTGTGTTACTTACTGGAAAAAAAAAAACTGTTTCTAGTCGGAGAGCTGCCTTTTCCTTTTGGGCTGTGGGCTGAGGAGGAAGGTCAGCTGGGTTCTTTCTCTGTCTCTGAGCTAGCAGGCTTTTACCCCGGCATCTGGCCTCCGAGTCTTCGTTGGTAAAATTCAACAACTGAGTTAAAAAACAAAACAAAAAACAAAACAAAAAACAAACAAACAAAAAAAAAAAAACCAAGAGTTGTTGGGACTTTAAATGGGTCCTGGGGATTGAGCCCATATCCTTGTGCTTGCCTGTCAGCAGTGTACCCACTGAGGCTCTGCTCCAGCCCCTGTCTGTTATTTTAAAGTGAACTCCATAGGTTCAGGGCAGTTAAAGAGCCTCTTAGAATGAGTACTAGCTAAGGTCATTGTTGTGACTGCATCCATTTTGAGTGATAGCTCTTTTCTGGATACTGATCCTAAGATCACTCACAGGAAGCCTACTGCTGTCAGTCTCTATGTTACCAGTTCCTAGGTAACTAACCACCCTCAGACCTTCAAGTTCTTGAAGGAGAGCACTTGGATGCAGACATGGTCAAGTATTAAGAGACAAAGAAACAGTCTGAGTTGGATGTGGTTGAACACCTTACCAGTTCGAAATGACCCAAGCTTACAAAGGGAAAAGTGAATTTCTAGGTTAGGGGGGTACGGGGGGGTCAATAATGGTCCCCAAAGGTTCATATATTTAAACATTTATTCCCAGTTAGTGGAACTATTTGGGAAGGATTAGGAGGTGTGGGTTTGTTGGGATAGGTGTGTTACTGGGGTGGGCTTCGAGGTTTCAAAAGTCCACTCCAGTCTTACTCTCTCTTTGCCTGCTGTCTTCTTATTTTTTTTTTCCGGAGCTGGGGACCAAACTCAGGGCCTTGCGCTTGCTAGGCAAGCGCTCTACCACTGAGCTAAATCCCCAACCCTGCCTGCTGTCTTCAAATGAGGCTTTAAGCTCTCAGCTACTGCTTCAGCTGCGCCTTGCCTGCTGCCTACCGATGGCCATAGATAAACCCTCTGAAGCTGTAAACAAGCCCCCCAGTTAAATGCTTCCTTTTATAAGTTGCTTTGAAATAGTGTCTCCTCAAACAGTGACTAAGAAGACAGTTGCTTAAATCACTGGTTGTATTAATAGGCCTTAAGACAGGGAGGGTTATTAACTCTTGTAATATTCAATTCTCCTACCTAAAACACGTTACATTCTTCTCTTTAGGACAATCTTATCATTAAAAAAAAACATAACTTCTAAACATGTTTTATGTATTCACACTTTTAAAGCTATTTATTTACTCTGTGTGTGTGTGTGTGTGTGTGTGTGTGTGTGTGTGTGTGTGTGTGTGTCTACATGTGCGGACACATGCTATAGCATGCACATAGAGATCAGAGCTGGTTCTTCCCTATCATGTAAGCTGTGATGACTGAAGTAATCAGGCTGAGCAGTGAATGCCTTTACCTGCTGAGCCATCTCGATGGTCCTCATTTTCTTCATACATGTCTTGAATCTTTCATGTTATGTCTTTTATAAGAATTAACTTATAATTATTTTGCTAATGAGAATGAATGTTTTTCCCCTCTTCTATCAGTGGCCATTTTCAAAGTAGAAAAAAAGAGACATCGTACGTTTCTACAGGGTGTGCTGAAATGAATTCTAAGTGCATGTTCCTTGTGTAGGAGCTGAGAGCACTTTAACTCTGAGGCTTGAGTGTGGTAGCCTAAGGACACATCCTGACTCCACTACTTTCTGTGAGGAAGCTCCTTGGTGTCTCTGGCTCTCAGCTTCCTCACTCATGGGGTTATAAAAGGTATAAAACACATACTTAGATTGGGCACATTCCACTCTTAAAGACTATTCAGGCATTCAGTGATGCTCCAATCAGACGCCATCAGCCACAAGTCGTGAGCGAGCGCTCTGCAGGGCAATATGGGGGACACACGTTTGAAGTTTCTTAAGGCGTTCAAGGAAGTAAGACCGAGAAAGTGCACTTGGTCAGTTGAAGTGGGAAGTCATACGTAGCTGTCTGTTGGAGTTGTCAGTTACATTGGAGTTGTCGGTTACATTTATTTTTGCTATTTCTGTCGGGCTTTGCTTTGATGATGAGGCAACAGAGGTCTGGGAGTCATCTCCACCTGCTGACCTTCCAAGGAAAAGATTTTAAACAGTGGACTAGATGCATGTATACATAGGAAGCTGTTAAAAAACATTCGGTATGTTCTAAAATCTCAAAAGAACGGTAGCATTAGTGGCCTGATTTCAGTCATCGTGCTCAATATGGTGGTAGGTGATGATGATGGCAGCATTTGGTAGGCCGAGGCAGGGGGATTTCCAGTTTGAAATAATAACACCCTATGTAAAAAAAAATAACAAAAACAAAAAACAAAAAATCCCCCAAAACTAAAAGAACAAACAAAAGTTAGAGCATTATGAAAAATTCTATAAAAAGCCCACTCTGATAGACAGCCCACTCTGATAGACAGCCCACCTTCTGTGACAGACAGCCCACTCTGATAGACAGTCCACCCACTGTGATAGACAGCCCACTGTGAGGTACAGCCCACTGTGATAGACAGCCCACTGTGATAGACAGCCTGCTCTGATAGACAGCCCACTGTGATAGACAGTACACTCTGATAGACAGCCCACCCTGATAGACAGCTCACTGTGATAGACAGCCCACCCACTGTGATAGACCGCCCACTTTGATAGACAGCCCACCCACTCTGACAGACAGCTCACCTACTGTGATAGACAGCCCACTCTGATAGACAGCCCACTCTGATAGACAGCCTGCTGTGATAGACAGCTAGCTACTGGGTCTTTAAGTGAAACTTGAAGACTTACACACTATAATTAATGCTGTAATAATAACAAAGGTTTATTTCTTACTGGCTAGTGTGTTCCACAGAACCTCTCCAGGACCCAGCTCAACAGGTCTTACACTAGCTTTAGGGGAAGGGACCAGGGAGGCTTCCCATCCAGCTGTCAGATGGTTTTTGACTGAGTGCCCTTGAGAGCAGTCATGAGGCTGGGGCTTGCCTACCTTCCAGGCAGAGAAGAGTACCAGACAAGGCACAGGATACCAGCATCAACCACATTACCCGCCATAGTGGTCCTAGTGTGCGCTGATGCACACTAGCCATTGACTTTTAGATTTGTGTTTGGTTTGTTTTTGGACCAGGGACTGGCCTTGAGCTGGATGAACTAGTTTAAGAAAGACAACCTTGAAGTCCCCATCTGCTCACCCCATATCAGAAGCACTGGGATTCGAGGCGTGCAACAACACACCTGGCTGTTGTTCATCAGTTCATTGGTGGTTTAGGGAACATAATAAAAATTTCCATCCAAGCCATCCATTTAAACAGCCTTACAGTTGAGGTTTATACGCACGACAAAGGTCATACATCGCAGCACCAACACTGATAAGGGAACGGTTGGGACTCTGTCAGTTACGAACTTCTAAACCCACACAGGAGGAAGACAAAGAAAGAGGAGGGAACAAAAGGACTTTTGCCTGAACTACCTCCAGTTGTAAAATCGTTCCCAGGGTTGTCTAACATCCAGAGATAAGAAAACGAGGCCCAGGAGAGTTTAAGCCATTTGCCGGAAGTCACAGTTCGCCAGGGATGGGTTGGAACACCAAAGCCAGGTATGGAGTAGCTGTGACATGCTAAGTGTCAGGGTCAAAGGAAAATCCACTGCCCCTAATTCTGGGGTCCCATTCTGTTCCCCTCTACCAAAGGAGTCATTTTCCTATCGCTGTCAGCAGTAACAAATGACTCTCTGTGGTGTCGAGGCATAGGCTGGCCTCCAGTAGAGCAAGGAGCTGTATCTTTTCTCAGCTCTTCTTATCCTGCCCCAAACTTCCCAGCTCGTGGGCTTTCCTCCCCAGCCGCTCATTCCCAAATAACCCTGGCATTTTGGCCTTGTGCTCTCTTGGTTTTCTCTCTTGTCTCTCTTACCCCTCTCTCCCTGCCCTCCCCCTCCTCCTCTCATGGTCCATCCAGTCTGCTGGCCTTATTGACTGTGCTGCTTTCTCTCCCAGCTCTGGACTCTTCCAGAAGCCTCAGACTGTCCTCTCCCTCCTATCTACAATAAAACCCTTCCCCTTAGCCAGACCTTGGAGAGGTCATGTCCTCACTTTACGCAATAAACAAGGTAGGATCCAAAGTCCCTACGGCCCTTTCTAGTAGAAATATGATACCTCCATTCACAGCCGTACTGGGGACCTCTGAGGGTTTACCTAAAAACCACTTTTTTTTTTTTTGGTTCTTTTTTTCGGAGCTGGGGACCGAACCCAGGGCCTTGCGCTTCCTAGGTAAGCGCTCTACCACTGAGCTAAATCCCCAGCCCCTAAAAACCACTTTCTTGAAAGGAGCTGCATGTGTTAAGGTATAGTGAAGTCATATAGTAATTGAGAAGTTTTTCCCCCTTCCACATCCTCATCTTGATGTGAAGGAACAGCCCATGTTTTCTGGGCTGACTTGCTTTTCATAGTCACCCAGGAGCCTAACTTTCTCTCAGGGTCTCTGAATCACTTTCCAGGGCTTGTCACCAAAATGAGGTTAGCACATCCACATTCTAGTCAGCAAGAAAGGGAAAGACGTCGTGATGGTGTGTCTAGGCTCTGGCTTTGAGATGTTACGGAGGAAGAAGGGCAAGAGAAAGAGGAAGTACATTGTTTTATGGTAGGAGAGATGAGTTGAGAGTAGGGAATTTAATCAGTTGAAAGCGTGAAGATTACTTCATCACTGTGACAGAAGACTTGAGGCAACTGACTTATAGAAGAAAAGTGTATTTTAGCTCATGGACCAGAGTTTTCAGCTGGTGGTCACTTGGCCCTGCCCTCTGGGCCTGTGGTGAAGTAGAACATCCGTGATGCATGGTGGAGCAAAGTTGTTAACTCACGGTGGCTGGGATGCAAAAGAGAGAGGAGCTGGACTCCAGCATTCCTTCAAGACACAGGCCAGTGACATTTCCTGCCTCTTAAAGGCACCACCACCTCCTCGTAATGCCACAGGCTGGTGACTAAGCCTTTCCACACATAAGCCTTTGGGGACATTTAACATAGAGTCAGAGGACAGACTGCTGTCTCTTCTCTCTCTGCACCTTCTTTTATCTTAAGTGCAGTAGGAGAAGAACAACCCAGAGGGCTTGTCAGTGAAAGAGCGCCTCATGATTGTGTGGACAAAGAGTGCTGAAAGGTCAGGCTTGAGTTAAACAAGATGAAGGGGCTGAGGGGGAGTCAGGGCTGAAGGGAGAGGCTGAGGCTGAGGGGCTTGGGTAGTTGGATTTTCTATTTAGCCAGTCAGGAAAATATTTTTCTAAGCCACATGCCATGGCATTCACCTGTAATCCCAGCACTGAGACAAGATTCGTACTGAGCATTGAGAGGCTGAGGCAGGAGAATTGCTAGTTTGAGGTCAACCTGTGTTACAGAGGAAGTTTGAGGTCGTGGTGAGCTACATATTGTCTTAATAAAACAGCATCCAAACCCATCTCACCTATTTCTGTAATAAATGTGATTTTTAAGTCGGGAGGAGTCAGAAGGAAGGCTCAAGGGGATTTCATCTCTGACTGGGTGGTGGCTTTTTGCTGTTTCCTGCCTTCAAGAGTGTTGAAGGGTTTCTGTTCGTTTTCTTTTTTTTTTCTTTTTTCTTTTTTTTTTTTTTTTTTTTGGTTCTTTTTTTTCGGAGTTGGGGACCGAACCCAGGGCCTTGCGCTTCCGAACCCAGGGCCTTGCGCTTCCTAGGCAAGCGCTCTACCACTGAGCTAAATCCCCAACCCCTTCTGTTCGTTTTCTAGGGACAGAGTCTCACTCTGTGGTTCATGCTGGCCTGGAACGTGCCATCTAGCTCAAGCTGGCCTTAAACTCACGACTCTCCAGCCTCCCTTTTGAAATGCAAGGCTCTCCTGCGCTCTGCAGATGCCCTAAGCCAATTAGGCAGGTAGGACAGCCGCGGCCAGCTTGGAGGCGACTGAAATGTGATTCCCTGACTGGGTGAGAGACTGGGTCCAGTTCCTTCTCCTGGGAGATCCTCTCTTGGGCACTGTTTTTTTTTTTTTTTTTAACCCTCAGACGTACTTTATCGGGAGCTGGGGCTGAGAGGCCTCCTCAGTCCTACAGGCTGTGATGAGCAGGCGACTTCCTTCTGTAGGAGGGAGGAGAGGTGTCTCATTACTTCCCTTTCTTCTCCGGATAGCTCGGGCTGCCTCCTGCAGAGAGGAAAACCCAGATCTAAGGGACGTTTTCGGACTCCAGGCAGTTACCAGTCCTTCAGCAGCCTCTAGCTCCCCCTAAGGTTTGTCTCTGCTAATTGCCGCAGTCTTAGTGATGTAAAAGTCGCGGGAGAGGAGGGGGTGCAGTGCGAGGGGGGTGCGGCTAGTCTACTTGCTTTTTCCTGGAGTTCTCTTTTTACCCCAAGTTTGTCTTTCGCCTATATTACTCATCGATTTCTACGCCGAAAGCAAACTACCAGGTTCTCAATGGAGGCACAGACAAGTACCATTTTTGAAGCGGTCTAAAAACAGGAGTATGGCTTTTGAGAAGAGCTAAAAGAGGACCTAGAAGAAATGCCACGTTCTTGGTACAAAGAGGTAGTTTGTGGTAAGAAGCTTAACATTTGGAATTTCAAGGTGTACAGAAACATCGAAAGCAGGTTATTCAAATGCAGCTCCAAGAAGTTAGCGGAACCTGGGCATAGTGGTACATGTTTATGACCCCAACATAGAAGAGGTGGAGGCAGGGGGATCCGGAGTTTAAGGTCATTCTCCACCACAGAGCAAGTTGGAAGACTACCTGGGCTCCACGAGACTAGGTTCTAGGTGCTCCCAACCCCCAACAGGAGAAGAAGGCAGGAGCATAAATTCAAGCAAATCAAAGAACTCTTAACGTAGAAAAGGCAGTTCCATGATCGACTCTGTTACCAAAGACTTAACATGTCCACCACAGTGTTATTTATTGTGGCAAATTTTTTTGGAAGTAGTTTTATTGTCTGATAACTAAATGATAAATAAATTATGATACAATGAAGTTGAGTAACTGTAAAACAGTTTTAGAAACATTGTGCGCACGCATGCGTGTGCGTGTGTGTGTGTGCCCTAATCTATGTGTGCACCATGATCATGAAGATACCCTCAATGGCCAGAAGAAGGTGCTGGAGGCCCTGGAACAGACGCTTGTGAGCCATTCAACATTGGTGGTGGGACCTGAACCCAGGACTTCTGCAGGGGCAGCAAGTGCTCCTAACTGCTGAGTCATTTCTCTAGCACCCCAAAAATAGATTTTGAAAAATTCTTGCAGGACTGAAAAGGTTAAATGTTAAGTAAAAGAATATTTATACTCTGTTTTCTCTTCAGATCGTATAAATCTTTCGCCTTTTACTAAAGATTTCTGTGGAGAGGAACAATTCTGAGTCTTAAACCAATTTTTTGAGGCCTTGCTTTTATAAGACTATTTAAAAAAAGAATATTTATCTTGTCTAGCACATGTGCATGGTACATGTAGAAAAATAAGAGAATATTGTTTAGTAGATTTCTGCCTATTGTGTCCTCCTGTTTCTGTTTTTAGAATGTCTACAGTGATCAAGTATCATTTTTCAGAATCAGAAAAACTTTCGTGAATATTAATACCACAGGGGATTTATATCTAACATTGATATATTGAGAATTAATGGAAGCAACTGGACTTAAGAATAATAAGGTACATTTTTGGTGTAAAAGCTCTGGTTTTTGAAAAGACTAAATAAATATATCTATAGCAAAACAGTAGCAGCAAAAACCAGACACAAGTGCACTTCTGTGGCACACAGGTCATTTCCCTAGCTTGAGACATTTCTGTGAGGCCACTGATAAGGCATATTCTCTCACGATTTACCAAATGCCCACAGTTCCTATTGGAAAAATGAGTTGAAATCATGAAAATAACAAGGAAATCTTAATGCTCCATCAACTACTCTCTCGAGTGTCAGCTTCTGTGCTCTGAAGTAAACTCCCAGGGCAAGCAAGGAAGCCTGGGCTCAGCTAGGGTGACACGGGGTTGCCTTTCTGGGGTTACAGTGAAAAGTGGAAAAAGGACAGGAAAGCCAGGTAGTTCATAACCAGCCAGACCCACTGGGCACACTCAGCACCCACTAAGACAGTTAAAAATACATAAAAGCACAGTGTACCTAGAAAAAGCCATTTACCATGGAATGATTTAAGTTATCACTTCCAGTTGGCTCCAGAGGACCTGGACATCTATATCCTAATGCACCCAAATCATTTCCCATCCCGAAGCAGTGAGGCTCGGAGCACCTTGGTGTGCAGTAGTGAATTCCAAGTTTTAGTTCAGAGATCAGCCACTTATCTTTGGGTTTCAGACAGTCTGGAAACCCCACGGTAAGCCCCTTTGCTGGGTGGCAGCCAGGCCCAGGAAGGGAGCTCAAAAACACAGAAGCACAAATACAAGAGCTTATTATTTTCTTTCCCAACTGTGGGGCAGTCGGGGAAAAAATTAACCCTCTCATTTGTCTACCTCAATAGCAGGCTTTAACCGGTCTGTAGCCACAGACAGCAGAGGTAACTGCACTAATTAGTTTGGTATGGAGGGACATCAGGACGGGGAGCTTTGGGGAACTCGAGTAATTTAGCTGAGGATGAGGAGGGAGAGAGAAATATGAAGAGAGGGGGAGCTGGGCGAGAAGGGGAGGAGGGATGAAAGGAAGCGGCAAGGAGGAGGGAGGAGACGATAGGGTGTTCTGTCTTAGAAAGTTGATGTACAGGCTCCAGATGATCGGAAGAAATTCTGCCGCAAGGCTCCTGAACCTCAAGGCTGAACTTGGTAAGGAGCTGGAGTTTCCTGTTGGTAGTAAGAAAACCACAGGGCACAGGTGTGTGTGTGTGTGTGTGTGTGTGTGTGTGTGTGTGTGTGTGTGTGTGTGTGTGTGTGTTGTGGTGGTGGTTGGTGGTGTTTGTGTGGTGTGGTATGTGTGGGGTGTGTGTGTGTGGGTCCGGGAAGAAAGCAACAGGGGTTAAAATTTCCCTAGTTCTGACCTCCCTGGAGTTGCTTCCACATCGGCTCTCTTGTCCTTTGCTGTCAGAGTCACTTTCTCAGTTGGAGGTGATTGGTCAGTTACCCCACTTTCCTGTGGGGTTTCTAAATTTAAACTGTGAATCCTCAAACTGCCAGGCGTGCCAGAGAGGGTTGCTAGAATGTGAGTCTCCTTTAGAAGTAGAGGCAGGTAATTAGGCCAGGAAAGTAGCTCTCCTTCTCAGTGGTGTGCAAGCATCAAATGCTGCTTCTTTTTCTTTTTCAGTAAACAGGCTAAGAGGGAGTTCCAGACCGATGTGGAGCAGAATACTACAGGCCTGCAGGAAGTGACATTTCAAGACTGGCTTCTAAGCCTGTCATTTCATGAGCCCAAAAAAGCAAGGCAATGCTCACACCAAAGACAATACCAGTTGTGGGAAGATTGCTCTCATAAGTCCTTTGGGTGCTGGTGTCTAGGTGCTATGATTTTAAACACAAGCCATAATTAGAAATGAAAGAGGAAAACCAAAGAACTTTCAGGGAAAGGTTGTGGCTATCTGGAGACTTTTTTGAGACAAAATAAGGGCTGGGTGGTATAGCACATGTGTCAGCCCTGGGTTTGATACCCAGCACTGCCTCAAACAAGTGAAATGCTGGATATACATACATACACAAACATACAAACATACATACATACATACATACATACATATTCATACATACATACATACATACATACATACATACATACATACACTACATGCCTACATTATGTGGTAAGGGTTAAACCCAGGGCCCTGTAGACCTTGTATACAGCAAACAAACTCCACCGAACTGCACCCCTAGCCCTCGAAAACTTTTTGGATAGAGGATATAGTCTTATACTTGCTGCTTACTTAAAGCCTTGAAAGATCTTTCATTTTCTTTCCACCCCCTCCCTGAGCTGAGGATTAAACCCGGGGCCTTGCGCTTGCTAAGCGCACTGAGCTAAATCCCTGACCCCTTTCATTTTATTTATTTATTTTTCCAAGATTTATTCTTCTGTGTAGCCCTGGCTGTCTTGGAACTTGCTTTGTAGACCAGGCTGGCCTCAAACTTAAGAGATCAGCCTGCCTCTAGGATTAAAGGTGCCAGTATCACCTGGATGGCTTTAAAGATCTTTGTAAGTCTAAGGCTGGAGGGATGGCTCAGAGGTTAAGTGCACTGACTGCTCTTCCAGAGGTCCTGAGTTCAATTCCCAGCCACCACATGGTGGCTCACAACCATTCAAAATGGAATCTAATGCTCTCTTCTGGTGTATCTGAAGACAGCAATGGTGTATTCACATTAAAAAAAAAAAATCTTAAAAGAAGATAAGTCTAAGACCTTGATATATGTATTGATTTTCCTAAAATATTTGTCTGGTCCATCTTAATGTTTCTGGCATTAAGTTTTGGGTATTAATTCTCTAGATATATGCATTTGAATACCCCAAGGGTGAGACATTCTTTGAACCAAATACACATGAATAACTTACAGATGACTTCTGGCACTCATTCCTCAGTGGTTTTACTGGCCCGGGAGTGACAATGCCTGTCTCCGTTGAGTAAATTTATTTTTAAATCTTTAAAAATTTAAAACGTTGCCAGGTGTGGTAGAACATACCTTTTTATCCTAGAACTTGTCTAAGAGAGTCCAGGACAGCCAGGGCTTTGTTATACAGAGAAACCCTGTCTTGAAAAACAAAGCCAAAATTTTAAATGTTGATAGATTTCCACTCTCCCTATTTTTTAAACATAAAAAAATCCTGTGTGTGTGTGTGTGTGTGTGTGTGTGTGTGTGTGTGTGTGTGCGCGTGCAGATTGAAGGACAGCTTGTAGAAGTTGGTTCTGTGTACTTGAGGATTGGATTCAAGTTGTCCAGTTTGCCAGCTTACTAACCACCCTGGACTACCTCCTCCACCCTCCAGTAAATCCCTCTTTGTACCTCATTTCCTTGGAAAGGGTTGATGAAGCCTCTTATCAAATAAACGTTTGCCCATCTTGTACGAAGCACAAACAAAGCCTAGTCTCCAGTCAGTACGTGTAACCATTTGGCTAGTCACTTAGTATTGAGACCGACATGTCGTGGCGGATAGAGAGAAATCAGTCTTGAATGTGAAGGAGGGAACACCTGAGTTGGCCCTTGGAGAGCTGACTAGGTCACTGGAGAAGAGCCAGGCCAAGCAAAGGGTTTACAAGGCAGAATGATGCACCTTAACAGCACACCTGGGAAAGGCAAACCATCTCTTACAGCTGTGAGAACTGGGTAGACGAGGGAGATGGTGTGGCTTTGACAAACTGTGTGGGGCCTTTGAGACAAGGAGAGATGGAGAGCAGGATATACAAGTCTGAGGCAAGCCTTAAAGTGTGGGACCAGGAAGGCATCCCCATACTGGCAGCTTGTGTGAATCTGCCAGACTCGTGGGAATAAGAGCATAGGGTGGGCTAGCCTTAGGAAAGTTGGAGGCCAGAAAGAAGAGGTCCCAGAGTAAAAAGAGGATTGTTTTACTTTGCTTGCTATATTCAAAGCATTAACAAAGGAACTGGATGAAGAAAAGCCCAGGTACTAGAGGACAGGAGTCTAGCGTAGGAGTACAGCATGGACAAAGTTTTAGGCTTCAGTCCCAGACCCCCAAATAAACAAGATGCTCAGTTAAATTGGAATTGAAATGGTTTTTAATGTGTCTCTTATATCACATATACTCACACAGACTCAAACCTAACTGGATGCCTTATGCTCTTTGCTGATTCTGGTCATCTTTCATAGAAGAGCCTGGTCTGCCTCCCGTATATTTAAGGAAGAAGTGACTAAGCACATTGTAAGGCAGATACAACAAGTGCAGCCGCATAATCAGGGTATGAGGAGACCTCCCCTACAGAAGTGCACACGGGAGAGACGACGTTCCTGGAAAATGATTGAAGTCTGATGAGTGGACAGGTGTTTGGTCCGATTCTGGGGTCCGGCCAGAGGGACTGCTAGTCTTCACTCACTGCTGCGTATCCCTCTGCCCAGCTCCTCAAGCTCTCATCACAAGACTGAGGACTCGAATGTCTACTTTCTTTACAGGATGGTTGGAGAGAAGAATGCACAAGGCACCTGAACATGGGAGGCTCTCCCTACAGCCAATCACCACTGTGAATTAAAATGTCACAGGGCAAGCAGGTCGCTTGTCACAAATACTGGTTAGTGGCATTCAGTTAATAGCAATGCTGAGTTAAGTAATTTTATTTCCATGATCATCTATTTACACTGTACAGACACTAATGAAAAGCACCCACAAGTTCACAGTACAATACAATATATTTACTTTAAAAATATAATCCTTTATAAAAGGTTCATAGAACATTGGCATGTCCATGTGACAAACTCTCAAAGCCTGTCACCAATTTTGTGATAGCCAGAATGCTTCCAAGTACTGTCAGTTCACAATCACAGGTCACCATTAGAGTTGTAAATACATACAGGTTTTAAATAAAAAAGTGAATTCTACAGTGGAAAGTCTTGAGACGATACTCGTTAGTTCATCAACATAAAACGTTCATGGAGATGTCTGTCATAGTAACGCACAAGAGCAAACACTCCGCCCAACGGCACATCCCAGGAGCCACCGTCTCTACTTCTTCTTCTTGGCTGCCTCTCCCGGCTCCACTCTGCGGGTCTTGGATGCACGCTCGTCTCTGTCATCGTCTTGAAGTGGGAAAGAAGAGAGCTTCGTTAGTTAGTGAGTCCTTAAAAATCAACACCAAAAACACAGTCAGCTTTATGCCAGAACAGGTACTCACTGGATGTTTAAATGCATGCCAATAAAATTAAATACTAATTTTTAGAACCTTGATATCAAATTACATATAAAACTTTTTAAATTGCATCAATATAATATTTGCAAATTGACTGTTTAAGGACAAGCTAATAATGTGATAGAAGATATTTCTGTGAAAACCAGCTTTTTCTGGAACAGCCACTCCCTAAACTCTCTAGTATACACACTGCAGGCATCAGATACACTCCACACTTCCTAGGATAGAGCAGTTTCCGCTATAAGACATACATCTAGTCATGCTAAGCGACCACCAGCGAGATTTGTCCGCTCAGAGTCCATTTCCCAGTCTCATTATCAATCCACCACAGCACAAGTGAAGGTTCAGACAACCTCAGAGGTGTCTGCTAATTCCAGACTCCTCCTCCGAGGAGGTCAGAACTGCTTAATGGCAACAGAATAAGCAGGCTCCATGTTGGTGTTAGGGAAAGGTTGGATGGAGGAAGGCACAATATAGTAATAGTACCCACTCCCCCACACAGTTATTGTAACCACAGAAAATTTCCATTAACAAAATGTCAATCCTGAAAAGGCAGACCTCTTCATTCTATTAAAAGAACAAGCACTTAAGTGGTTCAACAAGCACAGGCTAGCAGATTAGTTGTTAATTCCCGTCTTGAAATGAATGTGTGATATAAAAAGGTGGTGGTGTCCCTCAAGTCCTAGCACTTGGGAGGATGAGATAGGATTGCTGAGTTTGAGGCCAGCCTGGGCTACACTGAGTATCGGCAGTCAGCTATACAGCAACGCGGTCACACTATCTCGCCCTCCCACCTCAGAAGAACTCCATGTACATAAACACAGCTTCTGACTTCCCTACGTCCGTGGAGCAGGGCCTAAACCCCATAGCCTACGCCTTTCAGACAAGCGCTCTATACTAAACACCTTTGCTCTGACTTTATTCCCCATCCCCTTTCTTCCTGTCACCCCGACTTGCCTGATTTCATAATCTTCCTGCCTCAAGCCTTCTGGGGACTAAGATTACAGAGAGGAGCAATCCTCCATGCCTAGCTTACCTATATATATTTTTTTGATCAATAACTGATGATACCTGAAGCCCAACAGGTATAATATAAACGAATTTGATATTAAGGCGCCTTCATATTTAAAAACGCTAAGGCTAACCTAACTGCTGAGATTAAAGCACACATGTGAGGAGAATCTGTAACCTAGGCCGGATATGAATGCCAGACCCTCTGCCTCCGTGTCCTAAGTTTAGGGATACTGGTGTAAAGTCACTATATCCATTAAATCAAAACAACTTTAGCTGGAGCTTAATTATCAAGTTAACCTTGGAATTATTCTCAGAACAAGTAATCTAAAGAGCTGAAAGCATTTTTGAAGACTTCTATGAAACACATTAACACATTAATAAGGGACATTTCTGCTTTTATTTTGACACTACAGGTAAGTCTACTGAGAAAACACAAACTACAATTGTGAAAATGAGTTCCCAGGAGTGGAGCAGGGCTCATGCCCTCTAGCGTCACAGCGAGGAGCTGCCTTAAACACCAGGGCAGAAAGGCAGCCGTTTGTACTAAAGCTATGACCATCTGAGTTTACTTATGAGCATTTCACAATTGCTACAAAAGCAGCACCGTTAGCGGTCGGGGGCAAGACTCGAATTAACCTTCTCAGTTCCTCTAAATCCCGAACGTAAGAAAGGAAGAAGAATATGGGAAGGCAAAATAAAAGCAAGGTGGCTTAGTAATTAATTACAAACTATAGATTAAAAAATGTCAGGGGCTGGGGAGATGGTTCTGGAAGAGAATTTGAATTCCCGTAGTCTTTGCAAAAAGCCTGATCACTTAACACATGTCTGTAATTTCAGAGCTCACATGGCAAGGTGGGAGGCAGAGAGAATTCCCAGCTCTAAGGCCAGATAGACATGGCATACATACATGAATAGCAGAGAAAACGTCTCAAACAAGGTAACAACAAGACTGACACCCAGGGTGGTCCTCTGGTCACCACACTCACATATGTACAAAGAGAAAATGTTAGGCAAATTAATATATACTTAATATACTTCATATAGCACGGGAGTCTGCAATGGCAAAAACCATTTCTCAACTGGAAACCACTGGCTGAGGATGTGGCTGAGATGGCAGTGTTCACTTAGCAGAAAACCCCACGTTCAAAATGGGTAGGGTGGTACAGACTCAGCAGAGGCAAGAGGATCAGACGTTCTCGGTCATCTGGCTACATAGTGAGTTTTCAACTCAATTTCAAAAAAAGGTGTGGGCTACTTATTAATAGAGTACCCAACATGCAAGTCCAAATTAACCATTTGATGTCTATTTTTAATGTGTGCCCCCAACCCCTTCCTAAGACAAGGTTTCTCTTCTGCCTGGAGCTTACCTACTGTTAGCCAGGCTGGCCTTCAAGCCCCAGAGATTCTCCTGTCCCTTCTGCCTCCCCAGGATCTGGACTGTAAGCATCGACACTTTTATCTGTGAGGAAAGCACTTTGACTGTGCTACATCCTCAGCCTCAGGATGACCTTTGAGTCCTACGATGTGGCTTTACACTAGAAAAACCTTCCTTTCCTTTTTTCCTATTGCTGACACTCACTTTCTAATCAAAAGGATAGAATTAGCTATAGCAATGTGGGCACTATTTGCCATTTATTTGAATTTCTGGTAATTGAACCCAAAAGTTAAAAACAGAGGATTCTTGCTTACTTGCATATAATTCCTGGTCTTTATTCTAAAGGGACAGGGACATTAAGAGCACTAGACTATGGCACCCTGGGTATCAATTCTGGTCCCTGAGAAGAATGATTATCTCCTAAACGGTGAAAACAAGGCAGCAAACTTCAGCTAACAAGACACAAATCCTATTTCAAGGTTGACCTTGGAGTCCTACTTTGTCAGTTCCCAACGGTGTGAACTTGGCTGAATTCATTCATGCCAGACTGTGTTCTCATCTGCGAGACAGTGAGAGACAACTACGAGTCACTACTGTGTCAGCTTGCTAATGATATTAATAAAAAGTACTTACTACAACCTTGGAGAAGTCTTTAGCTCTCATTTCTACATTTACTCATTCTAATTTTGTAGGACTCTGTAAGGATTATTTTACTCAAAAATATCTCTTAATCAAAGTACCATTTAATAATTACTAAAAATTTTAAGATAAACACAAACAAACAAACAAACAAAAAAACCAACCACCACCACCACCAACTGAAAACCTGGACACCTATACACCTATAGCCCCAGTGCTGGGGCGTGGGAGGAGGGGGGTAAAGGCAGGGGCAGCAGGGGTTCCAGGTCTTCAGCTATGTAAGATGATGCCTTGCTAAACAGATCAAAACACCCCTTCTCTTAAACATCTCTCTGTAAGGATGGACCCCGTATTGGAAGATCAGAAATCTGTTAACAAAAATACCACCAAGCTCACTCTAACAGTCACCCTCTGAGCGCTCACAATGTACTAGTAACTTAGGGCACACACAGGGCTGGATCACAGCTTGCTGCCTGATTGTGAAAAAGTAACCACACACAACTGAGCAGCACCACCAGCACATCCAGGTAGAGGAAAGTAAATGCTGGACATCTTCTCACTTTGCTTTCTGTGAGATGAATGGCTCTACCAGCCAAGAGTTTAAAGCATTCAGTCCAGACTAAGGTGCACACTAAAACCAAGTGTGTGTGTGTGGTCCACTCGAGCCCTTTAAAATGATGGTGCTGAGGGGGACTGAGCGGGTCACACAATTCTCCAGCTCTTAGTCTGTGCAGGTTCGGGCCAGTCAGTTCTCCTATCAGATATGAGCTGCAGCAGCTCACCGCTGCAGGTGGGGACTGAAGGGTTTGCAGGCAGGGATTACTGTGACCGTCTAGGCGAGAGATAACCGACATTACCAACAAGGCAAGGAAACCAAGCCACTACTCCAGGACCGTTCCTCCCAACAGCTGACTGCACTCTGCAACCCTGATTTTAGCTCTGAAGCACAAGTGCATGAACAGACACGAACAAAGCCTTCACTCAGCGTGTCACAAATGCAGGTACAAGAACCCGTGAGCTAACACCTCTGCTCTAATAAGGCATCATAAGCCCATATAACCTGAGACTACTTTCGGGCAGAATACTTATAAATGGAGCAGAAAATGGGGGTGCTGGCACATGCCTTCAGTCCTAGCACTGAGGTACTGAGGCACAGACAGGCTGGCCTCACTCAAGAGACTGGTCTACCATATGAGTTCCAGAACATCCAGGTTACATAGACCTTGTCTCGCACAAAATAAAACAAAAAACTCAAATGATCCAAGTAATTTCTTGTTAGTATCCAAAAACCACTCTGGACAAATCTTCCAATTCACTAGGCTCTAAACTTTTTCAAGGAGTATTTTCTTCTTTCTGAGAAGCACCAAGGGCTAAAATCTTAAAACGCACTCTTCTTACCTGATTCCACCGTCTCCTCCCCTTCCGGCAGAAGCCTGGCTTTCTTAGCATTCTGTGGGGCATCATCACCATTGTCTTCATAGATGTTCGACCATTTTATCGCCATGTCCAGCTCTGGCGGCGGCGGCTTCTTCTCAGCAGTGTAGGTCTCTGGGGGCGGCACGCAGTTGGACTTCCAGATTTTGAATTCCTTTGGAGGCTGTTAAGTAAGCACATTAAGAAGCCCTGTGACGAACCGAGGGTCCCGCGGTGGATACGAGCGCATGCACCTCCCTGCCGTCTGCTCATCTTTCTGGCTGACTTTTTTTTTTTTTAATTCTTTAGGCTTAAAAGACACTTTTTTTTCTCATCAACATCACAACACTGTTAGGTGAAAAGTCAAAGGGTTCCCTGAACAAATAAAGCTAATAACTTTTAGTTACCAAAGAAGAATCCAGTCTCAGATACTACGGCCAGGCTGACCCCTTCAGGAGGCTGCAGCAGAGACACTGTCTTGGAGGCAGCAGCGCAGGCACTTCGGCGTCAAAGGGAAGGGGTCTCGGGGAGAAGCTGCAGCGGGGGGCGGGGAGTCACCACCGTTAGTCGTCGCCCGGCTGGGGGCCCCGAGCGCGGAGGGGCGGGCCCGGGCTGACACCCCCCGGGCTCCCGGGGCCGTGGGGACGCGCGGCATGCCGCGGGCTGAGTGCGTGTGGGGGGCGGACGTCGGGCCCCGGGGCGGCCGCGGAGCCGGGGACCTCACCTCCTCCGGCGCCTTCACCACATGCCGCTCCCAGTCGATCTGCTTGTTGAGCGGGTTGTAGAGGAAGGCCGGGCGGGTCACGCTGCGGAATAGCTCGTCGGGGCCGGGCAGCCGCTTCTCCGCCTGCTTCCCGCGGCCGCCCGTCGTCGGAGCCGGGGCCGCCTCCTTGCGACCCGCGTCTTCCGGCTCGCTGTTCTCCTCGTCCGACGAGTCGGAGCTGCTGCTCCCGTAAGCCGCGAAATAGCTCAACGGGTCCTTCTCTTCAGCTGCCATGACGGCTGCGGGTTCCCACCCTCTCGGCCGGAAGCCGGAAGCCGGAAGCCACGACTGGTTCCGCCCCCTAGGCTGGGAAGTGATCGGTTTGCGCCCCCTAGCGACAGAGCCGCGCGGCTACTCTTGGGGAGAGTGGAAAGAGCCAGGAGGCAGGGATTCCACAAACCTCCAGCAAGGTATCTGCTTTTTCCTAGGGATCCCTGGGAAAAAGCGTGGGAGCCTTAGGATACCTGGAGGGAAACCAGTGACTCTGGGCTTGTAATTTAAAGCACAGAAAAGCCAAACACGGTGATGCATACCTATAATCCTAGGTTGAGGAGGGTGGGCTATTGACAATGTGAGGGCCAGCAAGGCGCATGTAAGGCCCTCCTTAACGGCTAGTACTATGCAGGAGACACTGTATAAAACAGTAAGAACAAACAAGCAGGGGCTGGGGGTGCACACTTCTAACCCCAGCACTTAGGAGGATGAGGCTGGAGGATTGTATAAACCAGAGGCCAATGCGGTAATGATGCCCCGCCCCCCAAGTTGGTATCACTGTAAATATTTAGATCCCAGTTAAGAATGCCTGGTCAGAACACAGTCATTAATACCTTGCCATTTGGTCTAATTCTTATCTCCTAAACTCTACAGAACAGTACTGTAAGTTTGGTAATGGAAGGGGCTAGATTGCCTTGTTCATGTTTATATTCCTAGTATTTATTCTGGTGGCCACCCGCAGGCTACATCAATGAGTATCACTGGATTATAATTTCTGAGATAATAGGGCTGTGTGTTTCTAGAAAAAGTTCCTTCTATCCAAGTACCTAGACTTGACAGAGATAAAATTGTTCCCAAAGTACAAAGTCCTAGGGTTACCTAAGTCATCCTCAGTTCTGATACCATCAGCAAATTCAGGTTTCCCTCACCCATCCTCGTCGGGCCTGATGACGTGACTGAATTATAGAATCCCCTGACAGCTGAATAACCATATCTACAGTTACAGTTTACTACAGCAATGAAAACAGCATCAGACCAATGAAGGGAAGAGGGACAAGGAGTGGTCTAGATGATTCCACATCCAGAGCTTCTGGCTACATCCCTAGCACCCATATAAACCGGGTATGGTGGTGGTATCTGTAATCTCAGCCCTGGGGAAATGGGGGTGAATGCACAAGGATTGGACATCCACGGCCATGCTTGTTTATATAGTGAGTTTGAGGACACCCCAACTTACTGTGAGGCTCTCTCAAAAACAAACCATAATGAAGCAACAAGGACAAGTAAAAACGACGCGATTTCCAGAAAATTTGAGAGGAGTTGGGGTGGCAGAAGTCTCTTAGATGAGATAAAAACCTCGAGCTTTTAAAATTTAAACTCGAAAAGTTGATTGCCAAGGGTTGCGAGGTGGCTCTGTCAGTAAGGTGCCTGCTGCACACATAGGACCACCGAGTTTGGGTACCCAACACCCATATAAAAGCTGGGTGTAGTGGTCCATCTGTAACCCTAGGGCTTGGGGGAGCAGAGCCAGGGGGATCCCAGGAACTGCCAGTCTAGTCAAATGGTGAACTGAAGGCTGAGAAAGTCAGTCTCAAACAGTAAGACAGAGAGCAACCGACAGACATCGGCCTCAGGACTCCAAACATAATACACCACTAACATGAACTCACACATATACTACACCCACCCGCCACATGCGGGTGCATAGTTATTCATTAAAACAAGTGAAAGTAAAACCAAACTTCCTAACGGCCACTACCCTGGCCCGTTTCACTTTGCAGTCCTACGCTAAGGATGAGCCTCTTCAGAGAGGAACTCTCAGACACAGCCTGAGGGGGCCTCGGTCTTCACGCCCCAACAAGACATTCTAGATAAGGTCTAGAAGAGAGCTGCTAGGGTTGGGTGGGAAGGGAGGCTGAACAGACACACCAGGAAAGACTATTTTTAGGCAGTGAAAATAAACCATTTTTGGGGGTTAATATGTAACATTATACACTTCTAAAACCTTTCAAGTTATATAATGGAGGACCCCAATATAGACTCTGGTTAACAACAATTAATATTGGTTCATAATCTATACAAGTTATCACATTAATATAAGAAGCATGGGACACAGTAATGATGGGTCTTTACTCATGCTTACTTTTTCTGTTAAGCCTACAACTGTACAAAAAGAATGTTTTATTTTTAAAGGCAATAAAAAAGTGAGTGTGGAATATAATTTTTATACCGTGTTAATCTGGTATTTCTGAAAAATAACTTTTTAACTACTGAGTCCACTAACTTGGTAACAAATTATATGCTACCAAGTCAAGCTAGTCCCTTGCCTTACACTCCCCTTTCTCCCTTTTCCTCCATCCCACCTTTAGAGACAGACATGATGACTATGAACTCTGGCTGTGCAGGTTTGTGGATGCTTGGCCCAGGGACTGGCACTACTAGGATGTGTGGCCCTGTTGGGGTAGGTGTGTCACTGTGGGTGTGGGCTTAAGACCCTCACCCTAGCTGCCTGGAACCCAGTCTTCTCCTAGCAGCCTTCAGATGAAGATGTAGACCTCTCAGTTCCTCTTGCACCAGGCCTGCCATGCTAGTCTTGATAATGGACTGAGCCTCTGAATCTGTAAGTGAGCTCCAATTAAATGCTGTCCTTTAAGAGCTGCCTTAGTCATGGTGTCTGTTCAAAGCAGTAAAACCCTAAGACACTGGCCAACCTGGAACTCACTCCATAACCAAGGCCGGCCTCAAACTCAGGACATTCTGTCTTCTAGGTCCTAAGTGTGTGATACTCTTGTCTTCTAGTTCCTACGTGTAGAATCACAAGCATGTGCCACCACATTTGATTCTGAAATACTGTCTTCTATTTAAAAACTAGTATGTATATATGTATATATATAAAGGGTTTGACATTTAAAAATCAAGACATTTTGAATTTCTGACTCTGACACATCATTACATTAAAAAAACTTTTATTGTTAATAGAAACTTTTCATTTCTTAATTTTTAAATAATAGAAATATATAGGAGTTAGATGTCAGAAATAGGTATAATTTAAAAGAAAATAATCAGCACTTTTTAAATGTGTAAAGTTAGCCAACTTTGTAATACAGTAACTCCACATGGCAGTGCTCATCGGCAGAGAAGGAAAGGCTCAGAGCAAGGACTTTAGCTAATTACAAGTGTTACCAATTAATTACAAGGAGCGCCCTGCCGGGATAACATTCTTCAGGCCAAGACTGAGGACACAAGGTCTGTAAAAGGCAAAGACAATCATACTGGCAAGGTATACAACAAATTCTGGCCAACTGAGATCACAAGGCTCAACGCCATCAGGTGTTTCCTCAGAACCTGACGGCTTCTCAGAAGCACGGAGTGGGACATTCTCCTGAGGGTGTGTCAGCAGCTCTCCCCATGTCTGGCTTTCCTGAAAGTCAGAACAGCTTACTGCTAAAATGTACTGTCAGATCACCAGGAAACACAACCAGGCGGAAAACTTGTAGGGTTTTCGGTCCACAAGTTGTTTTCTCAAATTGAGAAATATTTTGATAAAATTAGTCTTATAAAAAAGTTCAAAATACCAAAACACTTAAAATAATAAAAAAGGACAATGCTGAAAAGTACACGACCACCATGATTTACACCAAGCTGCCCCTAGAGTGTGCTCCATTACACTTCCAATCCTATTTACAGAGAATGTTATGTGCACCTGTGATTTAAGACGCGCATCCCGTGATTTATAAAAAGATGATATCCACCACACCATTTGCACCACTATTAGAACAACTCGCAGTGACCTGTCACTGCCGTGAAAGAGCCCGTGACCGTAAGGGGAGAAACATCTCACTTGAGTTTCCACAACTCCCCCCCTCTTCTAACCGCAGGTCTGGGGGCAAAGGGGGGGCCCCAGGGTCCCCAGGCCGAGGAAGCGAGGCTGAAGAGAAGCTGCTGTTTTCCAGCCTGCCAACTTCCAGGACCGGCAGATTCAGGGATGACTCGGTAGAGAAGAAGGGAGCAGTGCTCGACTCTCCCTCTGGATGGTAGATGACCGTGGATGGTCTCTGTTTCTCGGAGAAGTTGCTCTCATCAGAATTGGACCTAGAAAGGTTGTTGGTGGCTCCAGCTGCGAAGGGCTCACAGCTACTGCACTTCAGGCCTACAACAGAACACGCAGACGCAAATGAGGACGGGATCAGACATGGACGCCTCTCCTGCCTATAACTTCTCGGATTCAGGGTTAGTTACAAGACAACTACAACTTGTTTGAGGAAGGGTCTCATGCAGCCCAGACTGGCCTTGAACCAAGCATGCAGTCAAGGCTGGCTCCTGTCACCCCCATAGCAGTTTATAAATACTGTCTTCAAAGCCCACTTCCAATCTCACTTGCTTTTCTTAGTAAGAACGCTACTGTCTACACTGCCAGCTAAGGACACTTGTCCCAAGAAAGTCAACTGAATACCACAGTATTCACACTCAACGTACACTTGCAATGTACACTTGTAATGACTGAATGACCATGGAGGGGAAAATTCAGGAGGCCAAAAGGTGGCTCAGAGGTTAAGGGCACTAGCTGGTCTTTCAGAGTGACCCTGGTTCAGTTCCCAGCATCCACACAGTGGCTCACAAACATATGTAACTCCAGTTCCAGGGATCCATTGCTCTCCTCTGGCCTTTGCAGACACCAGGCACAAAAGTGCAGACAAAACAGACACACAAAAATAAATCTTACAGGGGGAAATGCAGGCCCTGTAATTTTTCGTAAAGTAAGTGACCTTTACAGATCATTTTTTACATTGAGAGAGGAGTCTCACCTAGGGGTCTAGCCTAGGTTAACTCTGCACTTGTTAAGCAACCCAGGATGCCTTGAACTCTGATTCTTTCTTCCGGCCTCCCGAGTGCTAGGGTTACAACTACCATTCCTATCTAAGAAGTTCGTTAGCATTCTGGGAAAAAAATTAAAAAGAAATATACATGCTTGGCAAAAGCAGAATGGAACCAGGCACATCCTCAAATCTCACAAACCCACCAACGGCAATTACTGACTCGTCAGTAGCAGGGCTAGAACTTCAGGGAGTTAGCAGTCATCTGAGACACTGTCACCATGAGGGATGACAAACAGGCACTGAGCAGGTGAGCCTGGCTAGCATTCCAGGACTGTGTGCAGAGCGGGAAGGACTAAAGCCAACAGAGATTCTCTGGTTCTCCACCGAACACATAACAACAGTGCTTATTCCTACCATACAATTCTATCACATCCCAAGGGTCTAATGGACAACGATGAACACCAACACTATCTCTTCTGCTTAGGGAACAGTCAGCATAGCTATGTACAGGCCCAGGAACCCCTGGGTTAAGATTATAAGTAAAACCAATTACGTCTAAAAGTAAACTTGCATGTCATCTTGTCTGTTAATTTTTTAAATATTAGATGCATCCCTTCCCCCAATCTTTCCCTCACTTGAGACAAGGTCTTACAGTATAGCACAAATTTGCCTCAAAAATCACAATCCTCCTGCTTAAGTCTCCAGGTTCTGGGTTATAGTAGACATTCTACATAAAGCTCACGGAGAGGAAATATGCAGATATGTTTCTTACGGGCAGACCCTTAAACTGTTCACCTATCTCAGATGGCAAGAGCGGCCGGCACGGTTCCACCCTGAGGACAAGTAACTCAGTACCCTGGAGAGTGGGGAAGGGGCAGGCTGGGGGAGGCAGGTCTCCCAGCAACTGACTGCTTCCAGGTTTAGACTCACGTGCTTTCTACAGGATTCTTACACACGTGTCAGTCACTGCTTATGGCCAACTGGTGGGAGAAAACACATAAAGAGCACAGCTGAACGTAACATCCACCTCCTATGGATTGTTCTTCAGTTGTTGGTACAGATAGGGTCTCACTCCCCAGACCTGGGACTCACAATGTAACCCACGTTGGCCTTGAACTTGTGGCAGTCCTCCTGCTTCCCATGTCTAGGAATACAGGCATAGGTCACATGGGTCCTCTTCTTAAAACGTAATGTAATGTAATGGTATTTTCTGGGCTTATTTTGAGTGGATTAAGTTAATGGCATATTTTAGAAATAAACTTTCATAAACACTAGTGTTAAAAGAATACAAATAGAGTCAAATGAGTTTATATCACTTTTGTGTCACGATAATATATCTGGTAAGAATGTAAACTGACTATAATTCTAAGCCTTAAATTTGGAAACCAAATGGTGGTAGTTGTGAAGAGCGCTGTGCTCTCCTGGCTCTCCGCTCTCCCCTCCCTGCACTCTCCTCCCCGCCCTCTGCTTACCTTTGAGGTGCTCCAGTTTTATATTCCGAAGCTTTAGCACCTCATCCGTTATCTTCTGAATCAGGAAGTTCTGTGTTTTCTCCCTGCGAATGGATTCCACAAGGGTGTCCAGTCCCTTGGGGTTTTCCTGTAAGTAGTCTAACAACTTCCCAGCCCTTTTTCTACTTGAAGTTCGGCAAGAAATTTCTTCTGTGTCTTCTCTACTTAGAATTTTTTTTGCTCGTAGATGATCAAAATGTCTCTCAGCTATGATTTTCTCACACAGGTAAACTCGCAAATTCTCTAAAGCCTAAGAGACAAAAGAAGATACGCTTCAATGTTACTTTGTAACATGCAGGGAAATCACAGGTGAGTGGTTAGTAGTTACTAATCTTTTTTTTTTTTTTTTTTTTTTGGTTCTTTTTTTCGGAGCTGGGGACTGAACCCAGGGCCTTGCGCTTCCTAGGCAAGCGCTCTACCACTGAGCTAAATCCCCAACCCCAGTAGTTACTAATCTTAACTGGTAGGAGGCAACGTTCTAAAGTTGGGAGGTCCTTTAAAATGCATGCTAAAGATGTCCAGCAGCACAGGCGGGTCCCACAGTCCTCAGATTGCTCTGTTCTGCCTCCCCTTCACATCTGAAAACTAACACCTAGCTGTTGTGAGGAGGGACCTGTAGGAACAAGAAGTCTGCAGAGGGTTACCTAGTTCAGGAGTAAAGATTACAAACAAATTTCTGTTCACTGTAGTAACTATCAAGTAAAGAATTTCACAATTAGGACCAAGACAACTTAGTGGGGAGTCTCACAATTTGCAGCTGTTTCATATTTATTATTAATTAGTACATCACCTCGGTGTGAAACCATCTGAAACACACAAACCCAAGTCCTTCCAAGGGCTATGTCTCTGCTTTAAGGTCAGTTAGGAAAACGATACAACTCACGGAGAGTCCTTGAGGAAGGAGAAGGAAGGAAGGGAACTCCTCACTGAGTCAGTCCTCTGGGAGGGAAGGGAGAAGTAAGGGAAGTACAAAGGAACATAGAGAACAGGAGAGTTCTTAAAACAACAATAAAGAAAAGGGGAAGCAGAGGAGAGCCTACAGTAGGGAAAGCCAGCTCAGCCTAGTCTCTATGTATTTAACTTCACTCTTCATTAGCCTTAATTGAAACTTTTTTTTAAAAAAAGGTATGCATATTAGTGAAGTAGCATGTAATTAATTCTCAGGCATGTACTGTGTAATGTTTAAATCAGGTCCATGTTTGTCTTAATAAATGGTGATTAATCTGATGCCAGTCATTTCATAGCTGTGCCTCTATTTACTGGACATGGGACTTGGGTAAATTAACCCCTGCGTCTGTTTGCTCATGTGACAGCTCAGAGGAATAAATTAATATATGCAGTGTGAAGAAATTGTAGGGTACACAGTGAACGATCCTGTTGGGGCAATGATGACAGCAAGTAACTTGACTCACATTATAATGAAGAGTTAAAGGCAGTGGAAGATTTCAGTAGAGCCTACTTAGTAAATGATGGCTGCAAAGTTGCTGCAGTGAAGGTGTCTGACAGGTTTTGTTTACTGAATTTCCACACACAGTTACTTATCTACACAGTAAACTTCACATGTCTATTTTAACACTGCAAACATGGGGCTCTTGCTAGGCAATAGCACACATAAGCCAGTCATAGTAAGACCATGTAAGTTATAGTAAGCCAATCACCACGACCCCACCACCACTCTTGCCACTGTCCTAGCTCAGGTCCTTAAATCCTGGACTGATAACAGAAAAATAACATTTTGTAATTCCTTCATACATGTACTAGAATTTATAATTTTCAAGAGAAAATAGAAATCTGAACCATTTCATAAATTATACCAACATGTGTTCTTCCCATGACTTATTGGAGAGTCCTGAACACAATAGTTGAGAGCACTGGGCTAGAGAGAGACAGCTCAGTGGTAATGAGCACTTGTTCTTGCAGACAATATGAGTTTGCTTCCAAGTACCCACATGGTGCGTCACAATATTTCACAACTCCAGTTCCAGAGGATCTGACACCATCTTCTGACCTCTGCGGATACCAGGGATACACATGGTATATACATATTCATGCAGTCAAAATATACATATTAAGAAAAATCTAAGCCATGACTAAGAGCATGGCTCTGCAATGAGATGAACTGCTGATCCCGAATCTCTAACATACTGTGAGAATTGGTACAAATTACCTAACCACCTTCAGGATCTTCCTTGACAAAATAAGGATAAAGAATTAAGCCCATCCAGGAAGACTAATTGGGATAGCGTGTACACAGTAGAGGTTCAGTGACCAGTGACCACTGGACTGTGGCAGGCAAGACTCTTGGCATGGCTCTGGCTACCTGTGCAGCTCAGTTCAGCAGTGCCTACCCTAGGACTTCTGCTCCATGTACAATTGAGGACTAGCCCTTCATGTTCCTATGTGTCTGACTTTCCTCTTCTCATTCCCCGAGCTCCTCTCCATCTTCTAAGTTTGAGGTTCCTGGTCATCTCTGGAAAGCCTTATTTAACATCCAGGATAAGGTAGACACGCCCGTGCTGTGGCACCAGATTCCTGCGTCGGTCATCTCATTTCCCAACTCATCATTCCACTGTGTCCCAATGCTTTCCCCCAAGTCACAAATGACTCCCTCTATTGAAGGGTCCTTCCTACCTTCATCGTTTTGGCTTCTCAGAGAAGGTACACAGCTCATCACTCCTTCCTCCAGAAACACTTTCCTTGTGAACAGATATGACACTGTCCTGATTTTTATCCTAAGAAACTTCTTTCTGCACCTCTCATCCCCTCTGGGGTCTTGCTATATAACCCAGCTGGCTCCAAAGTTGGGGTCCTTCTGTCTCCTCCCAAGTGACGGGGACTGCAGCTGGAGAGAACCTGAAAACTTCCCAAACACCTTATCTTCAATAGAACACTTGTATCTCTAGTTCAGAGCTCTCTTCTGATCTTCGATCTTTTTTTGTTTTTTGTTGTTTTTTTTTAAAATATTTATTTTATGCATACAAGTACACTGTAGCTGTCCTCAGACCAGAAGAGGGCATTGGATCCCTTTACAGATGGTTGTGAGCCACCATGTGGTTGCTGGGGATTGAACTCAGGACCTCTGGAAGAGCAGGCAGTGCTCTAACCGCTGAGCCACCTCTCCAGCCTTCTGATCTTCATTCTTACTCTTCCTCCAAGTCCCATCCTTTCTGTGTTCTTAACATGTACCCTGAACTTGTGTTTCATCCACGTGTATGGCCTTCACCTTGATCCTACCATCACCCCCTCTCAGTATATTCAAATCCTTTCATGGCCTTTTCAACTTTCCCTCATTTCCCTGGTCTACAGAAAAAAACAGAAGGATCTTTAAAAGTCGAACAAACAAAACTCCACTAATTCATTAGCATGACTCTACTAAGAGAAGAAAGTTAAGTTCTTCAAGTGTTTACTGAGCCCACCCTCCTAATTTCACCTTGTTACCATCTGCAATATTCTGACCGTACAGAGGTCCTCACTTAGGTCCTTGTCAAATTCTCTGTATCAAATGCTCTTCTCCCAGGTTCTCTATTAGAACCTTTAAGAATCAATCAAGCACACCTGAGGATCGAATTGCATGTACAATGACTGCCCTGGTGCTTGTCTTCGTAGCTCCGAGTGAACTTACAAATGTGCTTGTGTAAATGACAGACATCCTTTTCAGCTTTCACCACCTGTATGTTTGAAGCAGGTAAACAGCACGGACGTTCTGTTTACTGCTGTATACTCTGCATTTCAAAGTACAGTGCTTTAGATGAATGAAAATTTTAATATACTATTTTAAAGTTATTATTTTATGGCTATTTTCCTTCATTCAAGAAATTGAGCTTTTTTTTTTTTTAGAGATTTATTTATTTATGTGAGCACACTGTGGCTGTCTTCAGACACACCAGAAGAGGGCATTGGATCCCATTACAGATGGTTGTGAGCATCGAACTCAGAACCTCTGGAAGAGCAGTCAGTGCTCTTAACTGCTAAGCCATCTCTCTAGTCCCTTAGTTCTTAGTTTAACTGTTACATTATCAACTCAGAATATAAAGTTATCTCTATTTGTTAAAATGGAACAAATTCAACCAAAATAGGGGCATGTTAAATAAACATGAAGAAGGGGAGGAGCACTGAAGACTCGCTCCCAGCTAGCATGGGAGGACATGGACCAAGATTCTCAATGGATGTGCAAAACTTCACAGTACCAACCCCATCCCAAGCTCTCCTCCATCAAAACCAATGTAATAACCCACACAGCTAGCTATGAAGAGACTAACAGGCAGGTGACACACAGTACTGGGGAAAAGGTGCAACTCATGCCCCTGGCCAGGATTTTATCATGGTGCTCAATCTGTAACACTATAAATGTAGCAAATTCCCATTAAGTATTTTTGGACTATGGCTGACCCACAGGCAACAGAAGCCAAAGAAAGCAAACCCTGAGTCAGACAGAGCCCCATGGAAACAACTTCCCACCATTTATCCAAGCAGATAACACAGAAGGAACACCAAGCAGTTTTGGGGGAAGGATAACGAAAAGTTCCAGTTCTGAAAATAAAAGAACATGGCAAGCAGTGGTGGCTATGCCTTTAATCCCAACACTTGGGAGGCAGAGGAAGGAAGATCTCCAAGTTGAGGCCAGCTTCGTCTACAGAATGAGTTCCAGGACAGCCAGAGTTACACAGAAAAACAACAACCAAATGTATGATGTTATAGCTTGGTTCTGGTAGAAATAAAGGCCTGGAGTTGAGAAAAAAGGAAGTTCAAGAACTGCGGATAAATTTTTAAGCTTGTTATAAGCAGTTTAAAAAATAACTGGGTAACTACCTAAGAAAACTGTTTTTATAGACATCCTAAGGTGTATCTAAAGTTTCTCTAAGGTTATGGACAGCTGATACAGGTCTGACCTGAAACTGTCAGAATGGATAGACGTCGATGGGCAGAAACAAAGGTCTGCAGCACTCTTCTATCTATACTCAGGTCTTGGCTTGTTTTGCCAGCTACAAAATGAAAAGCAATTCTCTCCCTTAATGATTGTGAGAAAATTCAAAACTGTGTCCGACAACGGAGACCGCAGCTACCATATTTTAAGGTTACGGTTTTACTGGCATCTTAAGGCCGGAGTGGTTATCAAAGACCTAGTCTCAAGTAGAAATGTAAAGTTTCCCATACAGTAAGTGCCCTACCAATTCCCCTGAACACGGAAACGATGGCAGTAATGCCAGTTGGACCTTTTCCTTCTGGTACTGAGCTAGTCCAGCTGTAATTATGGGTTGGGTACAGTGCAATAAACCTTTACAAGGGGTAAGGTATAGTAGAAAAAGAGATCAGAAGCACGCGGACATCTGCAACAACTTGCAGTCAAGTTCGAAAAGACGACTTTTCACCAGCACTGCGGTGCTAGGTACGAACAAATTACTGTTTTTAAAGTGAATCCATATATATCATGTAAATGGTACTCATTTGATTTTTTTTCCTGGCAAAATAAGTAATTAAAGGGAATGAAAAACGAAGCACGTTGTGTTTAAAGCCATATTCTCAAATATTAATGTGTATGCGAAGTTCTACGTGGTCTAAGCAGGAGAGTCCAATTTAGCTATGACTATTTTCAACGTTTACCTGAGAGAGTCAAGTCTCAGCGAGAAGTAAGCACACCCCCTTCATTTAAATATGTGGGCGTCTGATTACTAGGGGAATTCCAGGGCGTCCTTTCAAAGGGCGAGCTTTCCGCAGCCCCCCGTATAGAGTTTCACCTATCTGCTCTATGCCTGGGGCATACCTGGTCCAGAGCCCGCTGTGGACAGATTCGGACCGCTCCCTAGCCTAGCAGCTCCCTCGGGGATGGGATGGAGTCGGGGATCAACAGGATGGAAAGCCACCAGCGAGAAGCCGATAGCAAAGATAAACCCAAGCCGGCGTTGACAGGTTTAACCGTGGACTCCCAGGTCTCTGGTGGATCATTTGAAGCCAGCTCCGGGGAAGCAGGCGGGTCGTGCTGTGCCGGGACCTGGCGCTCTTCCGACCTGAGGTTCCCCGTCGCTCGGCTCTGGGTTTCCGCTTTCCTCCGCCCCCGCCCGCCCCGCTGCGTCCAGCCCGGCGGAGCTACTCACGTCCTTCTTCACTTCAGTTAAGTCCTCCTCCGTGAGAGACGGCGCGGGAGCCTCCATGGCCGAGGCCGGGATGGCGTCCTTTCGGCCCGCGCCACCCCGCCCTGGCTAAGGGCTCGGGCCTCCGGGAATCGGGCTGTGACTTGGGAGGACTAGGAACAGAAGCGGGGGAACCGCCGGTTCACGGAACGCGGAGGAGGAGACCTCAACGCCCCACTTCCGGCTCCGCCTCCGGGGCCTGCGGCGCCGCACTCAGAGTCCATCCTAACTTAGGCACCACCCTTCGGCGAGGCGGGTCTACCTGCAGGCCCCGCCCACTTCCGTGCCAGCCAATCATTACTAGCCCTAGGTTTCGTCCCTTCTTCCGAAGTGGCTCCGCCCACAGCAGCCTTGCCTCTAACTACGCCCGCTTGTTATTTACTAGGATTGCGGATTGGCCCCAAGAGAAGGATTCGTTTCCGTGGGCGGGGCGTTGGCCGCTCAGTGTAGCGGGATCTCCCCGCCCTCGCAGACTCCTCTTTTGGGTAGAGTGTGGGCTGAGTAGGCCAGGGCATTTTGGTTTGCTTCTCCCTCTGTTGCGGAACAATTTCCTGTTGTGCTGGGCCAGGTTTTACAATTGCTTGATCATACACAAATGTATAATATATAACATAATATAACCAGTATTGAAATGTTTGAAAGCCTGGTCCGGGGCCTACTGCCATTTGCCACCTAGAACTTGGGAGACAGAAACAAGAAGATATTGAGTGCAGAAAACAAAATAACAAAACACAATAAAAAAACGAAAAAGGTGTTTAAGATTTAATAATTAACTGCAATCCCATCAATTTAGCAGCAGAGGTAGTGTTCAGGTACTTTTAAGTCTCTATTCGTTAGGAACATTTCTCCGTATTAATCTATGCAATAAAGATACATTTAAAAAGCTTCTAGGGTCTCTAGGAGCATATTTAAGGCTCTGAAGCTACTCGGTGCACAGTTGCACTCTCGTTTACTGTTAGCCTTTATCACTGTAAGTGCTAGGTATGTCGTGATGGGGAAGTTATCTTTTTGGAGGCCAAATGGCTATTTTCAGAATGGTATTTTAACTCGTAGCTTGTGCGGCACATAGTGGATAAGGAGCTCCACATAGAGTCCTGGGCAGAAAACGATTATGTGACCAATGCGGTAAATCTACAAGCACAGATTGAAATGACAAGACGACCAAAGGTAACAGGAATCTATCTAAAATCAAAGAACCACAAGAGGCATAGAGCCACATCTCCATAGCTCTGCTCAGAGCCCTGGAATCCTGGTATTCACATTATACCAGGTGTTTTTTCACACTGATGTCTAGTTTACTAGAGTTTTTCTGTGCCCTTAGTCATCCTGCATCTTGCTATAACCCAATTTGCTTAATCATTTGCTCTTTCCTGTAGCAAGTGTCTGTTCAAGTACTGAACTACACCCAGATCTTCTTCTAGGTTTTGATGAATAAGACAAACCAAACACCGTTTTCCTCGAGCTAGGGTGTGGCGGCACAAACTAGCTAGATGTATTGTTCAACCAGCTGCCTGCATCTGGCCCAGCTATAAGCAGGACTACATTGTAAACTTACTTGAAACATTAGGAGGGTTTTTTTTTCTTTTTTGCAATTTTTTTTCACATCTTGGATTTATGGGTTTTGTGTTTGAACCCTGTAGAGAGCAATATCTGTCTCAAAATAAAAACATTGGACATAGTTGTAAGCCCCTAGGAGGCTGAGGTAGGATTGTCTAAATTCAAGGTTATTCTGGGCTATTTAGTAAGTTACTGAGCCAACCTGTGCTACATAGTAGGACCCTGTCTCCAACAAGCAGAAGAACAAAAATAACATGTTTCCTCATGAAATTTATATTACAGCATGTGTTTGTTTGGGGTGGAAAAGGTGGACATTTGCAAAGTTCTGTGTGTAAGGTACTTAATATGCTAGAATCTCGTAAATGCTAAGAGGAAAAGTAAAGCAGGGAAATCGGAAGGGTGGAGATGGAGACCCCGTTGAGACAAAGGATACATTTCCCACCTGCAGGAAGTGAGGGAGGAGCCCGAGGACATAGTGAGAAATAGCTCTGGGTTGAGAGCCCTGCAATAAAGAGGCTGGGTGACAACGGGGGAGGTGAACTCTGTGTGCTACGGGCAGAGTTTAATCTGACTTCGCTCTGAGTCATACAGGTTTACTCTGAGTCAGAAGGAAAGCCACCCGAGGTTTCAGAGGAGCAGAGGGACAGATGCAATCTATGCTTTGAGGCTGGCTTTCACTGTTCTGCAAGCTAGCCTGCTACCTCTTTAATCTAGACCCCAGGGGGTAGAGACCAGGCCGAGGGGGGAGCAGTGAGAGAGGGGAAAGCGTCTGAATGAGAGGGGCCGGGGCAGTGGACTTGGTTTTGTAGCCATCAAGAAGAGAGCAGGGCTGGAGAGATGGCTCAGCCATTAAAGGCTAGGCTCACATCCAAAAATATAAGAAGAGAGTAGAGTGCAGAAGCAAGGGTGGAAGTCAGAGAAACAGCTGGACGTTTTAGTCTCCAGCCACCCAGGCATAGGGCATCGTGGTAAGCACTCAGCATCATCACAAAAAGGGTCAAGCAATTTTCCTTCGGAATAAGGTCTGTATTGTTCAAGTGTTGAGCTGGATTCGAGCCATCCTCCTTCTTCAGTCTTGTGCATGACCATGGCCTGCGATTCTAAAACCCTGCCTTTCTAATGCAGTCCCATCCCTCCATTAGCAAACTCATTTCCCCTTTCCTGCTAAATCACAGGGTCAGACTCTGAAGGCTCGGCTTCAAGCAAACAAACCCGTCCATTCTTTGCAATAAGTGCCTCTTCCTAACCGCTAACATGGACCTGAATTTCCATCTTAACAAGTATACGGACAACCTACTCTGGAACATGAGATACCCGATGCAAGCGCACGGCAGTGGGATCATAGCCTCTGATGCTGGGATAGTGATGGCATCGCCTAGCAAGTTTCTCGGGATGTTTCCTCATTGATAAGGGACACAGCGCATGAATGTGTTTTCAAAGCAGATCACGTTCTGAGGTTCCAGTGGTTGTGAATTTTGGGGAGATGCTGTCCGACTTCTTTTGTTTTCTTTTTTAAAAGAATTATTTATTTCACGTATATGAGTATATGACTGTTCATGTATATGACTGTGGCTGTCTTCAGACACACCAGAAGAGGGCCTCCGATCCCATTACAGGTAGTTGTGAGCCACCATGTGGTTGCTGGGATTTGAACTCAGGACCTCTGGAAGAGCAGTCAGTGCTCTTAATCTGTGAGCCATCTCTCTAGTCCTGTTCTGAAGCCTTGCTTAGGAAGGAGGCTCAGGAGAATGCCAAATGGTGAAAATGGCTGAACTTCCATAATTTCATTCCGATAACTGTGCCCCTAGGTAGGCTTATTATCTTCACTTGATAGGTGAAAACAATCGAGGCATAGAAAACATGATTTGCCTAAGGCCATCCCTCCTAGCAGGTAGCAGAATCAGGTTCCTACTCATGTCTGATAACAAGGCTACTACTGTTCTTAATCACTAGCAGTAGCTGACTGTCGGGACACAATTATTAAGAGAGGATACTTGGGCAGACCCTGGAGCAAGGCAGACATGTTTAATGTATTCAGGTCTGTTGTCTAGGTAGAAACTAGGAAGAACATATCCAGAAAAGTTATCATGTGTTGTTGCAGTAAATATTAAAAAATGGAACTTTTATTCCACATTACTGCTGGCACTGTAGGACTGCAGGGCATCTGTAGGGTACCTTCATCTCAGCGGCAGCTGGTTCTAGGACTCTAGCGTGGCACCACTCCATGTTACCTCTAGCTGTCCTCTATCCCTGGCGGTCTCTCCACCCCCATTGCTAGCTGCCCTCTCCCTGTTGTCTCTCTGCCGGCCAGGAACTCTCTGGTCCCAGCTACCCGGTAAAATCAGGATACTCTGTTCACATTCCCTGCAAACCGGTAAAGTTATGACTCTAGAGATCCCAGCAGCGCCTGATCCATCACAGCTCCCTCTCTCGGACGCTGCCCACACTCCCAGCAACTGTCCCCTGGTAGTTATAGTACAAACTCCCAGCAACCCCTTACAATCAAGACTCGACATGCTGTAATTTAGCAATCAGATTTATATGTTAAATTCTCAATTTACAATACATCCACCCAATTGATAAAGATATAAACCACCCACCCAGATAAGATAAATTGACCTATAGAAAACCATACCTTATGAAATATTCATAACTACCTATGGCCATTTAAGACCACCCGGATCTGGGTCGTCCTTCTCTCCCTCCGTCTTGGTTCTTCTCTCTTTTTTCCTCTTCTCTCCTACCTTACAAAAACTTTGTCTCTGCCTTACTTTTATGCTGTCCAGTCATGGGCCTTGACCGGTGCCAGCCCTCACCTGCATATAGACATCAACCTACAATGTGGCCATCCAACTTAGACAAGAAAATGAACAACTCAGGACTGGCTGGGGAAGGAGCCCTGCGGTCCTGAATGGATTTTCAACGGTACTCTGACTGGGTCATCCTGCGCACTTTTGAGGTAGAAGGGGCCAGAAATGGCCTCAGGGCTTAGGAAGGTCATCGACGGACCTGGTCACACAAAGCATTCGAATCATGAAGAGGATGTCACAGCTTAGGTTGGGACAGGAATCAGTACTTCACTCATAAAGTTGTATGAGCATTTGCTCTATTTCTTTTGGGTATAGGCTTAAGAGTGGGATTTCTGGGTCATGGGCTAACCATATTTAACTTTCTAAGTGGCAGTGGCAGTTTCAAAACTTCTCAGTAGGTTCTATGTTGAACTGGGACAGTGACACCAACAGACTTCTGAAACTAGGGATCTATTCTTTTGGGAGACATTTGCAGAGTCCGGCATAAGCCTGGGGTATCTGTGGAGAAGAGGACAGCGGGTTTGAAGCTGATTTCTGGCTCGTTCTAAGACACAGGCATCCATTGTGTTCTCAGCTCTGCTTGAGTCGACATTTACACCAATGGCTTGGAGATGAATTCTAGAAACAAGAATGTTCAAACTCTTTTCTTTTTTATGTGTATGTGTGCTTCTCTGTGCATTCTTCTATGCCTATGGCTTCATGTTGCATGTATGTGCCCATGCATGTGGGGGAGTGGCAGAGGGCAACCTTAGGTATAATTTCTCCTTTGTTTCAGCATGTGTGTGTGGTGTGTACATGTGACACAGATCCTGTGTAGAAGTTGGAGGATACGCTGTGGAAATTGGTTCTGTTCATCAACCGTGTGGGGTCTGGAGATGAGACTCAGGTCAGGCTTGGTGGCAAGTGCCTTTACCCTCTGAGCCATCTTTCTGGTCCCACTTTCTCCTTTGAGACAAATTCTGTGTGATTAATACTGATTGCCACGCTGACAGGATCTAGAATCGTAAACCTCTGGGCATGACTGTGACAGATTACTTTGATTAGGTTAATTGAGATAGGGCAATCTGCCCTAAATGTTGGAAGCATCATTCCTTGGGATGAAGTTCTGGATTAAACAAAAAGGACAAAGGGAACTGAACACTGACAGTCACAGCCTCTGGTGTCTAATTGTGCATGCTTTAAGGTCCTGGGGCCATGATTTCCCCACCATGGTGGACAATATCCTGGAATGTGGGTTTGTCTACCTTCTCCCCGGGTCGGTTGGCCACGACCCATGAGGATGAAGGGAACAGAGTTGACAAACAGGGATTTGGACGATGTGTGAGTATGAACGGAAATGACGACACATTTCGGGATCAGCTTCAGGGGGACAGATCAACTTTACTTGGGATGAATCAAGTGTTATATAGTTTTGGGGAAGTGGGTGGGAATATCCATGGAGGGCAAAGATCATTGGCTGAAAGCACTGAGATGGCTCCCTAGCATGGGGAGACACTGCAGGAATCCCAGGTGCTCGGTGATTGGGAGAAAGAAAGCTGAACCTGTGATCTAACCAAGGCTGTGTGGCATTCTGCAGGTAGAGGTGTGTGGGTGTTTTGAGCTCCCTGGACAAGGTCAGAGAAGGAGAAGCCCTGTTGACAAAGGAAGTCCACCATTTTGCACCAAGTTCAGAAGGCTATCCAGACAATGGCAGACTTGTACCTTGATCAGCAGAACTCTGTAGGTTCTGGTACTGGGTCCGTAGAAGCTTTCTTTCCCGCCTTCCTACCTACCTTTGAGCTATAACACCTAGAGACTTACACACCATTGCTTGGAACTACTTATGCAAGAGGGTATCTAAGTGGAAATTTCTGGATTCTTTGGAGACTCATCGGTGTCATGTGATGGCTTCCTGGAAACTGTCTTATGAGAGGATGTTTTGTTGAGAACAGACATGTGGTGTCTCTCTGTAAGCTGCCTAGAAGAAGGACATGAGCAGTTTTGTCAGAGCTGATGCTTGACAGAGTACATGATGTTTGGAAAGGATATAAATATAACCCAACAAAGCCTGGGAGGCAGTGTGGCTTTGGTTCACCTTGCAACTCTTTGCTAGTCTTTGTTGGGCTTCGCTGACGCTGGTTTTTGACGACAGTGCTGGGGCATTGATACACTTGCCTTCTTTGCTGATCATTGTTGTTGCGACTTTGTGGAAAAAAAAAACACCAAAGAGCTCTCATGATATTCTGCGGATGGCTTCTTGCAGCTTCTGTGGACTCAGTCCTATTGGCAGAGCCTCCTGGTTCCTTCTGGATTGAACTGCCTTTGCTGATTCTCGAATGGTGTTTGCCAGTGGATTGAGCCACCACCGATGACTCATGTGAACTGAACCACCGATATCCTGACAGTGATTGGAATCAACCCCAAAGAACTATTTCTTTTTTTTTTTTTTTATTAACTTGAGTATTTCTTATATACATTTCGAGTGTTATTCCCTTTCCCGGTTTCCGGGCAAACATCCCCCTCCCCCCTCCCCTTCCTTATGGGTGTTCCCCTCCCAACCCTCCCCCCATTGCCGCCCTCCCCCCATAGACTAGTTCACTGGGGGTTCAGTCTTAGCAGGACCCAGGGCTTCCCCTTCCACTGGTGCTCTTACTAGGATATTCATTGCTACCTATGGGGTCAGAGTCCAGGGTCAGTCCATGTATAGTCTTTAGGTAGTGGCTTAGTCCCTGGAAGCTCTGGTTGCTTGGCATTGTTGTACTTTCGGGGTCTCTTCAAGCTCTTCCAGTTCTTTCTCTGATTCCTTCAATAGGGGACCTATTCTCAGTTCAGTGGTTTGCTGCTGGCATTCGCCTCTGTGTTTGCTGTATTCTGGCTGTGTCTCTCAGGAGAGATCTACATCCGGCTCCTGTCGGTCTGCACTTCTTTGCTTCATCCATCTTGTCTAATTGGGTGGCTGTATATGTATGGGCCACATGTGGGGCAGGCTCTGAATGGGTGTTCCTTCAGTCTCTGTTTTAATCTTTGCCTCTCCCTTCCCTGCCAAGGGTATTCTTTTTCCTCATTTAAATAAGGAGTGAAGCATTCACATTTTGATCATCCGTCTTGAGTTTCGTTTGTTCTAGGGATCTAGGGTAATTCAAGCATTTGGGCTAATAGCCACTTATCAATGAGTGCATACCATGTATGTCTTTCTGTGATTGGGTTAGCTCACTCAGGATGATATTTTCCAGTTCCAACCATTTGCCTACGAATTTCATAAACTCGTTGTTTTTGATAGCTGAGTAATATTCCATTGTGTAGATGTACCACATTTTCTGTATCCATTCCTCTGTTGAAGGGCATCTGGGTTCTTTCCATTTTCTGGCTATTATAAATAAGGCTGCGATGAACATAGTGGAGCACGTGTCTCTTTTATATGTTGAGGCATCTTTTGGGTATATGCCCAAGAGAGGTATAGCTGGATCCTCAGGCAGTTCAATGTCCAATTTTCTGAGGAACCTCCAGACTGATTTCCAGAATGGTTTTACCAGTCTGCAATCCCACCAACAATGGAGGAGTGTTCCTCTTTCTCCACATCCTCGCCAGCATCTGCTGTCACCTGAGTTTTTGATCTTAGCCAATCGCACTGGTGTGAGGTGAAATCTCAGGGTTGTTTTGATTTGCATTTCCCTTATGACTAAAGATGTTGAACATTTCTTTAGGTGTTTCTCAGCCATTCGGCTTTCCTCAGCTGTGAATTCTTTGTTTAGCTCTGAACCCCATTTTTTAATAGGGTTATTTGTTTCCCTGCGGTCTAACTTCTTGAGTTCTTTGTATATTTTGGATATAAGGCCTCTATCTGTTGTAGGATTGGTAAAGATCTTTTCCCAATCTGTTGGTTGCCGTTTTGTCCTAACCACAGTGTCCTTTGCCTTACAGAAGCTTTGCAGTTTTATGAGATCCCATTTGTCGATTCTTGATCTTAGAGCATAAGCCATTGGTGTTTTGTTCAGGAAATTTTTTCCAGTGCCTATGTGTTCCAGATGCTTCCCTAGTTTTTCTTCTATTAGTTTGAGTGTGTCTGGTTTGATGTGGAGGTCCTTGATCCACTTGGACTTAAGCTTTGTACAGGGTGATAAGCATGAATCGATCTGCATTCTTCTACATGTTGCCCTCCAGTTGAACCAGCACCATTTGCTGAAAATGCTATCTTTTTTCCATTGGATGGTTTTGGCTCCTTTGTCAAAAATCAAGTGACCATAGGTGTGTGGGTTCATTTCTGGGTCTTCAATTCTATTCCATTGGTCTATCTGTCTGTCTCTGTACCAATACCATGCAGTTTTTATCACTATTGCTCTGTAATACTGCTTGAGTTCAGGGATAGTGATTCCCCCTGAAGTCCTTTTATTGTTGAGGATAGCTTTAGCTATCCTGGGTTTTTTGTTATTCCAGATGAATTTGCAAATTGTTCTGTCTAACTCTTTGAAGAATTGGATTGGTATTTTGATGGGGATTGCATTGAATCTGTAGATTGCTTTTGGTAAAATGGCCATTTTTACTATATTAATCCTGCCAATCCATGAGCATGGGAGATCTTTCCATCTTCTGAGGTCTTCTTCAATTTCTTTCCTCAGTGTCTTGAAGTTCTTATTGTACAGATCTTTTACTTGCTTGGTTAAAGTCACACCGAGGTACTTTATATTATTTGGGTCTATTATGAAGGGTGTCGTTTCCCTAATTTCTTTCTCGGCTTGTTTCTCTTTTGTATAGAGGAAGGCAACTGATTTATTTGAGTTAATTTTATACCCAGCCACTTTGCTGAAGTTGTTTATCAGCTTTAGTAGTTCTCTGGTGGAACTTTTGGGATCACTTAAATATACTATCATGTCATCTGCAAATAGTGATATTTTGACCTCTTCTTTTCCGATCTGTATCCCCTTGATCTCCTTTTGTTGTCTGATTGCTCTGGCTAGAACTTCAAGAACTATATTGAATAAGTAGGGAGAGAGTGGGCAGCCTTGTCTAGTCCCTGATTTTAGTGGGATTGCTTCAAGTTTCTCTCCATTTAGTTTAATGTTAGCAACTGGTTTGCTGTATATGGCTTTTACTATGTTTAGGTATGGGCCTTGAATTCCTATTCTTTCCAGGACTTTTATCATGAAGGGGTGTTGAATTTTGTCAAATGCTTTCTCAGCATCTAATGAAATGATCATGTGGTTCTGTTCTTTCAGTTTGTTTATATAATGGATCACGTTGATGGTTTTCCGTATATTAAACCATCCCTGCATGCCTGGGATGAAGCCTACTTGATCATGGTGGATGATTGTTTTGATGTGCTCTTGAATTCGGTTTGCCAGAATTTTATTGAGTATTTTTGCGTCAATATTCATAAGGGAAATTGGTCTGAAGTTCTCTTTCTTTGTTGTGTCTTTGTGTGGTTTAGGTATAAGAGTAATTGTGGCTTCGTAGAAGGAATTCGGTAGGGCTCCATCTGTTTCAATTTTGTGGAATAGTTTGGATAATATTGGTATGAGGTCTTCTATGAAGGTTTGATAGAATTCTGCACTAAACCCGTCTGGACCTGGGCTATTTTTGGTTGGGAGACCTTTAATGACTGCTTCTATTTCCTTAGGAGTTATGGGGTTGTTTAACTGGTTTATCTGTTCCTGATTTAACTTCGATACCTGGTATCTGTCTAGGAAATTGTCCATTTCCTGAAGATTTTCAAATTTTGTTGAATATAGGTTTTTATAGTAAGATCTGATGATTTTTTGAATTTCCTCTGAATCTGTAGTTATGTCTCCCTTTTCATTTCTGATTTTGTTAATTTGGACGCACTCTCTGTGTCCTCTCGTTAGTCTGGCTAAGGGTTTATCTATCTTGTTGATTTTCTCAAAGAACCAACTTTTGGTTCTGTTGATTCTTTCTATGGTCCTTTTTGTTTCTACTTGGTTGATTTCAGCTCTGAATTTGATTATTTCCTGCCTTCTACTCCTCCTGGGTGTATTTGCTTCTTTTTGTTCTAGAGCTTTTAGGTGTGCTGTCAAGCTGCTGACATATGCTCTTTCCTGTTTCTTTCTGCAGGCACTCAGCGCTATGAGTTTTCCTCTTAGCACAGCTTTCATTGTGTCCCATAAGTTTGAGTATGTTGTATCTTCATTTTCATTAAATTCTAAAAAGTTTTTAATTTCTTTCTTTATTTCTTCCTTGACCAGGTTATCATTGAGTAGAGCATTGTTCAATTTCCACGTATATGTGGGCATTCTTCCCTTATTGTTATTGAAGACCAGTTTTAGGCCGTGGTGGTCCGATAGCACGCATGGGATTATTTCTATCTTTCTGTACCTGTTGAGGCCCGTTTTTTGACCAATTATATGGTCAATTTTGGAGAAAGTACCATGAGGAGCTGAGAAGAAGGTATATCCTTTTGCTTTAGGATAGAATGTTCTATAAATATCCGTTAAGTCCATTTGGCTCATGACTTCTCTTAGTCTGTCGACATCACTGTTTAATTTCTGTTTCCATGATCTGTCCATTGATGAGAGTGGGGTGTTGAAATCTCCCACTATTATTGTGTGAGGTGCAATGTGTGTTTTGAGCTTTAGTAAGGTTTCTTTTACGTATGTAGGTGCCCTTGTATTTGGGGCATAGATATTTAGGATTGAGAGTTCATCTTGGTGGATTTTTCCTTTGATGAATATGAAGTGTCCTTCCTTATCTTTTTTGATGACTTTTAGTTGGAAATTGATTTTATTTGGTATTAGAATGGCTACTCCAGCTTGCTTCTTCTGACCATTTGCTTGGAAAGTTGTTTTCCAGCCTTTCACTCTGAGGTAGTGTCTGTCTTTGTCTCTGAGGTGTGTTTCCTGTAGGCAGCAGAATGCAGGGTCCTCGTTGCGTATCCAGTTTGTTAATCTATGTCTTTTTATTGGGGAGTTGAGGCCATTGATATTGAGAGATATTAAGGAATAGTGATTATTGTTTCCCTTTATATTCATATTTGGATGTGAGGTTATGTTTGTGTGCTTTCATTCTCTTTGTTTTGTTGCCAAGACGATTAGTTTCTTGCTTCTTCTAGGGTATAGCTTGCCTCCTTATGTTGGGCTTTACCATTTATTATCCTTTGTAGTGCTGGATTTGTGGAAAGATATTGTGTAAATTTGGTTTTGTCATGGAATATCTTGGTTTCTCCATCAATGTTAATTGAGAGTTTTGCTGGATACAGTAACCTGGGCTGGCATTTGTGTTCTCTTAGGGTCTGTATGACATCAGTCCAGGATCTTCTGGCCTTCATAGTTTCTGGCGAGAAGTCTGGTGTGATTCTGATAGGTCTCCCTTTATATGTTACTTGACCTTTTTCCCTTACTGCTTTTAATATTCTTTCTTTATTTTGTGCGTTTGGTGTTTTGACAATTATGTGACGGGAGGTGTTTCTTTTCTGGTCCAATCTATTTGGAGTTCTGTAGGCTTCTTGTATGTCTATGGGTATCTCTTTTTTTAGGTTAGGGAAGTTTTCTTCTATGATTTTGTTGAAGATATTTACTGGTCCTTTGAGCTGGGAGTCTTCACTCTCTTCTATACCTATTATCCTTAGGTTTGATCTTCTCATTGAGTCCTGGATTTCCTGTATGTTTTGGACCAGTAGCTTTTTCCGCTTTACATTATCTTTGACAGTTGAGTCAATGATTTCTATGGAATCTTCTGCTCCTGAGATTCTCTCTTCCATCTCTTGTATTCTGTTGGTGAAGCTTGTATCTACAGCTCCTTGTCTCTTCTTTTGGTTTTCTATATCCAGGGTTGTTTCCATGTGTTCTTTCTTGATTGCTTCTATTTCCATTTTTAATTCCTTCAACTGTTTGATTGTGTTTTCCTGGAATTCTTTCAGGGGTTTTTGTGTCTCCTCTCTATGGGCTTCTACTTGTTTATTTATGTTTTCCTGGAATTCTTTCAGGGATTTTTGTGATTCTTTCAGGCATTTTTGCGATTCCTCTCTGTAGGCTTCTACTTGTTCTCTAAGGGAGTTCTTCATGTCTTTCTTGAAGTCCTCCAGCATCATGATCAAATATGATTTTGAAACTAGATCTTGCTTTTCTGGTGTGTTTGGATATTCCGTGTTTGCTTTGGTGGGAGAATTGGGCTCCGATGATGCCATGTAGTCTTGGTTTCTGTTGCTTGTGTTCCTGCGCTTGCCTCTCGCCATCAGATTATCTCTAGTGTTACTTTGTTCTGCTATTTCTGACAGTGGCTAGACTGTCCTATAAGCCTGTGTGTCAGGAGTGCTGTAGACCTGTTTTCCTCTCTTTCAGTCAGTTATGGGGACAGAGTGTTCTGCTTTCGGGCGTGTAGTTTTTCCTCTCTACAGGTCTTCAGCTGTTCCTGTGGGCCTGTGTCTTGAGTTCACCAGGCAGCTTTCTTGCAGCAGAAAATTTGGTCTTACCTGTGGTCCTGAGGCTCAAGTTCGCTCGTGGGGTGCTGCCCAGGGGCTCTCTGCAGCGGCAGCAACCAGGAAGACCTGTGCCGCCCCTTCCGGGAGCTTCAGTGCACCAGGGTTCCAGATGGTCTTTGGCTTTTTCCTCTGGTGTCCGAGATGTGTGTGCAGGGAGCAGTCTCTTCTGGTTTCCCAGGCTTGTCTGCCTCTCTGAAGGTTTAGCTCTCCCTCCCACGGGATTTGGGTGCAGAGAACTGTTTATCCGGTCTGTTTCTTTCAGGTTCCGGCGGTGTCTCAGGCAGGGGTCCTGCCGCTCCTGGGCCCTCCCCCACGGGAGCCCAGAGGCCTTATACAGTTTCCTCTTGGGCCAGGGATGTGGGCAGGGGTGAGCAGTGTTGGTGGTCTCTTCCGCTCTGCAGCCTCAGGAGTGCCCACCTGACCAGGTGGTTGGGTCTCTCTCTCACCGGGTCTCAAAGAACTATTTCTAAACAGAGCCACACCCCCTTTGCCCTATTAACCTTTCCTTTCCATTGTCACTGGTGGGAGGTGGGCTAGAAGGGAGGTCAAAGCCTTTAAGAACCTTTATTAAAGTAGGTTTTGAAAATTCTAAGCGTAGGGTTATTTTCTCTAACTTGTGGATAATGCAAAGCTGATAGTGTAAAGTAATTTAAATGGCAGACCCAGGGCTCAGATGAGTTGTGATAGCATCGGCAAAAGCAAATGAGATGCAGTTTAAGAACTGTGGTTCTCTGTAGCAGGGTAGTACGTTGAGAAGCAATGTTTTCTTTCTGTAAGGCATTCACACACAGCTCAGAAAACTTGCTCTCTCTCTCTCTCTCTCTCTCTCGTGTGTGTGTGTGTGTGTGTGTGTGTGTGTGTGTGTGTAAAATGGAGAGAGGTGGGACTGAAAGACAGTAAGCCAAAAGTCAGAGGGTGAGGTGCTCGGTTTGGTGGTTTTGATGGTGCTTCTACTCTAAGCCTCTCTGCTCTTCCTGTCAGAGCCACATGCACCCAGAGAGCCCGGTGCAGCAGCACAGGCTTCACCTCCCAGGTAGAAAGCTGCCATTTTCCTCTTTATCCCCTCTTGAACTCTCCTAGCCTGGTACCATTGTGAGAGAAGGGTGTAAGAGATAACCACCGATTGACTAACATCTAGTTTACTCTTCTGGTAGACAGAAGCCTCAGCAAGGCTAGCACCCCACCTAATTCCTCAACAGTGCTCCTGAAATATGCATAAGTAAATGCAGTCCAAGTAAGTAGAAGAACGTAAATCAATAGAATAAATGCAGAGTAAGTAAAAAGGAGTAGACTCTCTTTTAGAGTCTATAACTATTTCTTTTGGGTGGTCCTGGGAATGGAACTTAGGACTTTGTGCATGATAGGCAAGCACTACACCTCTGAGCCATACCTCCAGACCTTTTCATGTGCTTCTATTTTGGGACAATGTCTCTAGCAGTTACCTAGGCTGGTCTTGAACTCACTCTGCAACCCAAGCTGGCCTTGAACTGGAATTGATCCTCCCGTTTCAGCTTCTTGGGCAGCCGGGATACAGGGCTGTTTTAGAAGGCTCACCTTAGAAAGAAAGGCATGCTTGGTCCTTTTGTGGCAACGTGCTTTTCCTGTACTCACACGGCGCTTCTTGGCTGCCTTAATCACTTCTGTGAGACTCCAGGAAGAGCTGGAGAGAATTCAGTGTCCCGAAGCTCTTCTGGTCTTAGTTCTAACACACTTGTACCAACCCATCTCTCGCCTCCCTCTGTGGTTTCTGACTCAAACCTCATTTTCTGGTTTCCAGCTTGGCTGTCTTCTGTCTTGACTCATTCCTTTACCACTTACTGTATCAAGCTCCGTCGGGCAAGTTACATAACTGCTTTGTGTTCAGGTACCTCATCCACCCAGCAAACAACGCTCTAGAGGGAAGAATAAACATAGGACACTGGGAAACAGTAGCCTTTAAAAAGAAAGAAATATTGTAGCCTTGTCCTCAGGTGATAGAGGTAAAAGGCATTTGGAAGTTAGTTTCTTGCATGAATCAGGCAAGGAGATGTCAGCCATTGCTGCTGTCTCATTTTTGAGACTTACTATCGTTATTAACACAGCTTTCGGATCTTGTGTTTCTCCGCCCCATTTTGATGATGAACTTGGTTGCCCTCTCCCGCGGTTTTTACTCTCTACTGTGCTGCCTCCAACTGCCATTCCTCCGTCCTATCCTCTCTGTTTGTTCCAGTTCCTTCTGGTCAGCACTCACACCACTGGCTGGCCCACAGAGAGGAAGCAAAACCCACGGTTGCTAAGGCACTGGTGTCTATCCTTCCTTCACTTCTGATCAAGCAGTTGGGTACATTGTATGCTTTTGGCCACGTCAGACTGATGAATGTGAGGGTGTATTTGCAGAGAGCTTACTTTACATGACTTAAACTGCTGGGTACCAACTCTAAAAGTCCCAAGTCAACCTTGGTTTCTGTCAACATTAGTTTCAGTCTGTCAACCACTGCCAGCCTCAGAGAATCCGCTGTTTGCTTTAAGCACCTACAGGTCCTAGGGGAAGTTTTGTTCATTTATTTGTTTGTTTTTTGAGACAGGGTTTCTCTGTGTGGCCCTGGCTGTCCTAGAACTCACTCTATAGACCAGGCTAGCCCCAAACACAGAGATCTGCCTGCCTCTGCCTCCCAAGTGCTGGGACCAAAAGTGTGCACCACCATTACCCGACTTGACTTGCTTAGTATTACTGGCATTTTGATTTTGTTTTATAAGGAAAAGTGATTGTATGTGTTCTTTCTAAGTAAGCATCTCCCAACAGATGGACCAGTGTTTCTTAATGTTTGCATTATCAAGGAATCTCTAGAAAGCATATTGCTGGACACTGGAGAGATATCTCAGTGGTTAAGGGCAGTTGCTGCTTTATACAAAACCCTGGTTCAAATCCTAGTGCCCAGATCAGGTGGGTAGCCGACCACCTATAATTCCAGTTCCAGGGTTTGCTACCTTCATCTGGTCACTGAGAGCACTGGATGTGTGGGGTGCACACACACACACACACACACACACACACACACACACATAACTAATATTTAAAAATTTAACCTTTTTTTTATATTTCATGTGTTCTGCCTGCATGTGTGCTGTCTCCCACATGTATACCATGCCTGCATAAGCCAGAAGTGGGGCAGTAGTTCCCCTGGGACTTGGAGGTTATGAGCAGCCACGTAGGTGCTAGGGATCAAACTTGGGTCCTCTGGAAGAGCATCAAGTGCTCTTAACCACCGAACCATCTCTTCACCCCCAGTAAAAATGATTTTAAGAATTAAGAAAGTGGGGTTGGGGATTTAGCTCAGTGGTAGAGCGCTTGCCTAGGAAGCACAAGGCCCTGGGTTCGGTTTCCAGCTCCGAAAAAAAGGAAAAAAAAAAAAAGAATTAAGAAAGCACAGTGCTGATTTGGGGTTCTTATATTAGGTAGACATTTTAGCCTTTGAAATTTATTCTTTGAAAGTTTCATACATCTGTGTAATGAAATAGCCACGCCCTCACCTGCCTTGATCCTCCAACCTCCTACAAGGTGAAGCTCCATGCGGATAGGAGTCTGAAAGCTGAGGGGTCATTCAGTCATAGCAGCAGAATTCACCTCATGGGGACAGTTGAGAGAAGAAGGTGAGGACTGAGGGGAAAAATATTCCAGAATCTTCTGAGGGCATAATTTTAACTCTCTTACCTTAAAAATAAAAGGAAGATCCTTTCACACTTACCATTCTATTGTGCAGAATTTTCAAGATCGTGTGTGTGTGTGTGTGTGTGTGTGTGTGTGTGTCTGTGTGTCTGTGTGTAACTTAAATGGAATCTTATGTTGCCATCTTCTGGCTTTTCACTCATGTTCTCTTGTCTCCAGTGTTCAAGGCCTTTGTGTCAGCCCTGCAAAGGGCAATTTGGTCTCCATCTTATAGAACACGCCACCACTTACCTAAGTTTATGACTAACAATGTGTCCATTCTAGAGTGTAAGCACCATGAGGGGCAGAGGCCTTTATTTCATTTTGGAAGTATTTAAGATATTAGTAACAGGGCTTATAATTATCTTTTGCATAAGAACTTATTGAGGTGGAATGAACCAAGAATGTTGTTTGATATGTTAAAAACTCCAGTAGTAAGAGACCCGAACCTCTGTTTTCAAAACAGGGTCACTCTTAATCTTAGAGAAAGTGACTTCAGTTGCTTGCATGGAGGAGACCAACCTGAAATGTTACTGCTGGTATTTGAAACTCAGTGTTTGCACAGAACAATGGTTTGGGGAGTTAACCGTAGCCTTGTCTTAAGGTATTTTGTTCATTTGTCTGGCTCGTGGATTCCGAAATATATTAACCTTTACTTGGTGACTGGAACTATCTCAGAGGACTACTCCATTTTGTAGAAGAGAAGGGGAGAGAGAGAAAGAGTATAAAGAAGAAGAAAGGAGATTCCAATATTTCATTAGATGAATGCATTTTGTTCAGCTGTGCAGACACTTTCGGGTCAGGCTTTTTTCTGGGGGACATTTTAGTGCTCACTGGCGTGAGTGAAATCACCTCTGGGCTCTGCTGCACACGCCCACAGAGCTGGTTTGTGTGTTTGTCATCACTGGAAACCAGGCTTGTACTCTTTCTAGACCTTTAGAGCAGGGCTAGTGACCTCTGTATCTCAACTGGGCATTGTTTTTCCTGTTGTCAGAGCAACAGACGGAGAGTTCTCAGATTCTGTGTGATCAGGAGATGGAACCTTAAGTCCTATGTGAGTCAGGTGTCCTCCCCTTTCTCCCCACATGTAGATATGTATGTTTGCATTTAAATATAAAGTTGTGACATCTGGCCCATCTGTCTATCAACTTAAGTTTGGTGACAGGAAGCTGTCCGCAGATTGCCTAAGTGACTGCTGGGTCAGCCTGCGTGAGTGAGAGGAGTGTCAGCTGCTGACTTTCCCATTGGCTCTTTTCCACACTCCACTCTCTCAGTAGCACTGCTGCCCTTGTGACCACATCAGCTCCTCATGGCTTCAGGGCAGCAGCTCTTCTCTCCTTCACTCTAAAGGCTCACAAGCAGCCAGCCAGGTGCTTCCCTGGGTTGCTACAGTACAGAACTCCACTTGCAGTAATCTTCAGCAAGAATTCATCCCATGTGAGATAAAAGAAGAAAGAGTGAACCTGGGGATTATTCGGCAATGATTAGAGGAACTGACACTCTTAACAGGGCACGGGCTTGGTGTCTTCATGGGTTAGACTGAGATTCTAGAGACCGACCTGGGAGCGCGTGGCTTATTGGTCATGCAATCCCAGGAATGGTGGAAAGAAAAGTTTAGGTAAAGTACATCCATGGGAAGAATACCACCACAGCCAATTAGGACTCAGTCTCATGGACTGTGTGCGTGCGTGTGTGCGTGTGTGTGCGTGTGTGTGTGTGTGTGCACCTGTGTGTGTGCGTGTGTGTGCGTGTGTGCGTGTGTGCGTGCGTTTGTGTGTGTGTGCACATGTGTGTGTGCGTGTGCATGTGTGTGTATGTGTGTGTGCATGTGTGTGTATGCATGTGTGTGTGTGCGTGTGAGTATGTGTGTGTTTGTGTGTGTGTGCGTGTGTGTGTGCGTGCATGCGTTTGTGTGTGTGCACATGTGTGTGTGCGTGTGTGTATGTGTGTGTTTGCATGTGTGTGTTTGCGTGTGTGTGTGCATGTGTGTGTGTGTGTGTGTGTGTGTATAAGTGTGTCTATGTGGATGCCAGAGGAAAATCTTGGGTGCTGTTGTTACTCAGTAGCCATCCAGCTGTTCTGAGACTATGTTCTCTCACTAGCTTTGAGCTCATCCATTGGATTAGCCTGGCCGGCCAGTGAGCCCTAGAGATCCTCCTGCTCTTTCCCTCTTACAAGCTCACACCACCAAACCTGCCTTGTTACACATGTTCTGGGATGGAGTTCAGATTCTTATGCTAGCCTAACAAACGCTTTACCCAGAGACCATCCCCCTAGCCTGCATGGGGAAGTTCTGAGGAACAGAATCGAACTTCTTTGGCTACTGTGGTAACTAACCATTAACCACATCTGGCTAGCAAATATTTGGAATGTAGTTATTCAGAACCAAGTTGCATTCCAAATGTCAAATAGACAATGGAGGCCTAGTACAGTATCACAAAGAAACAGAACCAAAACACCTCACTGTTGACTTTTATAATGACTACACAACCTCATTGTATTTTAGATATGTTATGTGAAGTACATTGGTAAAATCAACTTCAGCTGGTTCATTTATTATTTTAAGTGTGGCCACTAAAGGAGAAATGGCATAAATGTCTCACACTGTACATCTGTTGAACAGTGGTGGTATGGAAGTTACCTCAGAGTTATCCATTGGAATTCATATCACAAGATCAGGGTCCCTTGGTCATCTCAGCAGTAGGAAAGTCATAGTTTGTGCCCAATTGCATGGGACTAAGCCAAATTCAACTACTGTTCTCATCTCCTTTTACATGTGAAAGCCCACATCTGTCCTCTAGGACTATGGTGGTTTGATGGAGAATGGCCCCAGAGGCTCATGTGTTTGAATACTTGGTCTACAGGTGGTAGAACTGTTTGGGAAGGATTAGAAGGTGTGGCCTTGTTGGAGGAGGTGTGTTACTGGGGGTTGGCTTTGAGGTTTCAAAAGCCCACATCATTCCCAGTTACTCTCTCTGCCTTGTGCTTGTCTCTCAAGATGTAAGCTCTCACTTTTGGGTGCAGTGCCATGTCTGTTGGTTTGCTCCCATGGTCCCTGCCCTGATGGCCATTGCTGGCTCTCTGAAACCATAAGCCCCAATAAACTCTTCCTTCTATAAGTTTCCTGGTATCTTATTGAAGCAATAAAAAAGGAGCTGAGATACCATGTGAACAGGAAGCAGTCATTTCACAGTTTCATTCCTTTCTGTGGGCCAGAATATTTGAAAGACCTAATTCTGTGTCTAATTGGTGGTCTCTGATGGTCTTCACCCCTAGGGTCTTCCTCCTGGTTCTTAAAACTAGAGACGACTCATCCACTGACTTAGGAGACTCTTAAAGAGTCTAAAAGAAGTAAGCCACAAACAAAAATACTCACAGGAGGAAATATGGAGACAAAGTGTGGAGCAGAGACTTTAGAAAAGGCCATCCAGAGACTGCCCCACCTGGGAATCCATCCCATATATAGACACCAAACCCAGACAATATTGCATATGTCTAGAAGTGCATGCTGACGGGAGTCTGATATAGCACTCTCCTGAGAGGCTCAGCCAGAGACTGACAAATACAGAGGCAGTTGCTCACAGCCAACCATTGAACTGAGAAGGGAGTCTCCAATGGAGGAGTTAGAGAAAGGATTGAAGGAGCTGAAGGAGTTTGCAACCCCATAAGAAGAATAACAATATCAACCAACCAGACCCTTCAGAGCTCCCAGGGAATTCCCCAGTATGGGAAGCCTCATTGGTCAATGCAGCAAAGACTGTGCCACCTAAGGGGGTGAACTGGAGTTCATTTAAATTGCTGAGCTAAATCCCCAACCCCTAACTGACCGTATTTTGACACAGAAGTTTGGAACACAAAGGGTCGTTCCAAACTTCTGTGTGTAGTTCATGTGCACTATCCACATGTGTATGTGAATGCCAATGCATGTATGTATGTTGGGGTATGTGCATGTGTATGTTGTTGTGCCTGGAGGTCAAACGAGGGCAGAAATAGGAAGCTTGATTAACTGCTGAGCCATCTCCCCAGCCCCCTCTGCCCCCCACAGCTTTTTATATGAGTGCCACGGATATGAACTCCAGTCCTATGCTTGTGTGGCAAGCACTTTACCCATTGAACAACCCTTCCACCCTCCCGTTGCTTTTTTTAAAGGGTCTCACTAGGGAGCCCAGGCCTGGCCTTGGATTTATAATCCTTCTTGTTACAGCCTCCGTTGTTTTGGGATTAAAGAGATTCTTCCATGCCCAGCTATCCCGAGTTTTATATCACAGTTTCCAGTTAACAAAGCACTACTAACACCCACAACCCTATGGCATGATGGCATTTCCACTTCAGGGAAGAGACATCAGGGACCAGAGGGAGGAAGTCAGTTAGCTCGTCCTCGGGGCCGGATTCCGAGTGCCTCATGTGCATGGGCACAGCACACAATCGTCTTCATCCTATTTCCCACTCTGCGTAAGATGTCAACAGGTGAGGGGCACAAGAGCACTCTCTGCACTACTGTGCAATGTTTCTGCAAGTCTCACAAAATCTAGGAAGAAGCCTGACGTGTTCTTTTATTGCGGATGGTGGGTTTTGCCATTCTGAAGAGAATCATAAAGAAATGTACAGAGAACTGTCTAGTGTTAAAGGACCCTTCCTAGGCATCTATTTAGCTGTTTTTCTTCTTTATTGGCTCTCAGGATGGCACCACGCAGCATGGATCCTCAGACCATGCCCGGTCCCACATCCATCATCATCGTCCTGCACACAGACTTTCTGACAAACAGCTATAACTACAACCCATCCAGATCTAACTCCATCAATGTCCCAACGACTGTTCTACTCTGCTTACATGAGCCTCTGCTACAGGCTGGCTCCCCAGCCTACCCTCTCCACTCTTTCAGTGTCCACAGGCCACTTTCCAGTTCCAGTTGGGTCAAGGTCAAAGAGGCTTTCAAAGATCCGTACTTCCAATGACAGTTGATGGTCCGACATGCAATCAGGCCCAACCAGACAAGCCTCAGGATTTAATATCTGTTCCCCAGTCAACAGCCCGTGTGGCACTCTCAGTGCACAGACTCTGAACAGGTGGCTATCCCATCTGTCTTTCAACAGATCAGAGGGAATGGTGGTAAAGGGTGGGGCTGCCTTGTAGATGAAGGTACCTCTTGCAAGGCGAAATCCATTCCCATTTCCCATTGGATGCTAATACTGTTAAATCTTTGCTCCTGACTATAAATTGTTGTCTGTAAGCAGGGCAGGGCAGGTGAAAGACAAGGCTGGAGCTGCCTGTGTTTGGACAGTGGAAATGGAAGGTGGGGGGTGGGTGGATTTAAGAGATGGGAGAGATAGAAGAGAGAGGAGGAAGGAAGGAAGATGGAGGAAGAGAAAGATGATCCAGATTCCACATGGCTTTAAATAGCCATGGGTAGCTATGAATATTTTATAAGGAATGGATGATTACAGAACAATTTGTCTTATCTAGGTGGGCAGTTTATATCAGTATCAGTTGGCTCTGAGTTCATTGTGTGGACATTTTGTGGGGTGAGAATTTACTGATATAAATCTGATTGATAGATCACAAGCCTCTAGAATTTTGATTTTACTGGCTTATGGGAATTTGTGACTGCTCACCACAGAGGCGTGGACGGCTGGGTGTAGCAAGAGAGCCTCGAGATGGGTGGTCTATACACGGGTGCTTGGAGGCCAAGAAGGTGGCGAGACTGCCAGGGCCAGAGACGGTGCTAGTGTGGGATGGTGCTTTCTAAATGTTTCACGTAACACCTGACCTCCAGTTTCTCCTAAGCAGGGTAGCCATGTTCCTGCTATCTCATTCTTTGAGGCACAGCTCACGTGTTTGGAGTCTTGGATCTTAGCAGGTGGAGACGTTTTAGGCAGCTGTGAAGCCTTTGAGAAGTAGGGCCTGCCTGGAAGAAGTGGGTCGCCGAGGGGAATGGGCCTGAGGTTTGTAGTCCAGTCCAGTTCTGGCTTCACTTCTCTCCCTCGCTCCTTCTCCTCCTCCTCCCTCTCCCTTTCCCTGTCCCTCCCTCTTCCCTCTTCTCCTCCCCACCCCCCTTGAATGCTGGTATGATATAGCCACCTCACTCTCTTGTTTCTACAGCCACAAGCCATGGCTATAAACATAAGCTAGACTCCCCATTCACGAGAAGCCATGATCCCCTCTCCTCCTCTTTCCTTTTCCTCATCCATTCTTTTTCTTCAGTCTCTTTGGTGTTGTAAGTATTTCGTGAGCACCGCCAGTCTAGGCATTTTGTGCATATGCCCCTGTCTAATTTCCATCCTATAGGTTGGCACTGTATATCCATCTTACAAGTCTTGCCCAGTGTGTGCCTTCCTCTCTCAGGTTGTGAGACTCTTCCCAGATGATTCTAAATTGTGTTAAGCTGACAATTAGAGCTATGGCCAAGATCATGGGTAGCTTTGGTGCTCTACATGCCTTGAGAAAGCCCCAAGCCTATGCACATCCCGACAGCTTCCTGCCCTCCCCTGGTCCACTTGGTGCCACTGTTTCTGGGTCTCACAGCAAAGCAGAGTCAAGGAAAGGCAAACGGCAGATTTCTCAGCTTCCTAGTAAAGCAGATTTCTTGCAGGTTAGTTCATTGGTGCTGGGGTCGGGCGCCCCAGTAGGTGGCAGCACTAGTCCCTTCCCACTTCTCCATGCCAAAAGATTCACCAAGAAAACAAACATATCACCACCAGAGGACGCCACAACAAAAGATTCACCGAGAAAGCAAGCGTATCACCACCAGAGGACGCCACAACTCCACAATTTTTTTTCCTGCAAAAAAAAAAAAAAAAAAAAAAAAAAAAAAAAAAAAAAAAAAAACTGGCGTCTGCAAACAGTTCAGATTTCTTTTGTTTCTGGGGGGGGGGGATCAAGGGTTGCCTATGGGAGTGGGGAACAGGTGGCGAGATATGTATTAATACGGAGAAGTGGAGATGAGAAGTGTAGCAAACACCCTGAAGGTGCCTTGCTGTGTCATTATTTGAAATTGTCAACTCTACTGGAACACTCGCTTTCAATGTCAAGCAGAAGACAGTGTGGAGGGTAAGGGCTGAGCTCCTGAACAGAACTGGATGACAGCCCCAGATCCATGCTCAGGAAATCTCTGGCTAACCATGAAGGCCAACGAGGCCTGGAACATTCTATGTAGACCAGGAAGGCTTCAAACTCAGAGAGATCTGCCTGTCTCTGCCCCTCCAGTGCTAGGATACAAGTACTGTGCTGATAAACCTGGTGGCTGGTCCCCAGTTTTTAGTTGTGATCCTAGCCTTTAACGGCTGAGCCATCTCTCCAGCCTATGGCCCCCAGTTTTTTGTTTTGTTTTGTTTTGTTTTCATCTACTCCATGGGGCATTTGTGAGAGTTAAAGGAAAGAGGTCATGTCCTGGTACCACGGAGCCACAAGGGTCTAGAAGAAAAGGAGGATCTGGCAGCGCTATGGCAATCAACTATTACTTCAACCTTAAAAAGCTGTCCTGTGTGCGTGTGTGCGGTGTGCATGCAAGTGTGTGCATGAGTACACGTGCATATGTGTGTGTACCAGAGCATGAGGTGTGTTAGGGCTGAGGTTAATCCTGGGAATTTTCCTCCATCATTTCCCACCTTATTCTCAGAGGGTGGGTCTCTGAGTTAAAGCCAGAGCTCACTGGTAGAGCATCTAGCGAGCCAGCTTACCCCATGTCGTAGGTAGTTCAATTGCCGCCCTGATGCAGCCCAGGGTCTTCTGGGAAGGGAGTCTCAGCTGAGGGAGCACCCACATCACACTGGCTTGTGGGAACGTCTGTGGGAGCTTGTCTTGATTGCTAGTTGACGTAGGGGAGCCCAGCCGACTGTGGTCCCTGGTTGTGTAAGAGAGCTCGGTAAGTATGAACCCCCGAGGGAGCCAGCAAGCAGTGTTCCCTCGTGGTTTCTTGCTTGGCTTCCTGGCCTGACTTTGCTCCATGACTGACTGTGACCTGGAAGTGTGAGTCAAATAAATTCTTTCCTCTTCTAAGCTGCGGGTCTCAGTGCTTTATCGTGATAGCGGACGGGATATCAGACCACTCCATCAATCCCGTCTCTACCTTATGAGCGTGACCCACTGGGCGCTTACAGGAGTGCCGGGAACCCAGCTAGTGTTCTAACCACTGAGCCATCTCCACAGCATGTTTCCAGGGTTTTGCTTTATGTTGATCAAGAAGGCGCCAGCTGTGACCTGTGGTGGATTATGGTTCAGGCTGAAGAACCGGACTCGAGGAGGAGTCCATGTGTGTAGGGGGAGGGGTACGTTTTGGAGTAAGGGCAAGCCACGCCAAGGAAGTGCCACTAGAGAGCATGGTGTGGTGCCTGTCTTTCTTGTCTCTGTAAAGACACTGTAGGTGCACAGCCCTCAGGGACTCACTGGACCGAGCAGCTTGGTCCCAGGTCCCTCAGTTGTACCACTCTGAGCAAACTTCACTCTCATCTCCTTTTGCTGATCAGTGGCCACCCTGGCAGGATAGGCACAGCAAAGACCCACCTGTGATGCTGCATTTGAGAACCAAGATCCGGGCTCCCAGGTTGTCACAGGAATTTGGCATTCATGGTAAGTATATGCACTTGAGTTTTAGACAATGGAAAAGGAGTACTGTACTTTTTCTTTCTTTCTTTTCTTTCTTTCTCTCTCTCTCTTTCTCTCTTTCCCTTCCTTCCTTCCTTCTTCCCTTCCTTCCTTCCTTCTTTCCTTCCTTCCTTCTCTCCTTCCTTCCTTCCTTCCTTTCTTCCTTCCTTCCTTCCTTTCTCTATTTCTCTCTTTTTCTCTCTCTCTTTTTCTCTTCCTCTCAAGGGCTGCGACGGTAAGAGGCATTCCACGAGGGATCATTTACGCAGTCCAATTTTCAGGGTTGAGTTCTGTCAATGCATTTTAGCCACAGAAGAGAATGAATTCTAATTGGGGGGCTAGGGTAGTTTCAGGAATGGCAGCTTCTGAGCTGTGTGGTTGCAGGTGCTGGTGAAAAGCTGATTAATCCATTCAGGAAGTAAGAGGTTCCATTGTGCAGCAGCGCGCTGGGTACCAAACACTGATGGATAAGTCCTCCTACTTCACGGCCTCATACCCTTCGAGGTGTGAGCGGAGTGAGTGTTAATTAAGACTTAGTTTTGCTCTGTGGTGTGTGTGTGTGTGTGTGTGTGTGTGTGTGTGTGTGTGTGTGTGTGTGTGTGTGTGTGTTGTATGGGCACATGAATGTTTAGGTACATACATTTGCCCCCTGTGTGCGTGAAGACCAGAGGAGGACATCAGGTATCTGGCTCTTCTGCTCTCTCCTTTATTTCTTAGAGGTATAGTCTCTCTCTCTCTCTCTCTCTCTCTCTCTCTCTCTCAGCCTAGAGCTGGGCTAGCCAGCAAGCTAATTTGATCTTCCTCTGTTCTGCTTTCAAAGCATTATGGTTTCAGGTGTGAGTGTGGCTGTGCATAGCTTTATGTGAGTGTTTGAGATTCTACTTGAGGTCCTCATGCCTGTGTGGCCCGCGCTATTACCCACTGAGCCCTCTCTTCAGGTCTGACTTTTGACTCTAACCCACATCTAGTGAATGCAAAGTCGTGCCTCGCTGTGATTTAGCTGTCTTTTTAGTTTTGTTTATTTTATGTGTATGGATGTTTTGCTGACATGTATGTCTGTGCACTACGTGTGCCCCTGGTGCCTGAGGAGGTTAGAAGAGGGCACAGTGTTCCCTGGAGCCGGAGTTAAGGGTGGTTTTGAGCCACCATAGAAGTGGCGGGAATTGAACTCTGGTCCTCTCTGCAAGAACAAGTGCCCTTAAGAGCTGAGCTCTCCCCAGGTCCCACTGTGACTTTAGTTGGAACATCCTTGGTAACTAATGACACCAAACATCTGCCCCCATGGCCATTGGTTATTTATTTTTATCTATTCTCTGGAGAGGTAACCCTTCAACCTTTGAACTATTTTCAAACTGCCTTTTTATGATCAAGCCACAGGAGTTCTTTTTGTGTTGTAAATACATGTCCTTTTTTTCTGGTACACAGTTTGTAAATTCTTTCACTTAGTAAACTATCTTCACTTTCTTATCTGTTTCCTTTGAAGCACAAATGCTTTCAGTTTTAATATGCCAAATTTGTTTTTCTTTTGTTTGCTCATAGTTTCGGTGTCATAAGGATTTAACGACAAATCCAAGGTTGTGAAGGTTTCCTAGTAGGTTTTCGTCTAAGACATTTACTATCGTTATTGTTATTATCATTATTAGTAATAGTACTGTTGTTTCTGATACTGTTTCTATTGGATGCATGATCTCGTGTAAGCTATGCTAGCCTTGAACTTGCTATGGCATTTGTCACGACCTTGGACTTCTGATCCCCATGTTTCTGCCTCCCAAATGCTAGGATTAGAGGAATGTATCACTGTGCCCAGTTAGTACGGCTCTGTGACTCTAACCCCAGCGTTAGTGCATGCTAAGAAAGCACTGTTAAATGGCTGACCCACAACTCTCCCAAGAGTTTTACAGCCCTGGCATTAGAGTTCTGATCCGTTTTGAGTTAAGTTTTATCTGTGATGTGAAGGGGGAGGTTCTAGCTTTGCTCCTTTGCTTATGGGTATACATTTTTTCCTTTCCCTGTCCCACAGCTTTGACATTCCTGTTGAGGATAAGCTGACTGTAGGTGCCTGGGTTTCTTTCCAGGTCCTCATGTCAGTCATTAGTCAGTCTGTAGTCTATCCTCATGCAATCCTTCACTGCATCGTCACTTCTGAAGTATTAAAGTTGGGATACATGAGTCCTCCAACTCCACCCACCACTATTTTCAGTGACATCTCGACTGTTTCAGGCCCCTGGTGCTTTGTAGAAAGCAGTAAAACTTAAAGCTTGCAAGGGTGGAGAGATGGTTCAGGTGTTAAGAGCATGGGGCTCTTCCAGAGGACCCAGGTTCAATTCCCAGCACCCGCACAACAGGTCCACCCATTCTAATTCCAGAAGCTGTCTTTCCTTTTGTTCTTTGATTTCTTTTAAGAGTGTCATCCATTTTCAGAGAATGTCTCTCATCCTGACTTTAGAAGTTGATTTACATACCTGATTATTTTCTAGATGGGACCATCCTCTTAAGGGTGTTTGTCCATCCTAAGTGCAGAGAGATACCGTTGACTTATTTAAATGTTGATCCTGCGTCCTGAAATGCCGAGCTCAGTTACTAGTTTTGATCCTTTCCCATATGTTCCTGAGGGTTTTGCAGATCAGGATAATATGATCGGCTAGCAGAGGTGGTTTTTGGTGTTGTTCTCTCTATTGCAAATGAACTCAGTTGTTCTGTAGAAAAGACTCGAGCTCTTCTCGAGAGGCTCCTGCTAGACAAAATGTCGGAGCCATCCCTCTGGATGGGGTGGGCCAGAAGAACTGTTCGGTTCTCTCCAACACGTTTGCTTTGTTGCTGAGGACCACGTGCATACATCTTTAGCTTGCCTTCAGGGAGGGCGGGTTGTTCAGGCACGAGTCAGTGTTCTCATTGGAGCTGTCCTCTCAGAGAACAGCCTCCACCCCACAGGAAGGGGTTGGTTGAAGGAAGGAGAACCCTCATCTTCTGACCACACTTTCCCCTCAGCATCAGACGTGCTGGACCAGCATGAGTGACATTTATGTCTTGCCCGTCTTCTGGAAGGCAGATCTCACCTGGGGAGCTGCTGGATCCCAAGAGAGCCTCGTTCCTTACTCTGTCATCAAGTGGTACTGGGGTTCTGTCTCATGAACTGGGAGTGGGAAGAAAATGGCGTGGTGTTGGTTCAAATACCACACTTGCCTACCGACCTCATTCAATTAGCCTGCCTTTCCCCCTTTTCCCTTTCCTTCCCTCCCCCTCCCCTCTCTTCCTCCTCCTCCTCCTCTCTCTATTTTATGTTTTCCTCGTCTCCTCTCTCTCCCTTCTTTCCTATCTTCCTTCCCTCCATTCCATCCTGAAGGTCAAACCCAGGGCTGTATATGTGAGGCACGCACTGGAGAGCTGAAAGAAAAAAAAAAAAACACTCGCTCTATCAGTGAGTGCTGTTTCCTCTTGGAAGTCATTTCCATCAGTCCTTCCATCAGAAGCAGATTCTTACAATGCAGGCTCAGTGCAGATTGTTATCTGCTAGATGAAGGACCCGCGTGTATCTGACTGTGAGTCCAAGGCGATAGAGGGGCATGGGAAGCCACTAGGGTCTAATTATAGACTCCAGTGGCAATAGAGGAGCACCCTATCCTGGTGTTCATGCTGCCATTCCCAGGGCTGCCTCGGGAACAATCTCTCAACCACCATGCCAGTCTAGCTCATGGCTCTTCTTGCTCATGGTTCGTGAACACCCCGATGAAAGGAACCTCACGGATTTTAAACCATTATCCCCATGAGTGATGTGACCACATAAAATCCAAACAGCTAGCTCCCACCCACACAGGCTGGATGTCTACACAGAAGGTCAAACCAAAGAGGCGAGTGCTTCAGAACTCTAAACAACTTTGTGTGACCAGAAAGTCCCGGGAACGGCTGTAGGACAGCAACTTGACGTTTGGAACTGAGTGCTCAGAGGCTGCGTCTAAATTTAGAATCAACGCAGTGTCTATTAAAGAGGGCCAGGACCAGCAGGTCTGGGGCGTGATCTTTCGCTCCGAGGCCGCCCTCGGCTGATTTGGATCCAATAATTTTCTGATACCAAGTGAAGGAGAGCTTGGCCACACAGCACACGTTTCCAGCCCAGAAATGTGCCAAGAGTTAGGATTTAAATGCCAGCCTTGTGAGACAGTGCTGGCAATGCACACCCCACCCCAACCCTCTCTGACCTGCGATTACTCTCCATCATGGGCTCTGTGCAGATGTCCCCTGACCTCTCCAGCTCTCTCCTGGGTATCTCTGCCAGCTCTTTGTCGTGGGACGCTGACCTTGGGACGCTGACCTTACGAATCATCAGCCCTGGACTCCATCAGAAGCCAATGGGGTGAGCAGCAGATCAGAGCGAGATGAGAAAGGGGCTTCTCGGCTTGGGAGCCCGCTCCAGCAAGTTCAAGACTCACCTTCGTGTCCTACTCTGAGTAGCACAATCTCCCTTCCTTGCCCTGCCGAGCGTAGGAGAGCTGTGATGCTGGGCTATCTCACTCAGCCTTTGGCATTTAGGCCTCTGGACACACAGATGTTCCTTCTACTCTCTTCCAAGGGACAGTGAATTCTATTTCCTACCGGAATCCTTTTTAAAAATTTACTCTATCATTGATGTTTAAATTAATTTGTTTAAGAGGCAGGTCCTTATTGTGAGGCCCAGGCTGGTCTGGGACTCATGGTGACCTGCCTTCAGTTCCTGGGTGCTGGGGTCACAAGTGGGAGCATTGGCGCTCGATTCTCATTGCCATCTTGCCCTGGTGACAATGTTCCGTCTGTCTTCCCATGGTTTTTTAAGCTGAAAGAAGGCACAGGAGAGAGGGCCTGGTGTTTCTCTCCTGTATTAGCCCGAGGGAATCTCACACACTCATCTGGGTCCCCAGTAAACAAAATAGATGACTTTGTTCACATCCTGCCCTGGAATTTTGAGCCTCTGTTGGGCGCATGAATCAGTGTTTGTTCCACAGGCTCCTTCCAGAAGTAATAAAGCTAACATTTCTACAGAGCTGAACTCTTGCTTGGAATAGAACTTGTTTGCTGTCTGAACTTTTCCTGGGATCCATGTGGAATAAGCAGTTACTGTGCTCGGCTGGGATACAGGATGTTTCAACACATTGCATGTAGTATCCTGATTATATTTTGGGGAGCTGTCCTCTCAGGGTTGAACCCTCAAATTTCAATCAGTAAACTTCTTTGCCTATGTACGGGTATAGAACATTGCGTTTCAAGACAGAAATGGTTAATGGGCCAGTTGGTGATGTGGATTAAGAGGTACAAAGTTCAGATACATGTGATGAATAAGTTCTAGAGACTTAATATATAGCCATAGGATTACAGATAAATCAGACACAGGATCACAGCCGACATCAGACACAGGATCACAGCCGACATCAGACACGGGATCACAGCTGACAATACTGCACTGCATACTTAAAATCTTGAAAAAAAAGTGATCTTAAACATTCTATACACAAAAATGTCCACTATATTATGCAATTATTCTATATTTATATGTACATCAAAATATCAAGTTTCAAAGCTTAAATATAGGCCATTTAAATCTATGTCCCTTATCTCAAATAAAAAAAAAAAATCAAACCAACAGGGTAGGGAAAAGCAATCTGCCCTCTTAGGAGGGTTTTAACGCACTGAGGCTCTTTGTCCACACTCGAAATAAAGCAACCGAAGCATCTATGTATAAATAGAGGGGCTTCCCAACACCTAGCAACATGCCATGGCTTGCAGGCACCATGTCCCAAGTCGCCCAGGCAGTGTTCTCCTTGGCATAGTCCCATGAGCCTTCTGTTTATTTATAGGGGCTGTAGCATATTTGGCAGCTCAATGGTCTCTAACGGCCGATAACCCCAGATACCATGTGCTAAAAGTAACCCAGCTCCCACTGCATTAGGTATAAGTGTTTGGACAAGGAAGAAGAGAGGAACATCCCCAGTTTTTTAACAGGATAGGTGGCTGGAGCAGTCACATCGGATGCCAAGGACACCTGTGAACTCACCGTGGAAACTGTCAGGCCAGCTCGGTGGCAGCGATGATGATGAAAGTCCTCAGCTATTTCTGGAGTGGTTGATTGACGTTTCAAACAGAAGCTGACATTTTGATGGGATCCAAGCGTGTGGTTAGGAGTTGATGAGGATAACGATGCTGCTAATGATATTTACGCTGTACCTTCCTTCCAATGCTCCCCCCGGCTCCTTTATCTCATTTGTGCTGAAAATGTCCCTTTGGAGCTGAGAGGCAGATGTTAGCAATCGTTTTTACTCTTTCTTGGGAGAGCAAATAGAGGAAGAGTTCATCGCTTGGCTGTCAGGCCCCACTCAGATGGTAAGTAGAAACGTTTAAAAAAACAGAACGTGGGGAGGTCAAACAGAGAAACACTAGTCTTTCTCACCTTCCATTTGTCCCTTACAATGCTGCTAGGTCAAGCCCTATGGCTCGAGAATGGCTCAAGTCAAATGTCCTTGGTTTGACAAATGCTGTCCAAGTACTTGACCCCAGCACATAGGGCTCCCGACATTCTAGCCTGCACTCTCTCACCACACCCGTAGGCTTGTCAATTTTAGCCGAACTATCCACTTGCTTGACCCCATTGTCTGTTCTATACACCCCCTCTTTTAGTTTATCTCCACATTGCATGCATATGGGCGTTTTGCTTGTGTGTAAGTCATGAACCACGTGTATGTCTGTGCACCACGTGCATACAGCGCCTGCAGCAGCCAAAAGAGGGTACATGATCCCCTGAGACTGGAGTTATAGGACACTATGAGCCACCGGGTGGATGCTGGGAATTGAGCCTTGGTCCTGTGGAAGAGTAGCCAGTGCTCCTAACTGCTGAGCCGTTTCTCCAGTCCCCTGAGCACCGTTCCACAATGCCATCCCTCTTGCTGTGGCTCTAGTGTCCGTCTTCCTCGTCTTTTGCTGCACGTCATCTCCAGGAAGGCGGGGGCTGTGACCCTCATTTCCCAAGAGCATAGGAGCCGTAACTTACATAAGGAACACCTGCTTTTGGAGTGCACATTGTGTGCTTCTGCTGTGCTTCTGTTCAAGACGCTCAGTCAGCCGGGGGCTACTCCGATGCCAACCTGCTGAGGCCAGAGTAGACCCTGGCTCTCTTCAGCTCCTTCTGGGTCTCCTCAGCCTGGGAAGCACAGAGGCAAGGAAAGCAAGTGTAGCTTATCAGTCCAGGGCCTCACTTGGCCTATGTCACACACACCCACTGCTGCTTCTTTACAAAGCACTTAGCAACCTGGGGCCCCTACTTGCCCTGAACTGTGAACGGCGTGTAAACCTTACTGTAAGCAATGCAATAGGTTGGTCCCCTGAGCACGCTCTTGGTAATTCCTCTTCTGTGATGGTCCTGAAATGTATTCTGAGAAGTGGGCACATCCAGACTGATGTGGTATTGGGTGTATACTCAGTAAGGAAGACTTTCCTCCGAGTGAATTTTTGGAGAACACCAATACCTACCATTTTATACCTATACACGATTAGTAAGTAACGCGTATGATTAAAATCAGATGTGTCATGGGAAAAGACATGCACAGCGAACAAATCTTCATGTAACCCAAACCTGTCAGGCCAAACTTGAAGTCATCACACCTTGCTCCTTAGCCACCAAGTCCTCTCCCTCTTGGATCCATGAAGACGGTCCCAGACAGTGACCCGGTACCCTTTGCCACTCAGACATCCCACTGTTTTCTGGCAATGAGTCTGGCCTGGACTTTTGTTTTGCTTTTGAATAAAACCCTTTGCTGTTTTGCTACTTGTGTGCACACCATCGCTTGTCCAAATGAGACCTAGAAACACCCAGTCCAGACACCAACCACCTCTTGTTCTTTAATGGGTCTGTGTTGTGTGTTGTTCGGTCCAAATATTTGTCTACTCGAGGTCTTACTTCCCCGCCCTTCCCAAACAGCCACTTCTCAGAAGACAGGGGCTGGGCTCAGGGCCTGGCAAGGTTGGGCGCCTGTTGAGTATGTGTCTACAACTACTGTTACCTAGTGTTCTTCAATCTCGTTCCCATTTCTAGATGCTGTAGCTGGTCACGAGAAGGTATCTGTTCACTCGGAAAGCGTTAGGCAAGATCAGTCAGGGAACCCTCGCCCTTCAAGGTTCTCAGAGACAGGAATCCCCTTTTTCTTGGGGGAGGAGCTCCAGACTCTGGCACTCGGAGTGGGGAAGGTTTCGTTTTCTGTTGGGCCAAGAGCAGGTTTTTCAGAGTGCCACTCGGCACCGAGCAAGTATTAGCCCTATTGGCAACGTCAGTGACAACCTATGGTAGGGAATTCATTAACTACACCAACTGAGAAGGTTTGAGGAGATCAACTACCTCCCCGAGGAGCTTGAGGACTACTCTGTGCATCTGGGGAGCACTGCCATGTAACATCCTGTTATAATGACAGGGCTGAACGAACTGCGGGGCTGTGTGGAAGCTTCTTTTTAAGTGGCACATTTTGACAATTGGAGGAACCCTGACAGCAGTGGGAACATAGCACATGTGGGTGATATCACGGTGGAATTTAAAAAGGGCCATTCTGTAAGCGTATTGTGGAAGATTAGGGGCTATTACAGCTGAGGATATATATGTCTTTATTGAGGGGGAAAGATACCTCTAATTCATTGTTGAACAAAGAAAGACTCTAGACTATTATGACAATATGAAATTATTCAAAATTTACAGGAATATCTATTCATAAATGTGTGGTATCTTTTGAAATGTTAAGAGTAGCTAACTATGGGTGATGAAATTTTGTGTAGTTTTTCTTTAATTAAACATTTAAATAAATTTTATTTATTATTAGCATTGTATGTATAAGAGGTACAAGATCGGGTGTGTGCACAGACAACTTGTGGGAGTCTAAGGTTTGAATTCTGGTGGTGAGGCCTCTGTGGTAAGGGCCTTTAGCTGCCGAGCTATTTTGATACCCACCCCCATCTTTACGCTTTAGGTAGTATTTTTGTATTGCTTGTATTTTATTTTTACAGTGAATAGTTATTGTCTTTTTAATAAAACACGGCTCTTTCAGATTACGAAGTTACTGGGTTACAAAAACCTCATAAAGAATAACCTTCAGGTCTCCTTCAAAACTCTTCCTGGAAAACAAATGGAAACAAAACTCATTGCAACGCAACTTTATTGCTGTATATTCTCTCTCTCTCTCTCTCTCTCTCTCTCTCTCTCTCTCTCTCTCTCTCACTCACACACACACACACACACACACACACACACACACACCCCTCTGTCCTCTTCCCCTTCTCCCCCTTCGTCTCCCCTACCACCTCCCATCAGGAACAAAGAAAGAAAAACCACTCACTTAGCCCTGAATGGAATGCCATGACCTGCCAACTGGGAAACATGGAAAAAGAAGAAAGGACACAGACACCACTGGGCACCGAACAACTCAAATTTTATTCTGTCTTGATTGGTGTACATTAGGAGCGGGCAGCTGGAAACTAGTGTTGGGGCAGAACTCCTCTGGACTAACGGGTCGTGGGAGACATGGCTGGCTTTGGCACACAGACTGGATAAACCATACACTGGCTGGAAGATGGCAGGCAAGACGATAAAAAAAGCACAGACCTACCACCACACAGAAACTATGTCTGAATTCTGTAGCGTGTTAGGGAGTAACATGCAACCCCACCTAGGCCACACTGTGAGACTAAAGCCTATCTTATTTCCCCTTCTTAGAGACGTAGAGATGTGGCCTTAGTATTCGGGTCCTAGTAGCGTTCCAGAGCAATTAACACACGGCAGAGAGAGAACTGCCACCGATTCTTACAGCAGCCCACCGGTTAAAGACATAACGCTAAATGACACATTGCATCTAGCTCATCTCTTCACTAGACCAACCCACACGGACCCGTTCATTCTAACCCAACCTATATACTTAGTTCAACGGAACTCATGTCTTTACGATGTTAAGAAGCCTTCTTGTTAGTCTTCCCGTCTCCGTGAGACACAAAGGGAACTTGGGTAAAGACATCTTTCCCTTTCATCACGCTGATGAGGACCTCACAGGAGCCGTGCTGCATGTATTTTGAGTTTTCACATCACTGTATCACACAGGGAGTCCAAGAGCAGAATAAGATGGGGAGGAGGCAGGGACTCTCGTCAATTTCTCAGGACAAACAAGGAAAGAGGGATGCAAAAGGAAAGGGGAATGGAAAGCCACCTTTGGTAGAAGAAACTGTCACCATGAAAGAAACCTAATCCCTTGTAATTGACTAAATATCATTGAGGACAGTTCTGGAACCGGGATGATAGAAGAGGCGTCAGTGACAATTATATGCTGGTATGTGTAGAGTGGGCTGTTTTTCCTGTGGTTGATTTTGAGATGGTCACTTCCCACAATTAAGAATTTTTTTTTTTTTGCTAGTGTAGGTGGGGTCAACTTTAACCCCTCAAGGCAACCATAATGGCTGAGAACAATTTTTCTTTATGAATTTAGGCAACTGTCTCATATTCCCTTGCCCTGGAGAAGGCATAACTGTTCACCTGTGATACGCTGTGAAATGTGACAGTGACCAGGATATGGTTCATTCACAGGGTGTACAGTTAGATATTGGCATGCGATATGAGTCTAGAGTTAGACAGCAAGGGAGAGATGGAGACCTCTTCAGAGAGGTTGCCAACTAAGAGAAGGGCGGTAAAGGAAGTCTTGATTTTCTCACTTCCGGCCACTGAGGGGGACGAGATGAGGCCCAGTCTCTCTTGCCTTCACTAGAAGAAACACTGATCACAAAGAGAGGTAAGGAGAGCTAGAGCTGACATAGCCTTTGTCTCCCCAACTTTAAATATCGAATGACAGACTGCAGGCTATACAGCCAAGGTAGAAGTGACCAGAAGTTTGATGAGATGCCTGGCTGGGTCACCGTGCCTTGTAAGGTACCATGTCCTTGGCCTGTTTCAGCTTTCAAGAAAGGAATTCCTTTGCTGTGGTATTGTTCCCTGTGAGAGACCTGCGTCTGCTGAAAGTTGTGTAATTTGAAGTTTCGGTTGAATTCCACAGTAAACAGTCATGGATATTTCAAAGGAGACTCACACATTGTTTGAAGTTGACTTTAGGAACCATTTCCTGATTGTGCTCCTAGGCCTTGGGTGGAGGCAGTTCCCTCTAGCTCTTACCAGACCGTCAACAATCATTAGATGTTCTGCCTCTTTTGAAGGAAATGACTTTTCAAAATCATGGTGATTCTAAGGGGGTAGATACAAGGTTGAGTCAGAAGGAAGCTGAAAAAGGGGGAGGTGGTGGGGTGGAGAAAGACTTTCCTCCACGCTCCTATAGGACCAGTCATGAGGCAAAATCATGGCAGTGACTCAGTCTCTCTGAGATGTACCCATGGGGGTGTTTTAGGCTTCTGTATCTAACATCCTGTATCAACCACCTGAATTTACCTTCCTAGGTGTGCTAATGGGAAACCCTGTCAGGATGTGCCTCTGTGAGGTTCCTCGTCTCCAACCAGCCACTCTGATTTGCTGGTGGTGGCAGAAGTTGTGGCTGTGAGGAGGAGAGGACTGCACGTAGACAGGGTGGACGTTAGGAGGGTATCCAGAGTTCGAGACCTTGGATAAATCCAGGTTCAAGGTGATTACGAAAGAAGTGAGGAAGGCCAAAGGAAGACCTGGAAGAAAGTGTTTTAGAGGTGAGAAGAGAGGGGAATGGGAAAAAATCCACGTTCTCAGGACTCTCACAGGAACCAAACGCAACTCATGAAGCAAAGAAAGTCCCTTGCTTATTTATCTGTCTGCCCAGGAGGTCAGTCCTTCAGGATGCCCTGCATCTAAACTATTCCCACACTAAGGACACAGAGGCTGGAGTGAGTGCCTCCACGCTATCAATCACATTCCAATGATTCGTTAGTTCTGTATTTCCTAGGTTGCTTAGTTCATTGAGCAAATGTGTGCACAGGTTAGGGGGCCCCGTGAGGAAGAGGGGGGTGTGGGGAAATGAGGTGATTAAGATTGGAATTCTTTGTAAACAAGAGTTAGTGGCACAGTAGATTGTCAAAGGAAACAGGAGGAATGGGTACAGAGCCATCATCAGCCTGGCCTAGGCCACTCGCCGGCCGCTCGGGAGGGACTCTTCCGCTCAAGAGTCTGTCTTCTTGTTAATAAAAACGGAGCAGCAGGTGAGCAAGCCGTCCACCTTTTCCATCTCAGAATTGCTCACAGGGATCAGTAGATGGTCCTTGAGCTTCTCATAAACCTATGAGGTAGTGGGAGTCGAGAAGGAAGAGGAGAAAGTGCGTTACATCCTGGCATATGCCATCGCCCTCAGGGACAGAGAATTAATTCAGTTCACCTATCCATGCTTTTCAGTCATTTAGGCCCAAGGCACACACGCCCACAGACCCACCCCAGAGCTGACCACCAACGGTTGACCTCTTGTTCTATGCTTTAACTTCCAGATGAAGGATCACCAACGTGACCGCTGCTGGACGTGTCCGCCATGGTCATTCCTGAATCCAGTGCTCCGTCTGAACATCCCCGCCCCTCCCTTCACTTTGATGCACTCCTAACTACACTTTCGTGTTCCTTTCCTGGCTGACTCTACCAGGAAAATGAGACAGAATGTAAGTTGAGTGTGTGCTGCTGGCCACACCGTGTTTAAATTATAGGTGTGAATTTTATAGCATCTTTCAACCGTAATGGAAAGTATGTGTCAAAACATCCAATTAACTGTCCATAGATTCCACCCCCCCCCCAGTGATCAAAAACACACTTTAAAAAACAAAGTTACTTGAAAACGCTGTTTAAAAACAACCCGGCCTCATTCTTTCAGAAACACTGCATTCCTTAAAACTCAGGACACTGGTTAGGGTGCAGGAGCCAGCTGGGCTCCAAATCCAGGGCCATCAACTTACTACTGCCATTTCAGTGACATGGCAGTCCTTCCAGGCTAATTCACTCCTCTGGAAGGCTGGGCCACTACTACTCTAGGGCTGTTCCAGGGACTAAAGACAAGCTTAGGAAGTGCTCTGCACAACGCCTGGCCCAGAAAGACCCTTGGCAAACAAGGGTGTTACTGATGTGATTCTACTGTTGATGGACACAGGGCTGAACTGAGAGGCAGTTAATGATATTCCGTTGCTAGGTGACCAATGACGCTGAAGAGGCATGAGGTCCTCAAAGTGGGGTCTGTGGACTTGCAGCTTGTTCATAGTGTAGTCTAGGCTGGGGGGCCCAGGAACCTGCATTGTTAACAACCCTGGCACAGGAAAGTGTATGATCCACCGTCCATCGGGAGCTACTCCAGTCTTTGTCTAGGGTTGGGAGTCTGACATTTTCCTCAGGTTAACACTTCTACTAAGGTAAGAGAATAGAATTACCTCTGCGTTCCCTCAACTCCCTTTTCAGGTACTAACAGAGCGGCCACTATTAGGGAATAAGATAGGAGTAGGAAAGTGACTGCCTGTGGGCAGAGGGACCTGAGCTCTTTGCAGAGAGCTTAGGTAGAAAAAACCTGGGGTAATCTCTGGAGTAGTGGAAACCTGTGGAGGGATCCCTGGGGTTGCTGGTGACTCAGCCTAGCAAAGCTGGTAAATTCTAGGCCTGAGAGAGACCCTGTCTCAAAAAGTAAAACAAAACAAAACAAAGACCCCAAAAAAACAAAACAAAAAACAAAAGTGGGTGGTACCTGAGGAGCATTGTCCTCTGGCTTCCACTTTCACATGCACTGGCATGTGCTCCCCCGTCCCTCCCTCCCTCCCTCCCCTGTCCCTCCCTCCCTCCCAGATGTACCCGTGGTAGCTCATGAAGGATGCATACTAAGAGCTGGAGCACAGATTTGGGGAGTTCTTTCCTTTTTACTTTTTTAGTTTTTGGAGACAGAGTCTTGTGTAGCCCAGATTTACCTCAAGAACTCACCATATAGCTGAGGTCAGGCTTGGACCCCTAATCCTAGGCCTCTCAAGAGGGCAGGAGGGGATGACACCCTGCTGGTGCTCAGTGCTGAGGACTCCACTCCACTCAGGGCTTCGAGTTTGGTAAGCCAGCATTCCAAGTTAGCTACCCCCCCCCCCAGCCCTTGGGGTTCTTATGTGAGAAACCCCAACTAGCAGGCAGCACCACCCCAGCCACTGTGTGTGTGTGACTGGCCAACGGCACGAGAGAGAAAAAGCCGATACATCTGGCTATCAACGGTCCTTTCTGCTGTCAGTGTTTGGGTTTGTACAGTATAAGGAGGCCCCTTTCTGCCATTCCGTCATGAGAAGGTCCCCAGAGAGGACCTTTTAGCTGCGGCCCAGGTGGTATTTTTTACCTTTGCGCTTTCTGGGTACTCTTCTGGGGTTCGGTGCAGCAAGACATGCCCTTTGCTGGGGATATTTAAATATATACAGTTGGCGGCCATGTCGTCCGGTACAGTGAGCTTGTCATAACGGTGGTCACTCATCTGTTGCATGATCTACGAAAACAAATGAAGCAGGTTGAAGTGGAGCCTCCCACACTCACAGGGGGAAGGCAGGAGGGCGAGACACAACCTGTAAAGGCTACCTTAGACCGCTCTGCAGCTCAGGCTCCCGATGTCACCTCTAAGTCACTGAGAGCCAGAGAAGAAAACATGGTCTAGCAGTGATCTTGTAAGTGTTTTTGATCTCTTAAAGCTTGTGTCTGTCTCTGTTTTTTTTTTTTTTTTTTTGGTTCTTTTTTTCGGAGCTGGGGACCGAACCCAGGGCCTTGCGCTTCCTAGGTAAGCGCTCTACCACTGAGCTAAATCCCCAGCCCCGTCTGTCTCTGTTTTTAAGGTTTAAAAATTATCTGTGGGCTGGAGAGATGGCTCAGTGGTTAAGAACACTGACTGTTCTTCCAGAGGTCCTGAGTTCAATTGCCAGCAACCACGTAGTGGCTCACAACCATCTGTAATGGGATCTGATGCCCTCTTCTGGTGTGTCTGAAGACAGTGACGGTGCACTCACATACATGAAGTAAATAAATAAATAAATAAATGACTAAATAAATAAACAAACAAACAAACAAACCTTATCAGTATTCTAGCTTATGCTCCTAAGACATGCCAGCAATGCATAAAACAGTTGGGTGTGGAAATCTGGCTGGAGGTTTGATGATATTCTCGGCTGAGAAAACATGGCTGTCCCGGTCTTAGGAAGGACAGATTATTACAGCCATCAGAATGGTCAGTAAGAGGTGCCCATGAACACACACTCTGGCCTTCTGTGTGCATTAAAGTCAAGGCCCAAATTGCCAAGAGATCACAGTTCAAAGTAGGCAGTGGCACTACAGGGCGAATAGAATGGGGTGTCAGGATGCACATTTGACACCTAACCAACCTCAAGTTTTCCATTTCAGTGTGCTGTTGGCACATAGTAATATCCAACAGTGGACTTCATTATGGCTTCCCTACACATGAGCATGATGTTTTGAAGGTTATTTACCTCTCCCCAGCTACCTTCTCCTGTTCTTTCCACTCCCGGCCTCCCTTTCTCTTACCAACTAGCCTGCCTTCTACTTTCACACCTGCCTGAAGTGTCTCCATGTTTTCTTCTGGTAGTTGTGAAGTTGCAGGCCTTACGTTGAGGTCTTGGATCCATGCTGAGATGTAAATCAACTCTACCCTACTAAAGAGACCGCTCTTAGTCGCCCACTTTACTCTTCCCTTAACCTTCACAGCTGAGACCGCACCAAGGATTACTAGAGAGAGGCCCAGTGACTGGAGCTGGCAAAGAGATCCTCAAAACATAGTCTGTAATGTCCGCTGCTCCCCACTCAAGCTTTGACACATAACCCCCCCCCCCCCCCAGCCCCGGAAACCCATTATGCTCACTGACTTAATTCCCCAAGCACTAGGGGGAAGCATGAGCAGGTTTTGGCAAAATGCATCGAGGCGGGGTCCTTCCGCCATTGTTGAATACCAGAGAACAGCCAGTTGAGTTTGCAGCTTAGGTCTGGGTAAATGGATGACACGGTATGTTCTCTATTCAGAGAGAAAGAGAAGAAGTGCGGCCAGCCCACAAAGCTGAGGTCTCACTAGAATCTCCTCTCCACTTGAGCCAGGTGGGCAGATCGACCACGTATCTATCTATGCTCACTTACATGTGCCCAAGGGTGACGATGGGGTGGGGGTGGGGCAGAAGGATTGTTGTTAGCCATGCTCACTCCCTGTTTACCAGAGAGGGGACACACTAAATCTCCAAGGTAGTGGTGTTAAGAAAGTGCCAGTAAGAGACCAGACTTCCTTCCTCTCCCCTATCAACTTCCTCCAGGGATTTGTCCTCTCCTGCTTTGGCCCTTGAGTTTTCTTCAGTTGATGATGGCATTTCTTTGAAATTCTAATCTCTGCTTTTCCTCACTCTCTTCTTAATCACCCTTTCCTGAGTTTATTCATTAGAGCTTCTGAGGGGGGCATTCCAGAAATTACAGACATAAGGGCTGGCAGCCAAGCTAGAATAGTTTGAACGTAGTTTCATTTTTTCTTTCATTACTGGGAAGAAAAGAATTATAATTTTCTTAATGGGAGAATAATTTAATGCTGAAGATATATGAGGCAATTTACTGATAAGTTCTACTACTGAGACTTTCTCTTAAAACAAATGCCTTAACAGATTACCAGCACTACCTTAGAGAACCCTTCCAATTAATTTACCCAGGCCTCCTTGGTATCATTTTGTGGCAAATTATAAACCGTGCTGTAAGAAATGACTTTTAATAATGAACTGACCACATGTGGAGCTGTTCACCTCAGAAAATCAAATGCTCCAAATATCAGGAGTGGTCTGTTTCTCTTTCTTTCTCTCTCTCTCCCTCTCCCTCTCCCACTCCCCTCCCCCCTTTCCTAAAGGATTCCAAAACAGTAGCTGTTAATAATAACCAAGCAACCCTTCTTTTTCATAGAAAAGACAAAGGGGCTGATTCTGGTCATGCAATATTTCTGCCCTGTTAGCTGAGGACCAGGGTCCCCTTTCCTCTCTGAGTGTTCATTTTCATTGCCTGTGTGCTGGTATTGACTGGTGAGATGGTTTGCCATTCACTTACAGCTGTGCAGGAGACACACAGACACACAGACACAGACACAGACACAGACACAGACACACAGACACACAGACACACACACACACACACACTGCAGTAAATTTGCTGTTCAGGGCAGAGAAAGAGGTGCAGGGATCACAGCCCTTCATGATGTGTGCCTGCGTGTGTGTGCCTCTGTGTGTGTGTGTGTGTATTTGTGTGTGCATGTGTGTGTGCTCACATTTGAGTGTGTATGTGTGTGTATTTGTGTGTGCATTTGTGTGTGCATTCGTTTGTGTGTGTATATGTGTGTATTTGTGTGTGCATTCATTTGTGGTGTGTGTATGTGTGTATTTGTGTGTGCATTCATTTGTGGTGTGTGTATGTGAGTGTGTATGTGTTTGTATTTGTGTGTGCATTCGTTTGTGTGTGTGAGTGTGTGTGTGTGTGTATTTGTGTGTGCATTCGTTTGTGTGTATGTGTGTATTTGTGTGTGTATGTCTGTGTGTGTATGTGTGTGTGTGGTGTGTGTGTATGTCTGTGTGTGTGTATGTGTGTGAGTGGTGTGTGTGTGTGTGGTGTGTGTGTGTGTGGTGTGTGTGTATTTGTGTGTGCATTCGTTTGTGTGTATGTGTGTATTTGTGTGTGTATGTGTGTGTGTGTGTGAGTGGTGTGTGTGTGAGTGGTGTGTGTGTGTGTGTTGTGTGTGTATGTGTGTGAGTGGTGTGTGTGTGTATGTGTTGTGTGTGTATGTGTGTGAGTGGTGTGTGTGTGTGTGTGTGTGTGTGTGTGTATGTGTGTGTGTGTGTGGTGTGTGTTACCAAAAGGATGAACTTACACTGGGCACCCCGGCAGGGCAGCACTTCAAAGGGCCAGGCTCCCAGAGAACAAGCAGAGGGAGAGCTAACCAATAGGCTTTCTCTACCTCTGCTTATGCTCAGAGCCTTGATGAGCACATCCCAAGCATCCCGAGAATGCAACGGCGGGGCTGACTTGTGGTCCAGCATTCTCTTTTTCTTAAGAAGGATGGAGGAAGTGGCTTTGTTCCAGGGTTCTTGGTAAAGTGTATAGCAGTACGGACTGAACTTCCTGCTTGTCATAGTGCCCAGCACCAGAACGGAAGCAGAAAGCACCTAAACTCTCTGTGTGCACGTCACCAAATTCCTCCTGGAGCAGATTCCTCTGGATCCCTAGCGGTCCCGGGGAAAATTCCACCTAAGTGTCCGGCTACCCAGCACTTGGGGGAAGATTAGCATGGGCACGCTGCATTCCAAGTGTTGCTTCTGACTTTTGTCAGTGGAATTATTATTCTACCCAGAGTAACCAAGTTAGAATGGTGATAGTTGGGGCAGAAAGCTATTGATGTCTAGACCAACACAACAGGTTTCACAGGGTGCCCGAAGATCACATAAGGTGATAAACAGACTCAAGGACACTCTAAGTGCTGCCTCCAGGTGGTGACAATGTATAATTCATGTGATGCCAAGCATGGGAAGGGTAGAGTCTGCCCCTCTTACCACAGGCACCTTCTTAACCCAGAAGGCACACAGTCTTAGAGAGAAAGGGGCTTTGGGCATCGCTCTGGCCACAGCAGCATCCTTGGGTCTCTCTCAAGAGCTGCTGTCTTGGAGGGGCTGGCCTGGCTCCCCAGAGTGGAGTTGCCACAAAGCAGTGGGAATCAGTGGGAACCTGCTGGCTTTCAGCCCGACACAATATGCATGGCCAGGCATTTCCGGCAGTTTCCCACATTTCTGGGAATTTTCTCATTGAAAGGATTGGAAGGCAGCCCCATTCTTCTGCTTCTTACTCATGCCCTCTTTGTATTACAGCAGTTGCATTAAAAAAAAAAAAAAGATCCTGGGCTATGTGGTTGGACAGAGCGACTTAGGGCTTAATTGGTCAAATACGGAGGCGAAGAGATAAAGAAGGCATTTAAAGAAGGTTAGGAAAGAGTCCAAGCACATTTTTGGCTTGCTCAAATTCAATCCCCCCGTGATATATATGTATGTACCCATCTTAGCACATTACAATAAAATCAATATTAAAAGCAACTAATTATAGAGTCCACCGAGAGATACAGGGCACAACGCACACTCACTTCTGATTGCTACCAGCTACCCGAAATAACTCTTCATTGATTCATCACACATCTGGGGTTTACTGAAAGCAACATATAGCAGGTTCCAAGTCCTGGCGAGCCTTTCAGGGTGCAGCCTACTCAACTGGATAACATCATAAATCGCTAGCATGTTCTCACATTTCATGGGCTCTCACAGATGAGCTTAGAATGAACACATCCCGAGAGCCATGTCTCCAAGTAAGTAAATGACTGTACTGAGGGCTAAAGACCAGAGCAAGCGCTCTACCACGAAGCTGTGTCTCTTGTCTGCAGCTGTGTGGCATGTTGGTTGGTTTGTTTGTTTGGTTTTGAGACAGGCTCTCCTCTCGTGGCTCTGGTTGCTCTACTCAGGGTGACCTGTCTGCATCTGTTACCCAAGTGCTGGGAATAAACGTGTGTGACGCCATGCTTGGCTTGGATGTGTGTTTTTATTTTATTTTATAAGTTTCTGAGTTAGGGTTTCTCTGTGTAGTCCTGGAAGTCCTGGAACGCACTCTGTAGCCCAGCCTGGCCTCAAAGTCTGACATCGGTTTGCCTCTGCCTCCCAAGTGCTGGGCTTCAGATGTGTATTATTATTTTTTTAGATTTATTTATTTATTTTATGTATATGAGTACACTGTAGCTATCTTCAGACACACCAGAAGAGGGCATCCGATACCATTACAGATGGTTGTGAGCCACCATGTGGTTGCTGGGATTTGAACTCAGGACCTCTGGAAGAGCAGTCAGTGCTCTTAACCACTGAGCCACCTCTCCAGCCCCACAGATTAAATAAAAAAAAACAATGCTTTATTTATTCTTTGAGGATGTCATATTAGTATACAGTGTATTTTGGTTACACCCATCTCCACATCCCTCTTCCACCCTTGCCTCAACGCACTCCTCTTTTATTTCCTCCGCCTCTTCTTCGTTTTTTAAAAAATAGAACCCACCAAATCCAACTGGTGCTACCCATATGGGCTCGAGTGGGGGCCGTCCACTGGATCACGGGCTACCTCCCAATGGCCGCACTCCCAAAGGAAACTGATTCTCCGCTCTGCAGCAGCCATCAAGGGCCAACAGCTCCTCAGCCCGTGGTGGGCTTCAGGAGCTCTCTCCTCTGCGCTGGCACGCTGGCTGGCTTGATCTCGCATGGGCAGCCGCAACTCGTGTCCAGAAGGCAGCATTCCACAGCACTGGCCTCCATCTTCCTTAGGGTCGCTCTGCTCCCTCTTCACTGTTCCCGAGCCTTGGTGGGGGCCGTGGTACGAGCGTCTCACTTAGGGCTGAGCCCTCACAATCACTGCTCCACTTATAATCATTGCTAGAACCTCTAACAGTTCTGCTCTAGCTGTGGCCCGATGTGACATGAAGCTTCTTGGACCAACGTGGACACCTCTCTGCGCTCATGGGTGCAGACAAAGCAACTTACAGTAAGGAGGGGTTGGATTTTGGCTCACAGCTTAAGGGATCATTCAACTGAGGCACAGGAGGCAAGGTACAGCTCTGGTTAGCTGTAACCAAGGTGAGTGCTGGTGCTCAGTCCCAGTCTACCCCAAAGCCAGGCAGCAAGGGGAGGTGAGTGCTGGTGCTCAGTTCTGGTCTACCCCAAAGCTGGGCAGCAAGGGGAGGTGAGTACTGGTGCTCAGTCCTGGTCTACACCAAAGCCGGGCAGCAAGGGGAGGTGAGTGCTGGTGCTCAGTCCTGGTCTACCCCAAAGCCAGGCAGCAAGGGGAGGTGAGTGCTGGTGCTCAGTCCTGGTCTACCCCAAAGGCAAGGCAGCAAGGGGAGGTGAGTACTGGTGCTCAGTCCTGGTCTACCCCAAAGCTGGGCAGCAAGGGGAGGTGAGTGCTCAGTCCCGGCCTACCCCAAAGCCAGGCAGCCTGAGGAGGTAAGTGCTGGTGCTCAGTCCTGGTCTACTCCAAAGGCAGGCAGCCTGAGGAGGTAAGTGCTGGTGCTCAGTCCTGGTCTACTCCAAAAGCAGGCAGCCTGAGGAGGTAAGTGCTGGTGCTCAGTCCTGGTCTACTCCAAAGGCAGGCAGCCTGAGGAGGTGAGTGCTGGTGCTCAGTCCTGGTCTACTCCAAAGGCAGGCAGCCTGAGGAGGTGAGTGCTGGTGCTCAGTCCTGGTCTACTCCAAAGGCAGGCAGCCTGAGGAGGTGAGTGCTGGTGCTCAGTCCTGGTCTACTCCAAAGGCAGGCAGCCTGAGGAGGTGAGTGCTGGTGCTCAGTCCTGGTCTACTCCAAAGGCAGGCAGCCTGAGGAGGTAAGTGCTGGTGCTCAGTCCTGGTCTACTCCAAAGGCAGGCAGCCTGAGGAGGTGAGTGCTGGTGCTCAGTCCTGGTCTACTCCAAAGGCAGGCAGCCTGAGGAGGTAAGTGCTGGTGCTCAGTCCTGGTCTACCCCAAAGGCAGGCAGCCTGAGGAGGTAAGTGCTGGTGCTCAGTCCTGGTCTACTCCAAAGGCAGGCAGCCTGAGGAGGTGAGTGCTGGTGCTCAGTCCTGGTCTACTCCAAAGGCAGGCAGCCTGAGGAGGTGAGTGCTGGTGCTCAGTCCTGGTCTACTCCAAAGGCAGGCAGCCTGAGGAGGTAAGTGCTGGTGCTCAGTCCTGGTCTACCCCAAAGGCAGGCAGCCTGAGGAGGTGAGTGCTGGTGCTCAGTCCTGGTCTACTCCAAAGGCAGGCAGCCTGAGGAGGTGAGTGCTGGTGCTCAGTCCTGGTCTACTCCAAAGGCAGGCAGCCTGAGGAGGTAAGTGCTGGTGCTCAGTCCTGGTCTACTCCAAAGGCAGGCAGCCTGAGGAGGTGAGTGCTGGTGCTCAGTCCTGGTCTACTCCAAAGGCAGGCAGCCTGAGGAGGTGAGTGCTGGTGCTCAGTCCCGGTCTCCTTTGCACACAGTCTGAGATCTGATCCTATCAGACAGTGCCTCCCACATTCAGGGTGGGTCTTCCTGCCTGCTCTGTTAAACCTTTCTGGAAGCACTCTCAAAGATTCATCCAGACATACGTTTCCATGGTGATTCTAAATCCTCCCAGGTTGACAAGATTAACTGTCCCAGTAACCTAAATCCCACCATCAAAGGTTTAATCTCTCGGGGCTTTGGAGGCAGCTGATCTTTATGAATCTTTCTTGGTCGGAGAAAATGGAAAACATTCAACTCATACTTATGGGTGTGATTATTCTCTTCCTCTCCTCAATTCCTTTCTCACGGCAACCCCGTGTATGCGGTGACGTCATCTCGACCCTGTATATGCAGTGACGTCATCTCTCTCTTTAAATGAAAGGAGGACAACTGCGGAGAAATTCAGTGATATGTCCAGGATCACTCATTTAGACAGGTAATCCAGGCTTCAAACCTGGGTGTGTCCGACTTCCCATGCCTACTTTCATCCTGACATGACAACCACCATCTTACCACCCAAAAGACTAGACTCACTGGCATTCACTGGCAGCCTGTGATGGGACACATTTTTCTACAGAATTTTCTTGTCATTCGTGTATCTGTAGAAGGTTTGTGTGCAAATGCATTCCATACAGGGTCTGGTCTTTGAGGCCACCTGAGCTTGGCTCTGGCCTTCCATGGTTTGGTTATTCTTGAAACTATTTTGTTTTTAAGTAAAAGAGAGAGAAGAGCCATTGGAAGGGGAGAGGGGTCGAGTGAAGGGCGTTATGATTTCTAGAGCAGAGAGGAGCAGGTGCCAAGGTCAGAAATGGCTAAGAGCCAGACCCTATTTACAATGATGTCCTGGATTAATTTGGCCACTGTGTCCCACTATTGGCAGGGTTTAGCCTGCCTGGCCGGCTGTAGAAGGCTTGTTTGGAGGATAGGAATGAGTTTGTGCTCACAGAAAGCATTCTAATTATTTTTGTTTTCCTGGATCATGGTAAAGAAAATCATCAGTGTGATTCCCAGTTATGTAACTTGGTGTAACTAATTTTGACCCCGGTGGCTAGGAAAAGATTCAAACACTTGCTTAGCCCCTGTGTCTTCAGAAGTATTGTACCCATGTTTGCTCTAAGGATGAACAGCACGGTCTATAAGCAACAGTAAAGCTTCCAGTGCTCTCCTCCGGAAATTTAATTTTGTGCTTGATTCCCATAAATCCTTTTGTTGAGTTTGCAGAGCTCATCTGTCACTTCCTTGTCTGAGGAAGTGACAGATTAGCATGGTGTCTGTGTAGCTGCTGGTTGGCAGTCCTGCTTATGCTAATGTCTAACACCAATGAAACAAAGAGAACATTTATTGGGATTTTGTTTGGCGAGGTGGGAGTGCGCTCCCCGATGAACTGAGCAATCGTTTGAACCCTGGAAGGCAGTTCATCATTGCTCGATCCACGTTATGGCTAAACACATAACACACATATTTTAAGTTCTCCTTTCTCCCTTTGAAATTGGGGCTGAGGCCGGCCTTGCACAGGCCCTGGTATTGCAGTCATTTACAGAACCCCTGCACTCACACACTTTTACATTTAACTCGAAGTGGTCAGATTTCCCCATCATTTACATTTAGACCGAAGGTTCTGAGATTGAAGGTTTGACAGCACGTGGGGTAAATGAAGGCGGGAGAGTCACTTACTATTTAGCAATAACGAAAGGTTCCCAAAAGTGTTGCAGCTAAAAATTAATTCAAAATCAAAGGCGTGATGCGTCCGAGGTGTTTCTGGCAATGCCTGCCCATGTTGTATTACCTGACCTCGTTGTAGCCTTGAATTCGAAAGCAGAAACGTGAGCTCTACACCACACATGCTGTCACAGCACACACTGCCCATGAAGGCCGCATGGAACACCTCAGTCAAGGGCTGCAACAACCGCGGGCTACAAACTGCGGTCTTTACTCTGTGTGCAATGCTTTCTGCTCTTACAGGAACAAAAGGCTTCGTTACAGAAAACAATGGCTTCTTACCATTCTGCAGAACGTTAAGTATTGAATTATTTTAGCTTTAGGTTGCTCTGGGCTAGACAAATGGGCACTCTCAGCTTGTCAGAGTGCAAAACTACTTCGACCTTTCATGACTGGTAAAATGCATATATCCCCAAAGAACTTTTAATATTTTTTTTCAGAGATTTTCTATCAGCAAATGTTTGATCTGGGTACCTATTTCTTATACCTTTGTGAGCAGGGCTACGTAAAAACCTGTCAGATGAAGTCATGGGTAGAAAGGCTCGGAAATCCTGGCCTAGGCGGTCTAGAAAACAAGTCAAATCCCGACTCCTAACACTTGCTGATTCCTATGGATACCTTCCCCTTCTCCCCCATCACTTATGAGCTACCCCGGGGCATCACAGAGGTTATCACGCACCGATAACCTCAAGAACAGCCAATGGCAAGATACAGTAATGCGGGGTTGGGGATTTAGCTCAGTGGTAGAGCGCTTGCCTAGCAAGCGCAAGGCCCTGAGTTCGGTCCCCAGCTCTGAAAAAAAGAAAAGGAAAAAAAATACAGTAATGCAACCAGGAAGTTAGACGTTTTGAATTATTTACTGCCTTGGTTTATCATTTGTTTAATTCTAAGTATAAAAATTTAATTCTTAAACAATGTGTGGGTATCCTGTCTGCCTATATGCTTGTGTGCCATGTATGTGCCTGGTGTCCGTGAAGGCCAGAAAAGGGCATCAGACACCCTGGGCTGGAGTTAGGGGTAGTTGTGAGTTGCCACGAAGGTGCTGGGAATTGAACCTGGGTCCTCCCCAAGGAGCAACTAGTGCTCTTAACCCCTGGCTGAGCCATCTCTGAAAACCTTAATTTTTTTTTTTTTTGAGACAGTCCTAGCTTTCAACTTTAAACTCCAGCTTAAAAATCCTCTTCTCTCTGCCTTTCACACGCTGGGATTCCAGGTGTATGCCACTACACCCAGCTACAGAATTAATAGTTAACTGCAGTTATGTTTAACAGCCAACTTGTAAAAGTTCCCAAGTTTTACAGTCAGCTCTAAGAGGCTAGTAAGAGCTCTCACCAGCAAGCCAATGCCCTCTTCATGAGACCTTGTAGTTTTATGAGATTTTGTTTCTGGATGTTAGTGTAAGTGACCTGCTGTACAGTATGCAGTAATAGTATAGTAGCCTGAAAGCCCACTAGAAGTTGGTCTCAGCTTTTTATCGACACCATAATAACTTTGGTTTTGAAATCTGGCTTACAGAAATTTTGCTTCCTACGGACAGACTGTTTCTGGGGACTAACATTCAGTTTAGGAAATGCACCGATGGGATGAGGAAATACATTCCTGGAAGGCAGATGATAAACTGGACTTATGAAATGGGAGTCAAGACTCTTTAGAGCTTTCAAATACACAAGATGAAATGTTTCTTCCTTTGCACCCGGTGACTGGATGCCTATAACTCTTTGTTCTATCACTGAAAATGAAGAAAGAGGCTTTCGCTCTTGCCTTTTTGCCCCGCTCTCTCCCCATTCCCATCCCCCTCCCCGTGCTCATGGCCAGCCTCTACTCCCTACTTCTCCATTTTCTCTCTCTCCCTGCTTTTCTCTGCCTCTATCACCTTCTCAACTCCCCTCCCCATGCCCTGAATAAACTCTATTCTATACCAAAAAAAGAAAAAGAAAAAAATGAAGACCCACAGAATGCCTTCTTTAACTTGGCTCCTACCTTTCCTATATCATCTTTCCCTTGTATTTCTACTTGATGCTTTGTAGACTTAATGTATTTTGATAGTCATTTGTGTAAAATGGGGTGATGTATGAGTATATAATTTCAAATAGTTCTTTTAAATTATGCTTTTTAAATCACAAAACTATTCTAGAATATTTTTTCATTAGTAGATTTTTTTGGAGACAAAGTTGATATATATATATATATAATGTATTTGACATATAATATATTTGATATATATTAATTGATATTTGACATATTTTATATTTTTTTTGAAAAAAATAAAACCCATAGTCCAAGCTAGCTTCAAATTCTAAATCCTCCTTGACTCAGTTTTCTCAGTCCTGGGGTGACAAGTATGGGCTGACAGCCCAGTCCCCAAGAGCAAGTGTTTATTTTTATTGTTTTTTTTTTTTTTGGTTCTTTTTTTTTTGGAGCTGGGGACCGAACCCAGGACCTTGCACTTCCTAGGCAAGCGCTCTACCACTGAGCTAAATCCCCAACCCCTATTTTTATTTTTATTTATGTGTATGTGTGTCTGTGCATGTGCAAGAAGGTACCTACAGAGGACAGGAGGTGTCAGGTCCTCTGGAGCTGGAGTTACAGGTGTTTATGAGCTACCTGACATGGGAACTGAATTCAGGTCCGCTATGAGAGAAGCATTTTTAATGGCTGAGCCACCCTTCCTTTCTAGTCTCTTTAAAAATATTATATATATATATACACACACACACTATGTATACATACATATATACATATATAATATGTATATTTAAAATTTTACTTTATTATATTATGACTACAGGGTTTGTTCACCCAACCTTGGTCCACTACAGGACAATCATAGCCTCTGGTGCCCCCCCCCCCCCACTACGCCCACTATGGCAGTGGAGCATCTCTCCACCTGTTGCCAAAGTTGCCTTTGTCTGAGAGTCACGGAGCTTCAAACTCATTCGTGATTTAGGAGAAAGAAGATGCTTTTCAGAAACAGAAAGAAAACAAGGCGAGAGAAAGAAAGCAAACTTCAAGTAAGGACACCATTTACTTTCTTAAATTATTTTCGATTTGTGTACACACGCAAGCCTGTGTGTGTGTGTGTGTGTGTGTGTGTGTGTGTGTGTGTGTGTGTGTGTGTGTGAGAGTGTATACTCATGGTGGAAGCCAGAGGTGGATGTTGGGACTGTTCTCCTTTTGTTCTCTATTTAACTCTTTTTTTTTTTTTTGCTATTAAGACCGTAAAGTATTTATTCGAGAAATATCTGTATTTGTTATTATTTAGAGGAAGGAAAAATGCTTAAAACTTTAATTGATGCCCTTGGACTTTTTTTTTTTAAATCTTTTCAATGTGACAAGTGGGCATGACATAAAATAGCTTTTTACTCTTAGTTTGCCACTTATGGGCTGTGTGGCCTGGGGTAAATGGCTTCACCTCTCTGTGCTTCCCTTTCGTCAACCGTGAGATAGGAAGACAAAATGTACACTTGCTTTCTGCGATTGCTTCGAGACATAAACTAGCTAATTCCTCTCAAGCCTAGGGAGCTACCTAATTCTATTTAACTCTTGAGACAAGGTCTTTCACTCAACCCGGAGCTTGTCTGTCAGGCTGGATGGTTGCCCAGTATGGTCGTAGGTTGCCCTCCACTCCTTCCAATGCTGGGCTATAGGCATGCACGACCACATCCAGTTTTACCTGGGTACTGGCTATGGAAAACTCAGGTCTTCATGGTGGCATGACAACCAGCCCTCCCACTGATCTTCTACCCATGCCACCATTTACTTTTTTATTTCATCCTCAAATTGATTAAGATTCCTGCTAGGGAATTGATTGTTATTTGGGAAAACAGCTGCTATCACATCCTCATTAGAAACCCAGATCCCCACAAAGTTAACAGACTAACGAGGAAAGAAGCTTTAGAGTCCCTTCCCCCACTTCTCCCACTTCCTCCACTCCCAGCCAGGTCGAGAGCTATCTAGGTCCTCTACAGATCTGAAATGAGAGGAATATACTCGGTTTCTGAACCTGGCCTTCAGCCATATTAGAGAATGAGGAAGAGATATCTGGAACACCTGGGAAAGTGATTTCATTGTATAGAAAAAACCAAGAATAAAACACTGGAGACACAGGCAGGATTTGAAACGTATCAGGCCTGCTTCCCAGAGGCTCAGGGTGAAGAATCTGGGTGAAGAGCGCACTGGAAGGTTCCAAACCGAGAAGTCAGTCTCAGAGCCCAGGCTGTAATGAAGGTTTCGCTGTTTTGGTTTTGTGAAAAGAATTTAAGTGGCCCGGGAGGTGTGGCTTAACTGCTCTGTTTGGTGATTTGAGGCATGTCCTAGGCTCAACTGTTTTCTAGACCTGGTGGAACAACAGAATCATCTGGTGAGCTTTGAAAAACACAGATGCCTGGGCTCCAACCACAGGGCTTTTTATTATTATGATTACTTGGAAGGCGAAAATGTCATTGTTTCTTTTTCTTTTTGTCTATACCTGGAATTGAACCCAAGGCCTTAATCATGCTAAGACAAATGCTCTGTGTCTGTGCTAGAACCTCAGCCCCTATATACCTTTTGAAACTTTCTGCAGTGCTGAGGAACCCAGATTTTATTCTGACAATGAAATTATTTTAAACTGAAGGTTTATTTAATGAGATGGAAGGGAGGAATGGAACCTGGAGAAGATTAGTTATAACGAGATGCTTCAATGAGCGACATTTTTAAATTCTCACTGTCCCCGTGTGCTTGTATATGGCTATGAGTTGATTGTGCAGATGTATGAGTGCGTGCATGTGTGTTAGTAAGTGTGCATGAGTGTATAAATGTGTGTGTTGGGCACTGGACCCAGGGCCTCACCTATTAAAAGCCCATTTTACCACTGAGCTTCACTTGCAGCCTTGCACTACAAATATTTTGGTCTTTGCCTCTACTGAAAGATCCAGGGAGGCTTTTCACGTGAGGCTCTGTGGTAACGCCTGACATATGGTAGGCATTCAATTTATATTTGTTAAATAGATCTTTAAGATCATGTATTGTGCCAACTCCTACATTCCTTACCCAAGTCTCCGGCTGCAGCTCCCTGGAAGACACTCATTCAGAGCTAAAGCATCAGTGACAAGGGCCTCCAGCTGACACTTGTGCTATACCCTGGTCAGGGACTCTCTGGCTTCAGTCAGCTCTGGTGCCTTCCACAAGCCCTCCTCAAGTCCTCCCTGACAAATTCCAGAGATGGGACCAACCTCCTATTCAAGGAGCTATTTGGGTTTCCTTCCTCCCTACACTACTCCCGCTGGTAACTCGGGATCTGTCTGTTTTCAGTCTGTAGGACTCCAGAGAGGAAGGCAGACTTTCTTTAAGGCAAGGGTCTGCCTCCAGGCCTAAGAAAGACAAGTGGAGTAAGAACTCGAAGCAGGGTCACATATGCTAACATGCAGATGCGATCGACCCTGAGAAGTTGGAAACCAACATTTCCCATTTAAAAACAACAAAAATAATCAAAGAGTGGGGCATTTGAGAGAAAAGACAGCACTTCACAAGCATTTCTGCTTATTTAATCTGGGAAAGAGAACAAGGTCCAAAAATGGCATGCTCTGAGGGAATTTCTGAGCGCTTGGGAGAAAACTCCAAGATGACAAGACAGGAGTCTTGGGACTTCAGTTTCTTCAAGAACTCGGAGCTGTTCTTGGATTATGCTTTTGTGAGTTTACTTCTGGTTACTCATTAGAACTGGATACCGTTATTTGTTTATGTGCCCTGTGCAGCTTACCCTTGTGTTTGTACGCTTTTCTCATGTGACTCAACCCTCAGAGTTGATGCTCTGAATAAAGTCGGCTATGGCAAGAGGCTTTAGTCTGCCTCATTTACTGGCTCTGTTCTCCCAGGCCCCTCTGCCAGTTTGAGCGGTAAACGGCTGTGACACGGCTAGGGTTCCTTCTGGAAATGTCCAGAGGTAGCATTGCTCCAGAGCATCTGTTCTCAACCTGGGGGTCGAGACCCCTCCAGGAGTCGCACATCAGATATTTACATTGTAATTCCTAACAATGGCAAAATTACAGTTATGGAGTAGCAATGAAATAATTTTATGGCTGGGGGTCTCTGTGACACGAGGAACTGTATTAAAGGGTCACAGCGTTAGGAAGGCTGAAAACCATTGCTCTCGATTAACTGGGATATCCTCCATGACTTTCGGTGGCACTTTCCGCTCAAAGGTGTAGCAGTTTCCTGTAGAAATGCTCTTCTCCTCTTGCCTGCAAATGCTCAAGCAGGAACTAGCATTTGGTGAACCCTAGACACAGCCCAATGATCTAGAGAGTGAGGTTTACGGACCAGCCTGCTTCAGAGTGCCACCTCATTCTTGCCAAATTAGGATTTCTCACGGTAAACTCCAGAACGTGGCGTGGCGTGCAATTTAAATGTGTGTTCTCAGTAATCTGTGTGTTCATGGCATAGTATTATTACTGTTCCTCTGGACATTAACATTCTTAATAGGTGACCTACAGTGAGCTCTTCCTCTTGACAGGGTGTGGGTGACACCGAATGACTGGAAAACACAAGGAAATTGTAATTCCTTCAGCACCTCCATTTAATTCTGATTTATTTTATTTTGATCTCTGTATCTGTGAGTCACCTCAGGGTATGTATGTGGTCACAGCTTTGAAGCTAGTCCTACTGCATGAAAGATAAAGGGGAAATGACTACGAGGAACGATCTCCACCCCTCCTCCCTTTTTTGAAACAGGGTTTCTCTATGTAGCCTTGGCTGTCCCGGAACTCAGTCTGTAGACCAGGCTGGCCTTGAACTCACATAGATGCCCCTACCTCTGCCTCCTGAGCGCTGGGATTAAAGGCATGCACCACCACCATAGCTCAAAGCTATCTTTAATATCTTGAGCCAGTGCTGTAAGAAATATAGAAACCCAACACAGTTCAACCACCCAGGGTCCATAACACAGAAACAAGGTTTAGAAATATTCCTAAAGATTGACAGACTGACATGGACAGAAAGATGGAAATGAGAGAACGAAGTGATGACTGAGAGTGGTGGAGTGTTTCGCAGGAGCGTGGTTGCAGTGGGAGGACGTCCTCCGCAGGAACTGGAGAAGAGCTCACAGTCTAAACACCCCCTCCGACTTAGTGTCTGCATTTTACCACATGCCTTACTGATGTTCAGCCAAGAAACAGGGCACCCATCAACACTAAAGGCATTTAACACATGTGACTTCCTCAGAGGATCAGTAACCCAAAACTCAACCTTCCTCCTTCCAACTCAACTGACACATTTCCTAATCCCTTTGGCAGCAGAAGTGTGGCCAGAGGATCAGTGAACACGTGTGTGTGTGTGTGTGTGTGTGTGTGAGAGAGAGAGAGAGAGAGAGAGAGAGAGAGAGAGAGAGACAGGGGAGAGAGAGAGAGAGAGAGAGAGAGAGAGAGAGAGAGAGAGACAGGGGCCGCTCTGTGATGCACTAGTGTAGCTCACGATGCAGGCACAGTACTTTTGATTACTTTTAATCTCTTGCCAAATCAATTAGGCCAAGAAAACACATTGGAGGCTGGTAGAGTAGATGTGTAGAGTGATTTTTTGGAGGGGGATGGGCTGTCTGGGTAAATACAAGCTGAAAAAGGACAGAAAACAGTGAAGACAGAGACTCCTCGATCGGACCAACGCTGACCCCAGTTGCTGCCAATGGAAACTGAAGTAGAAGCCAGCCCTGCCAATGTCTTACAGGCTTAGACACTGGCTGTCCTCCAGAGCAGCTGTCCTCTGGACATGTCTGAGTACCACTCGGTTCCCAAAACATGAATCTAGGTCAGTGAAATGCAGCAACATGTTTTGCCCAGTGATTTCTGATGGTTTGCTCCTTTGGAGGCCATAGAGGACTGAGAAGGTCTGAAGTCTTCCAGATCGCCCCAAGGCCATCCCATTCTGGAGGTTCCCTCAGATCAGTTAGCTCAGAGCCACTCTCCCTTTCAGAGTCCCTCAGCCACCCCTCCCCCTGGCCTCTCCTCCTTCACGGCCCTGTTCATCCTCACACTGTCTCCCTTCTCATTCATTACTGAAAGACGGCATCTAACTAGATTTATGACGGTTAATCAATATTTCTGTTGAATCATTATTGTATGATATCTTTCTGAAAGTCCATGCTCTGATTTTACCCTTCTCCTAAAAAACACTGTGGGCTGCTGGTGCACACAGAATTCAGAAGGCTGAGGGAGAAGGCTGGCCAGCCTCAGCTAAAGACTGAGATCCTGCTTCAAAAGAGCAAAAGGACACAGACACAGGATGGATAGACAGACAGAGGTGCACGCACGCATGCACACTCGTGCACGCACGCGCGCTCTCGCGCGCACACACACACACACACACACACACACATACACACACACACACAAGTACTTTGCAATTCTCCATTGATTGTAGGTGTTGAGGTCTGGTCGATTGCTATGTGCTGTAACACTAGATTCTACACCAGAGGGTCTAGGCCTACAAGTGAATTCTCATGGTCACAAGCTTTTGCTGTGCAAACCCTGTCTCTTCATTTAAAACTACTGGTTAAATAAAATTGGCTACAGCCAATTACTGGTGGGATTAGAGGTAGTTGAGTTTTGAGTGACCTGGTGAGGGATGGAGAAGCAGGGGGGAGGGGGTGGAAGGGGGGAGAGAGAGAGAGAGACACACACACACACACACACACACACACACACACCCCATGGGGAGAGTGCACGACCATAAGAAACAGCATGTATCTGGGGTACACCACTGGGGAAGTAGCCAGGCCTACAATTAGAAGTAGATTAGGAGTGACCGCCCAGTAATTGTCAAAGTCAAATAAAATAACCATAGTCCGAGTCTCGTTTATTTGTAAGCTGGTGGGGGTAAGCTGAAATTGGTTGTTCTACAGTAGGTAAGGAACAAACCCAATTCCTGTGGCCACATTAGGTGAGGCTGGGCCTTCTTTGGAATAATCCTCAGTGGTTGTCGGATGCTATTTTTCTTCCTTAGCTGTCCGCCCTCCCTCACCTGTAATTCAGCTTGGCTGCACATCCTCACATTTAATACATGGCTGTTACCTTGCCTGGACATCATGGAGTTCCCGGCAGGAAAGAATGATGCTCTAATTTCCTAGCGAGGCTGATTCAACGTTTTTTCTTTCTTCCAAGAATAGACTGAGTACAGGACATGGGGTCACATGGGGAGAGCTGGGGGCACAGCCAGGATGACAATCCGTGAATTTAGACTCTGGGTTCTCTGCTTTGCCCTCATAGCTGGCTTGAATCTGTGGGCAATCACGCTGTCTTAGTAGAATCAACATAGGATCATCTCAAAAATTCCCCTTTTCCATCAGTGTCATGAAATGTCTTTCCCCACAAAACCTTCACACATCAAACTCAACGCCCTGTTGTTAGGTAGTGTGTGTGTGTGTGTGTGTGTGTGTGTGTGTGTGTGTGCATGAATGTGCTGTGTGAGTATGTGTGAGTGTGCATGAGTGTGCATGTGTGTGCATGTGTGTGTGAGTGTATGTGTGTGAGTATGTGTATGTGGGTCAGTGTGTGTGTGCACGTGTGTGTGTAAGAGAATGTGTATGTGTGTGTATGTGTGTGTGCATGAATGTGCTGTGTGAGTATGTGTGAGTGTGCATGAGTGTGCATGTGTGAGTGTGTGAGTGTATGTGGGTCAGTGTGTGTGTGCACGTGTGTGTGAGAGAATGTGTATGTGTATGTGAGTGTGCATGAGTGTGCATGTGTGAGTGTGTGAGTGTATGAGTATGTGTGTATGTGTGTGAGAGTGTGTGTACATGTGTGAGTGTATGTGTGTGAGTGTGTGTATGTGGGTCAGTGTGTGTGTGCACGTGTGTGTGTGAGTATGTGTATGTGTGTGCGTGCGTGTGTGTTGTGAGTGTGTGTGCGCATGTGTGTGTGGGGTGCAGAGGAAGGAGCATGGAAATACAGAAATATAAGTCACAGGCTAGCTTGCTGTTTTCAGAAAATGGTCACATTCGTGAGTTTTGGTTATACGGAGTATTTTAAGAAGGAATCTCAGCATGCTGGATGGATGGAGAGTTGGAATCTAAATGCCTTCCCAGTCAGGTTTTATGGCTCAGATCAGGTCATTTCGGACTTTAGGCAGCAATTAAGTTGAGGGTTTCTAGACGCCCGCGGCTTCTGTTTGATGCTCTCTCTATTTTCCCATGAAAGCCACGAGGGACTGGCTTCCTCGGTCAAGAGAGTCAACAAAGAACTCTGCCATTTGGGGTTTAAGATAGGTGCCTGGGGAGCTGCCCATATCCTTGAACTAAAAGTCCTTAACTTGGTCTCCCGTGGAGGCTGCTGGGATCTCTCCTGGACCTAAATCCCCAGAATTTGCTGAGACTGGCCAAAGCAATGTTGTTCTCAGAAAGGCCTCCAGATGATTCGTAAGTCATCTCTCTTACTAGGAACTGCTATTTGGGGGTAAGTCTTTTTGTTTTTGTGAAACTTGGATTGCAAAGCCCTGTGTGAGGGCATGAGCCTGACCCCTGCTGAGAGATGCCTGGATATTCCCTCCCCCCAGTATCCAGTGGGATCAGCACAGTACCTCTGATGTCCCAGTTCATAATGGACATGCTGAACAATACTCTAAACATCCCTTCTCCCCCGACCCTGACATTTTCTTGAAAGCCCAGAAGAGAAACATGTGCCTCCTCTTCCTCTTCTACTTCTTCCTCCTCCTCCTCCTCCTCCTCCTTCTTCTTCTTTGTGATCTTCTTCCTCCTCCTCTTCCTCCCCCTCCTCCTCCTCTCCTTCTTGCCTTGGCTGCTCTGGCCTCACAGCTTCAAATTATTTATTGCCTTATCTCGCCAAAGCATTTGATTTCGGTCACCCCAGGCTCGTTGGCACACAGCACTGGGACCAACTACCAATAAAACAACTGCTGCCAAGAAGCACGCGCAGTTGGTGTAAGCCTGGAGGCAGTTTGTTTAGTGTTTTGATTTCTTAATACAGGCACAGTAGACTGAAAGATACTACTGTTTTGTAGACAAACCTGGAATGGGTGCCCAGATGAGATGTTTTATTAAACCGCAAGAGAACTGTCAGCGTCCCAAATGGAAGGCTGGTGGCTGCCCACCATACGACGCTCTGCGACAAGCACAGAGACAACATCTTTATTTTTTGCACTGCAATCTCTCTGTTAATACTAGTGCATTTTTGTTGTTCTTTGGCCTTGTCACTGTTGCAATGTCATTAAGGAAATTCCAGACGGTGGAAAAAAAAATGTACGGTCCAAACACATTCTGGGTTTTTCCACCTTCATTGTTTTGAAAATATGGCCACCTATAAAATGACATGGACATTTTTGGACATGAAAATCAATAGTGGATCTGAGTCAGAACAAGAGGAAACATGGCCTGGGTGACCTGTGTTTTACAGTTTAGTCATTCAGAGAGAGACAAGCTGCGTGCGGTGCAATTCAAACGATCTGCGGAGCAGCCCTCGACCTCGTTCTAAGAATCTTACGTGTGCACACTCATCGGAAGCCGCAAAGACATTTCCACTGAAACGCTCCCAGATCGTTTAATTTAAAATTCAAGCCTATTGGAATTCCACTGACTGTGCTCCAGCTCGTTTACACGACAAAGATATGAAAGCTGGAGGGAGATCTCATAACCCTTCCTACTTCTAAAATAATAATTCGTTATAACACAACAGAACAAATGTTTCCATTCCTGTGGTTTTAGAGACGAGCGTCTCACTAAGGAGCCCAGGCTGACCTTGAACTTGAGATCCAAGGCTACATTTCCATGCCTTGCTAAGAACAGAATTATCAGTAAGGAAGAGGAAAATGTTAAATGGCCACGGGAGAAGGTAACTGTTCTGCAGCTCAGAGTGAGAAGGCTGAGAACACTCCGTGTGCTGCCTGGCCAGCCAATGGCAGAGCCCATCAACAGAACAAACAGTCTTGCTTGTTTTCCTAGGTCGGGTGAGCACCTTTCTCACTGACTAGTTTCCAGAGACTTTCGGCTGAGAGCTAAATGTGGTTTCCATGGGAATGTCCTCCACAGTCTCAGATATGTGAACGCTTGGGCTCCAGCTGATGGCGTACTTTGGGGAGGTGCAGGAGGTGCCTCCTGGCTGGGGGTAGTATGCTACTGGGACATATTTTGAGAGCTAAAACCTCCATCCACTTTCCATTCTCTCTTCTTTGTGCTTCAAGTTCAGGATGTGAGTTCTCAGCTTCCTGCTCTAGTCGCCATGGCTGCTGCTTGCTTCTATGCCTCTTCACCTGGGTGGACTCGTATCCCTCTGCAACTTTAACCCCCAAATACACTATTTCCTCTAAGGTGTCTTGACTATGGTATTTTTATCACAGCAACAAAACGGTAACTGATATAGGTCACCACTTCGCCCATACTCTACTCTTCTCTTCTCTTCTCTTCTCTTCTCTTCTCTTCTCTTCTCTTCTCTTCTCTTCTCTTCTCTTCTCTTCTCTTCTCTCTTTCTCTCTCCACACACACACATCTACCCCCTTTCTGTAATTTCCTTCTTTCTCTTCCCTTTGTCCCCTTTTTCCCTCCTTTCCCAGCTGCCTAGAGGACTGAATGCTACACCAAGGAGATTAAGCTAGAATTATTGCAAGTCTCTCCTGAGGGCAGATATTAAAAACTGTCTTCCTGTGCCTGTGACAGATAGCATGTAATTAATCCAGGCTCATGGAGAGGAAAGTGATTTTTAGATGGTACTAAAAAAAAAAAAACCCAGAGTAAGAGATGCTACAAAATTAATTTTTCTGTCTTCCTTCATTAAAAACCAACAAGCCAGTCCAGGAGAAAGGTGGGGGCCGCAGGAGGATGGAGTACAGCTACAGGAGGTGCACCGAGGTATTTCTGCAAATGAATCATAGTTCACTTCCAGCAACAGATGTATTTCTACAACACACATTTGGATATCGCTCTTGCCAAAAGTCAACGCTTCTCATTTGGGCCAACAGGACGACTTCATTAGTTGCTTTTCTTGCAGGTGCGATCAAATGTTTGATAAAAAGCAACTTATTTAGAAGAAGGATTTATTGTGGCTCAGGGTTGAGGAGAAGGCATACTGGTGTTTATGGTGGGGAGGAACTTGTGGCGAGGACCCTTCCCATCTCGGTAGCCAGGAGGCAGCGAGTGGGCTGAGAGCAGCCAGGTTGTAAACTTTAAGCTCCCACCTCACCACAGCCCAATCTTCAGCCAGCCTGTATCTCCCAACAGTTCCAGGACCTCCAATAACAGCACCATGAGCGAACAACTAAGGGTTCGAACAGAGCCTGTGCGGACACATTCAGCTTCTAACATGAACTAAATGCAGGGCAAAAGCCCAGCATCTCTGATGCCTTCAGGTGTCTGTCACTTTGAAGAATCCCTGTAGGTCAGCATGTTAGTCACTCATTCTTCCTAGGGCGGAAGGCACACAGATCTCATTGTCTTAGCCTTGCAGCCACCTTGGATTGCAAGAGAAGAACCTCGCACTTGGGACCATCCCTCAGGCGAGGGCGACTGTCCACGAAGCCATGTAGGCTGCTCCTAGAATGGCCGTAAATATTTCCCAAGGACCACCTTGACCCTGAAATCAGGCACTTGCTTGGATCACCTCGCCGAGATGGGAGTTCAGACACTCAAGGAGCCCAAACTTAGATTAACACTGCAGAACGCTCTTAGATCAAGGCAGTGTGCTTACAGATGCTTCTTCCTCCCGACCCCCAGTTAAGCCTAAATCTCACATGAGTTCCCCATACCTGGACTTGGGGTCACCAGCCCCCCCTTATTTGTTTTCTTCCCAGTGTGGCCATGTCAACTAAAATCTCTGCATCTTATTATCAGCTTTTTAAAATGGCCTGTCAGGATAGGTGGCTGACCTAGCTTCTTAAGGTTATAGAGCCCTGGCTTTTTGTCTTAAGACTTGAGCTGCATTTTTCTTAAACTTTAAATCTGAAGTTTCACATTGAATTGGGTCTCTAGACCATGAGTCCTACCCGCTCCGTAAGGCAGCCACTGCTGCTGTTTGACCTGTGAATGCGTAAATAAAGGAGGTGTGCGTTCTCTGGAGCTGACTCAGTTTGCTCCATTTTGTGTGTGATCAGGAGTTCCAAGTACAGTGCAGGGAGTTCTCTGCTCAGTGACAAGGCAGATACTCTTCTAGAAGGTTCTGAGGACTTATGCCTGGCTGGCAGTTAGCTGATCCTACATTAGTCCCTTGACAGTAAGAGTCAGGGTGAAGGCGGAAGGTGGCCAAGGGCTAAAAGGAATGTTAAAACCATGGGAGAAAACTTGAGAAACTAGTCTTTCAGATTTGGTGTTGTTTCTATAAGAATTTATTCAAATCAACCTGCCCTCTAATGTTCTTGGGATAGATCGATCAGTATCGGTTCAATAGTGTGTTCTTCTCCCTCCCTTCCCCACGTCAGTTGCATAGTAAAAATATTTTGGGATTTTTAGCTGAGTTGCTAGGATCTTTCTAGTTGATTTCATTTAAACATATGACACACACACTATGAAGTGTCACTGTTCAGTGGCTTCTTAGATATAGTGTGTTGGAAGGGCACCGAGACTGGACCCTCTTTCTTGGAGCAGCTTGCAAAACAAAGGACTCAGAAAAATTTAATTACTGTTAGAAAAATGGGACTTACAGCATCTCTGGCTCTGGAAGGGTACATGACATCCAGAAATTCCAGGAAGGTCATTAATGATACCCATAGCCCCTCCAGCAGTAGTTTATAAGACAATGGCCCACAAGATACAAAGAATAAAGACAGAATGACGTATGATTTCTTCCTCTTATACACCAATCAAAACAAGTTTAAACAGAACAGAACAGAACAGACCCCCCCCCCCCCCCCAGGAAAAGATGATTTATAGTTCTGGAGACATTTCAGAAAACAATGGAAAGTCTAAAGTGCTGATCAAGGCAATGGCTTCTCTGATTATTGCTGGCTTTCACCTTTGAGAGTGTGTTCTACTCTGCTGACCTCTGCCTATCATCCACTTCACCTTTTATTTCTCTCTGTCTTGTTTGACTTCTTCCAATGATAATGCAAGGACCTGAGAGATGAGGGGAATCCAGATTAATATCTTGGTGATACTTTCGGTGTTCCCAGCCAGTTACGATCAGATTTTTCTTATCTTCATGGTAGCAGGTCTCTGCTTGGATCGATTCCACGGGGTTTCCTGTTCCGTTAGGTTTACAACTTTCCTTGTATTTGCGTATCTGTGCTAGACTGTGGGATCTCTCTACTTTCTTATCTTGGGAACTGCATGCCTCAGATTTTATTTCGCATGCTATACCAACTGGTACAGAACAGTTCTTTCGTGGCTTGTAGGCCATGAAAGCTAATACATTTTGACTAAGGCTTTCGCTTCTTTCTTCTTGTTTTTCTCTTCCCTCAGCAAGGAGTTCAATTCAGTCTCTCCAGTTCCTTGCAGGAAGGAAGTTCATGGTGTATGGGAAGTGCATGCATAATTGTAGCAGAAAGTACAGGGAAATGCAAAAGAAGGCGCATGGTCCCTTTGTCAGCCGGGGCAATTCTGAAATGGTATACCTGCCTCCTAGAGTCCCCCACAGAGGGGTAAGTATTCCCCAACTCTTCACTGGCATTTTAGCAGGTCTCAAGTGAAAAGAACACTTCCACGAACCCCCCTGTATTCCTTCTCTCTGATGTATCGTTCGTAATTGGGACAAACCTGATCCCCAAATTTTAAAAAGACAAAGGTTTGTGTTTCTTTTTTCTTTTATAAAAAAACATCCATATGGCCGCAATATAATCAATCAGAGAGAAGGGAGACGGGTTAAAAATTGAGTTAACTTTTCGGTAAGATTTTAAAAATCTTACTGTCCTTTGACTTGCTTACATAAAACAATATATTTACTCATGTTGCTGCCCACTGCTTTCTCTCATTCCCTCCTTAGTCCTGCCAAACCTCTTCTTCACAGCACGCTCCCTTCTTGTCTTCATGTCTTGCTTTTTTTTTTTCCCTTTTTTTGTGAGGCTTGCTTGCATGAGCATGAATGGGAATTATCTACTGGAGCATGGGAAACTTAAGAGTGGCTATGTAACCAAAGGAAATCATTCCTCACTCACCCCACCCCCAGGTCTCCACTAACCGCCAACAGTCCCACAACTCTGGGCCTAACGAGCTCCTTCCCCGCCATGACGGAATGTTGCTAGGTGCCACCTTGTTCAGGTAACATCTCTGCTGTGAGTTCATGAGTGCAGTAGCCATGCCCTGTCCAGAAGGCAGTGTTTTTCCATACTAATTTACAATTATATTTCTTTTATAGTCAACTGGGCAGGAGCTTTATATAAACTTTGTTTGCTTTACCACGAGACCTAGAGTTAGTCTCATCATATAAATTGGATAAAAAGATAATAGCCCTCATAAATAAGGTCGAATATTTAGACATCTTTTTTTTTGTATGTTTGTTTTGTTTTGTTTTTTTGAGACAGGGTTTCTCTGTGTAGTCCTGGCAGTCCTGGAACTCATTCTGTAGACCCGGCTGGCCTCTAACTCGGAGATCTATCTGCCTCTGCCTCCTAAGTGCTGGGATTAAAGTCATGTGCTACCACTGAGTGACATAAATAAGATTGAATACCCTCAACTGAGAGATACTCCCTCCTCTGGATAAACTGGAAGAAATAGAGACTTTACCAACATCACCACCTACTGGAAATGTAGACCAATGCATCCCCATACTCGGTAGCCACATTCCTTTACTAATAAAATTATATGTAATTTCCTTTGCTTGGATGAGCCCCGTCTATCAACGTGATATAGAATATGGACATGTGCATTGTTAATTACATTTCTCTATACATGACCTCAAGCAGCTCAATCATGATCTGGGTAGTTTCTTTGATAATCTTGAGAACTATGCTGAGAGCTTTTCAACATCTCTCCCAAATTTATGCGCTTTCTTGGAAGGATATCAGTGTTACTACAGGCAGACCCAAGTGATTTTGAGAGAACCAGAACGACTCAACAGGATAACAGTGCACAGTGGATTTACACATTCAGTTCCTAATGCCTCACAAGACCACCTAAAGATGTAATTACATCATCCAGGATGGCATTTGATAATACTGAAGCCAACAAGGCTCTTCCATCACCAAACGCTAGGAAACAGGGCCTTCAGGACTAACAAGCTACTGTGGACTCTGGATTTCTGGATATGGCCTAATATTACCCAAGATTCTATAATGAGGTACTGTATGAGTGCCCTTTTTGTGTAATCAGAGTTTTTGCTGGAGGGGAAGCTCAGATTTTAGGTCAACTTGTCTCTAGCTTCAGTGCCTTCCAACAGGCTATTAAAGGACAGAGATCATAGGCACCACTTGATCTCCCAACAAAACAGACAGGCCACTTCCCTAACAGTAAGGACAGGTACAAACTAAATTTTACAAAGAAGGTCAGCAGGGCCAATAAAGAACCACTCTTTGCATAAGGCCCTTTCCTGGTACTGTTATTTTCTCCTACAGTGATCAAAGGTTGAGAAATTGCCAACTGGCTTCATCTTACCTGTTAAAGTAACTTTTATTCTTCTGTAATAATTGTCATCTCAGAGGCTTACAGTCTCCATTTGAAAACCTAGGCCAAGTCATAGAAGCTTCTAGCTTCTGTACAATCTTATCTAGGCCTAGAAAGTTTTCAGCCTCTGAGACTTACTGAGGAATAAGCTCACCCTCTCTAATTCTTTTGAACTCTGGCTGGCTGATTCAACTCAGCTGTTCTGGCTCCAATTCCTCTCCAAGCTGACTGACTCAATCTAGCTTCTCTTGGCTTCTGACTAAATTGCTCCACTTGGACTCAAACTAACTCTAGCAATATGCTCTAATCTTCTGGCTCCTTCTCATTCTCTGTCTTTAACTGTGTCTAGCTGTTCTTTCTTCAACCTGTCTCTGTAAAACTCTCTGGGTAAAATGCCTCCTTCCTCTCTCTTTACCACTCTCTTTTTAGTAGCCTTTCTCTCTCTCTCTCTCTCTCTCTCTCTCTCTCTCTCTCTCTCTCTTCTTATGACAGTTGGGCATATCCTATTCTGTCAAATCTCCTTTGATTCGTCACTTTGTCTGCCACTCAATTATTAGACATGACTTTCTTTCTTTCTTTCTTTCTTTCTTTCTTTCTTTCTTTCTTTCCTTCTTTCCTTCTTTCCTTCTTTCCTTCTTTCTTTCTTTCTTTTCTGGTTCTTTTTTTCGGAGCTGGGGACCGAACTTCCTTGTGCTTCCTAGGCAAGCGCTCTACCGCTGAGCTAAATCCCCAACCCCTAGACATGACTTTCAAACGTGGGTGCTTCCTTCTACAAACTAGCTTTACCTTCATTGTTGGGGTTTAAAGGTATGTATGAAGGGTTTATCTATAGTCCAGGTAAAGAGATTATAGGTGTGTGAGGTATACCACAACTAGAAATAGCTTTTCTATTTTCAGTAAATAACACAATCTCTGGGTTCCCAGTGTGACTGAATATCTGTAACACTTACCCAAGTTAAACTAAGAGGAGGTTACTGCAAACCAAGGTCTCAGTTCCACCACAGTCTAGGTATGTATGAGGTTCACATACATAAGAGTCAACTTCATTAGACAAGACTAGATCGGAACCCGTGGCAAAGCATTTCAAATATAGCAAGACTATTCACAAACCCCTAGGTCTCGGTTTTAAACTGAGTATGTAAAAAGAGGTTTCAGAATCAGAAGAAACAGATATTAGAGAGTGGTAACAGACAAAGAAAGCTTGTTCTGTGGTACAGGAAGGTACATTTCACCTGTCTGAATAATTTGCCCTTTAAAAAACATGCCCAAGGAGCTGTGGCTTCTTTACCAAGACAATTACAGAGATAACAGGATTGGTGAGGAAATATTGTAGTTGAAAAAAAAACTCACACCCTCCTTGAAACCAAACAAGTACATCAACAAGCAAGCAAGCAAACAAATAAATAGCAGGAAATAATTGAAGAAAGTGGACAATAGGGACAACTCTCTGGTTAAAAAAATAGTTAGACCCGGCTTCCTGATAGGAAAAGAATGGCCTTTGAGCAGGACAGAGCTATGCTCTGCTTCCGAGTGTTTCCCAAAGGCTCGTGTATCGGAGGACTGACCACCAGCCTGCGTCACTACTGGGAAGTTGTGGAAATTTTAGGATGTGGGACCTACTGTGAGTAAGTTAGATCACCCCAAGACTGTGCTTTGTGGGAGAGTCTGGGTCCTCTTCCCCTTTTGTCCTCACCGCTCCCACACTGTCGGAAGGCGAGATGCTATGTTGCACTGTGTGCTTCCTTCCGCGGTGTTGCCTTACCATAAGGTCAAGTGACCATGGACTGAAGCCACTAAAACCATGAGACTTGATTCCTTTCAAGTTGATTTATCTCAGGTATTTGTCGCAGCGCCAGAAGGCTATTGAACACAGTGGAAAATCAAGGAAAGGAGATCCAAGACCAGGAAATTAGATCCTCGAGGATTAACATTCTACTCAAAATATTTATTTCACCCAACCTCAGAATTCCTATCTACAATATGGGGAACGAGATGCCAAGGATGCTTCTGTCTGTGTATATGATAGCGTTTCTATCTCTCCTGAACGTCTGTACCAGTATGTGCATCTCCATGTCAATAGTAGGACTTATCCCTTTATTAATTTTATTGGCAGCTTTCTACAGGAACCAAGCTAGTCTCTGGTAATGGAACATCTCAGGTCACCTGAATGCGAATGTCACTGACCCCCGTGTCTGGCCTCAGACCATCCTCTGTGGGAGAAGAGCTCATTATCCACCAGCTGAGTTTGTCAAGCTCTCAGTACAAAGCACAAGGACACTTTCTGATGTTAGGAACAAGACAGGCGGGCATTCGCCAACTCCACAGGCCCATGGTATAGATAGTACATTGCTGACGGGAAAGATGATCTCCACAGAACGCCCTTGGAGCTGGCCAGGGCTATTTATAGCTTCTGACACAGAAGGTTTCAGGTGGAGCACGGACATCATTGTTAATACCCAGACAAGCTCTGCAGGAAGGCCTATGAGGTCTCCACAGAATGTTCTAAGAACAGAGCTTGTCAATGGGAAGAGATGGATGAAGGAAAATGGAACACACATTAAGACATTCGATGGGAACTGGGATGTGGAACCGTCTTTTGGTTGTCTGTTTTTGCTAGCTTATCAGTGCTCCTCTTCTCTGTCTGTGAGGTCTTTGTCTTCCACTGGTTAGCATTTTCGGTAAGAGGCGTGTTGGTCCGGCTTCTCTGAAGGAATAATCTTTCCATTCAGAAAGGTGTAGGTACCCAGACTCTTCTTCTTTTCTTCATTTTTGATCGCTACATCTTTAGATCTTACCTGATCCAGCCAGCGGCTGGCAAGAAAACACTTCACTAGTGCATCAAAGCTGCTCACATCTCATGAACAGGCTTTGTTCAGTTTCGGCTTATACTACATCACTACCTGAGGCACGCTCTCACGGAATCCCACCCTAACAAGTGCTACTCATTGGTTTGGACCTGATTCTAGTCCCATTTCTTTCAGAGGGCTTTCTCTGATAGCTATGAGGGAGCTCTTCGCTTTCCTTAGGGATTAGAGTAGCTATTAGAATCTTTTCCCTATAACCAGCCAAATCGTGTTAGCTCTTACTTTGCTATGTCAGTTTCTCAAGGTGGAGTCAGCACCCTCTGAGGCAGTGGTCACCATGCTGTTGGAATTAGGGACCCAGTCTACACAGAACGGCATAAAAGGATACTTTTCCTCCTTTGTCTAGAAGGGGCTCTTTGTGCTCATTTGCACAAAGGCAGAGTACGAGTCAGCTTAAGTTCCCACTGCCCTATAATCAATTCCGAACACGTGCAGACCAACTCGGCTGTTATGGACAGATACCATAGTTACTCCTCAAGGAGAAATACCATCTTCCTGGTCCCTGCACAGCACCATTCATCAAATGCTTTCTTTCAAGACATTATCTTTACTGTACACAGAAAGCAGACACAGTTTTCAAGATGAAGCGAAACAAAAGGCATACTCCAAAGAAAACCAGAGAAAGACTCTAATACGAATCAAATTTGGGAGATAATTCAGCAACAACTGTTAAAAGCCCTCGGATTCAAGTGCTGTCAGAGATACAGTGAGGGGAAAAGAAAGGGTGAAGGAGCTGCAAATTCCACAGTGGGGAATCCTGCCCATCCTTAAGCTGCGCCTGGGTTAGCTGAGGGAGAAGAGGAAAGTAATACAGGGCGTGTACTGGGGCATGTAGGCCACCGTCGTTCTCACTCTCTGCTTCAGAGGAGTCTCTGGGTTTTGGTTTTTAGGTAAGTCATGCATGTTGACATGAAGAGTCCCCTCAGAGGAAAGGGTTGCTGTACCAGACCATTTAGTGCCAGCATTGTGAACCAGCAAGGCACCCCATCTAGTTTATAAGCCAAAGTAGACAGTCTCCCCTACTCCCGACCCTCCACACACTGGCCCCAGGAATATGTTGAAGCTCCACATAGGGTCAGACAGGAATGGACTCTAACCTGGTCTCTACTCTTCCAGAGCCTGCAGATAGTCTCCCATGGCTGAAGTTACTGACTGAGATACACTGTCAAAGGGGGCATGTGGCAGCAATGGGCCCTATGTCCCCTAACTCCCACTCTCGATTGAGCTCCATGACCTGGGAAATTCATAATATTCCTGGGTTTTCCCTAGCTTCACTTAGGAGCGAGGGCATTTCCTGTGCTAAAGTTTATCATTCTGAATAAAAGCAAGGAAGGCAAGTTTTATAGGTTCTTCTGAATCACGGCTTTCTAAAAGTCCTTTGTGAAGTAGTATACACACAACAACAGGATGGGGCTATTGTTGCAAGCTCTTAATGTGCCAGCCCACCTACATAAGAGAGAGAAAACACTGCAAAGATTCCTGTCTAGTGGCAAAACCTTTTATTCCCAGAGTGTAGAGACGATGAAGTTTAAAGAATGGCTTGACACTGTAGACCTCTTTCCACACTTGGGAGTTCTTGGCTCCTAACGAGTCTCAGGGTACACAGAGGATGTCACAGGCGTCTCATGTGCCTGTCATTCATTCTGAACTTGCCACCCTGTCTGGTGTCTAACCTGTGGTCAGGCACACCCCGCTGCTCCGAGGAACAGAGTTTTGTATTTACCTTGAGGGCCTTCTGCGCAGATTCACTGGACCCTATTGCGATCAGGTTGGGGCCAGCCATGCTGCAGAAACTCTTTAAATGCAAAGAATCGGCCACGGGGACTGTGGAAACTGCGTAGTCCTATGCAGACAAACAGAAGGAAACACAAGTGCGTTGTTACTAAGCAGGGGAAGTGGGGAGCCTGACTCACAGGTATTGGTGTAGCCGGTTGAATCAAGACAGCTTTGTAGGAAGAATGCAGTTTCCTTCCTTCCAGAATTGACTGTGTTACCGACTCTGCTGGCTAGTTGGAGCAGGATGCTCTGGGAGGGTTGTTTGGATCCCTTGTGGACACTGGGTCAGCAAGAGCTTCATATTCTCACAGGGAACTGAGCTTCCTGAGTGTGTGTGTGTGTGTGTGTGTGTGTGTGTGTGTGTGTGTGTGTGTGTCTGTTTGTATTCGTTACTAAGCAGTCTTATGAACCACGTTTTCATGCCCACTAAAGGGACCTTTAAGGAAGGCACATGCAATACTCCACAGTTCCCAGTACACAGTAAGCACCCAGTAGTTCTTTACTGGATTTCCCCGGATTCTAATCTGAAAAAAAATAATCACATTTGTTTTAGACATGCCTGGGTCTCCAGACTTTATTTTTTAAAAGTGATTTCTGTCAGAAGCATGTACTGGTGTGTTTGTATGATTATGTACTTAGGAAAGCCAGAAGGTGAATACACTAACTTTCTTGTTCCCGAGAGAGCTCAATGGATCCTAATTATGGAGAAACTTGAATTTAATAGTCTTTAAAATGTCTAGTAAATGTACAAATACTAAGAATAATTTTGTAAAGCTGGTGGAATATAAACACGATTGCTCATGGCATATTGATTCAACGGGGCTATGAATATTTATCAAGCAATTACTCTGAGCCAGGCAGAAACAATACCTCACTTACCTTGAAAGTATCAGCCAAGATCTCAGCACCTCGTTGATTTGTCCTTTTGGAAAGGCCCACAAAAAACTCTCTGCCTGTAATAGATGTGATGGAGCATAGTGAGTCTGTAGCCCTGGGGACTGTACACTGTTTCTTTATGTACAAATAATAGTCTTCAAGTATCACACGGTTCTCTTCTCCGTTGGGAAAGTTCCAAAGAGACTCCTATTTCCATTCCAAAAACGGGTTCAAAAGACTGCTCTTACATAATCCTTTCAAATCCAGAGATGGAAATTATCATGGCAGCTGTTAGGAGCTGGGAGAAGGTGTGAATGGGTAGAGTGGTTGGTGAACAGTGATGGAGTTTCAGCTCGGGAAGATGACCAATGTCTGGTGATGCAGGATGGTGGCTCCCCAGATGTAGGAGAGGACTCATTGCCTCTTTACTGTACCCTTAACATGGCTGCGAATATTCAACACAACCCTTATATCTATGTCTCAGGGAACGTCTTGAAGATGGGGCAGGAAGATTTTAGGAGCCAGAAGAATGGGGAAGATGGGGTCAGTTGGGAGCAATTTTCTATGACAGGAAAATCTAGACATGATTCATGAAATCCCAACAATATGGTTCCAGGGAATCCAGTGTCCTCTCCAGGTTTCCCCCTACAGGCACCAGGCAAGCATGTGGTACACAGGCAGACATGCAGACCAACACCCCCACACATGAAATAGTCAATAATTAAATAATTCTGGGAGGACCTGGGGGCGGGAAAGGATGTGACCAAAAATGCTGTATGAAAAATTAAAGAAAATAACAAAATGTAAGAAATATAAAACCCTAATAATCAGATTTCCTTTACTTTCCTAATTATTTGTGAGAGACAACAGGCTTTTCATCAGATCAATAATCTATGTCCCGGGTTTGGCTGATGGCTTTCTAATGTCATTCGGCATTTATGATGTGCCTCCACTCTGTGTATTTTCAGTGAATCAACAGTCTCCTGGAAGTGGTTCGATAACTTTTCTTTTTCCAGTGGGGTCTGTAAGTCCATTGCTTTACACAAGCATGTCACCAATGTCACCAATGTCACCAATGTCATCAATGTCACCAACATTTCAGTGGGACTAGAATGGTCAAATGTGTTCGGTGACGCTAGTCCAATTCCCCCATTGTGTTTTCCCAGTAAGCTTCCACACAGTGGTTTTGGTCTCCAGTGATGCTTGGCTACAGATAAACTATTTTATTAGGAATCTGCGTTTCCATTTAGAATTCTAAGAAGAAAACACTGATCTACTTGAAATATGATTCATAGAGGAAATATAGGGTAAATGCTTCATTACTACAGAGGGGGCTGGCAGTCTCCGAACTTACAAGAATGACCACATTAAAATTAAATCCACGGTTATCTATCAGTGAGTCAATGATGAAATCAAAACATAAATTTAGAAAACATTTAGAACTTAAGGATGTAAGAACTACTCACGTCAACAAGGGGTTCTCCCTGGGTATGGAGGAGCAAACCTGTAACTCAGTACTGGGAGGTAGAGGCAGGAGGATTGGGAGCTTATGCTTGTCCTCAATTATACAGTGAATTGGAACCTAGCCTGGGCTACAAGAGACCTTGTCATAAACAAACGAATGAACAAACAAACAGAAAAAAAAGAAAGGAAAAAAGAAAGGGAGAAGGAAGAAAGATTTTATTGAAGTATTTGGAGGGAAATAGATACTTTAGAGAAGTGTCCATTTCAAAGTTGGTGCCAATTCATTGTGTAGGGAAAAGGGGCGGAGTATAAATAAAGACGTTTAAAAGAGGGAGACAAAGAAAGATAAAGAGAAAGGGTTCACAAAAGCCAATATTTGATCTTTTGAAAAGATTAATAAAATTGACAAACTTCCTGAGGGGGAGGGAACTGAGGGAGGTCAGCTCGCTCGAGCATCACAAATGAAAGGGCGTCTAGCTACAGTTGCTACGAAGTTTGAAGAGACAGGAAGAATGATTTTACAGCTAACACTTTGAAAATGGAGGCGAAGACAAAAAGAAAGAAAAAGCTTTAAACATATTAGCAAACTAAGTTAGGCACAGTGTATAGAACTGAGTAGTGGTGGGTTGGTTTTATACCTGATACGCAAGAGCGATCAAGTATCAGAAGGCTGGAATGAAGGAAAGTCAGATGACCATCATACTGAAACAGCAGAAGAGTCTACCCTAGAACCCAGGGTTCACGTGTGAGCCTTAGAGAACATCTCCTATACATGAGCCCACAGGGCGCACACAGGAACAGGCAGAACAGTCCTTGAAGGCTGTGGCAGACAAAATCCAAGAAGCATCGCACTGTACACCCTCAATAAAATAAATACATAAATACTTGGTACTGCATTCTTCTTCACAGAATACTCGTCAAAGTAAAAACCCTCCAGCTCTGTCTACCAAATCATGTCAGAAGTAGAAAAATCACACAAGGATTCGTGCAGTGGACACCACAGCACTAGGAACTTAGAAGGAGAGAAACATGAAATACAGATACTGAGACAAACTCCAAAGGGAGACCAGGCAAGGGTCGACAGGACAGGAGAGACTGGCTTCCCGAGGCTGAAGTGGGAAGGGCTGGGGACCACATGGGGTTTCTGGGGTCCTGTCAGGTTTCTGTGTTATAAGCCAGGGGTGGACATGCTTACTTTCTTACTGGTCTTTAAACAGCATGTACACATTTATAACCCAGTTATATAAGTCTGTATTTCACAAAATAAGTAAATCGATAAAAGGGTAAGTGGGTGTTATCTGTTCCAGGGAAATGAGATGGAGACAAGTCTTCGCCAGTAGCTGCTGGCGGGGCGGACAGATTTCCCAGCAGGAAGTGGAACTGGAAAGCAGCCCTCCTTCTCTCCATTTCCTGATAGATCGCTAAAGATGCTTTGCCTCTTGGGAAGGAGGAGGCAGAGAGCACGCGGGAAGTGCTTCTCTGGATTGTTTAACTTACCCCGCGCTGCCTGATCTAAAATCCCAGGGGCTAACTTGCACATATTGGAAATGTAACTTATGGTTCATGGATTTTTACACTTAAAAATGTTAAAAAAAATGGTAAATGTTATGGTTTCTCAAAGGAGAGGTGGAAGGAGCGATGAGGGAGACAATGGGGGTTCAAGTGTAGAAATCAGAGGGCAACCTTGAACTCTCTATCTACCTTGCATAAGTCAGGGTCCCTTGGTCATCACTGTGCAAGCCAGGCTGGCCAGCCCCCCGCTTCTGGGAATTCTGTCTCCATTTCTCACTGTAGACACACTGGGACTTCAGACATGTGGTTCTGTTTCTGGCTTTATGTGGGCCCTGGGGAGTAGAGCTCAGATCCTCAACCTTGAGAGGCAAATGCTTCACTCACCGACTCATCTCCCCAGGCCCTCATCTCAGCTTTTAATAGGGTAAGTCTCAAGATAGGAACTTACTGAATGAGTAAAGAAAGATTCAGACAAAATTAGGGCTTAGACTCCATGTGCAGTGAGGCAAAGACATCGGGCTTGGCATGCTGTGGGAAGATCTGTGGTCAAAGGAAGTACTGATGTATGATGAGAGTCTGTCAGGATTAGTGCGGGTGAGCTGTTCGGATCTAATATTAACTCGCTGTAAACAGACCACCTTGATTGAACAGTGTTTTGAAGGACATTTAAACCTGATCCCCGTAAGTTATATTACTGCAGACATGTTCTGGTAAAATAAAAAAAGTACTGCCTTGTAAGGAAGTGTGCCTTACACATCTAGTTCTCACGGAAACCCATTTTCTAAGAGAAAATAGGCTGCTGCTCTGGTCTGTCAGAGAGTGGAAGTTCTACCCTGGGGAGGCACGAAGACTGTTCGGAGGGGCTCCTCCTTGGGAGACTGAGAGAATGGCTTAGGCACAACTAGAGCTATGGTCGGTTCCCTTGATGCCATCACTCTGTGTTCTGAGGGTTCACAGTACTGTAACCCAAATCCAGAGCAGGGCCCTACCCTGTGTCAGACAGCACCAGCACCACTAGATGCTGTTCACAAGAGCCATGGTTTGAACATTGACTTTCAGAGATGGGCGACACAAGGGCTCCAGCCACAGCTACAGGACACCAAGCAAGAAGGCACTGAAGTGTCACAGATTAAGGCCACCTCTTCCTCCTCTCTGTCCTCTTTCACCAGGACTATTCATTAAACCTAAATGTGAGCAAATCGAGTAAATCAATAACTTGTGCTATTTAGAAAACACACAGCCATACTTTGGCTACACACACACACACACACACACACACACACACACACACACACACACACACACGGCACTCATCTGCTAGACTCTCAGACTTACTCCCAAGAAGCTTGGTGCTTGTAGGTCACATGAGGCTGCTTTCTCTAGTCCTCCAGGTCCAATGGCTGTATTTGGACTACACTGGTGAAACTGTTTGACATTTAGGGGCAAACAAAAATCTCACTGTAAATCAGAACCAGAATGTGTCCAAGGACGGAGATTTGATATAATACTACACCATCATAAAGAAGTGGAAAGGTTAAATGCTGTAACTATTGTTTCTTTAGTAGCCATCATATATGGACTCTGGTTAGACCAGCAATCATATTAACATTTATAGCTCATCGAGTTATGCTGGCACAAAGCCAAATCAATTTGCATAGAGATTTATTTGAATTCAATCTTGCCATCTGGAAAGAAATTTTTTGTCAGTGATGCTAATTTTGAGTTAAGCACCTTTTAGTACAAACCCAGTGTAGTGGATTAAATATGCTTGGCCCAGGGAGTGGCATTATTAGGAGGGTGCCGCCTTGTTGTAGGAAGTGTGTCACTGTAGGAGTGGGCTTTGAGACCCTCCTCCTAGCTTCCTGTACACCAGTCTTCTCCTGATGCAGGACTCTCAGCTCCTCCTGCACCATGACTGCCTGGAGGCTCCCATGTTTCTTGCCTTGATGATAATGGACTGAACCTCTGAACCTGTAAGCTGGCCCCAGTCAAATGTCCTTTTAAGAGTTGCCTTGAGGGGCTGGGGATTTAGCTCAGTGGTAGAGCGCTTACCTAGGAAGCGCAAGGCCCTGGGTTCGGTCCCCAGCTCCGAAAAAAAGAACCAAAAAAAAAAAAAAAAAAAAAAAAAGAGTTGCCTTGATCATTGTGTCTCTTCACATCAATGGAAGCCCAAACTAAGACACCCGGTATATGGTTACACAGGGGAAATACTGTGCAACATATAGACTCAACTGTAGAAAACCATGTTACATATTAATAATATCCCTGTAAAGGATAACAAATTATGCGTGTGAATGTTCTGGTGACAAAGTGCATTGCAAGGAAGCAGGAGACATATCTAGATATCACAGTCATTATCTCTGAACAGAAGGCCCCTCTTCTTCACTGTGAGTTTCTCAACGTTTAAGATCTCTGTGCTTAGCATTTATTTGATGACTAAAGAAACATCAATGACACAAGCCATGACGGGTTGGGTATTAGACTAGAGGAACAAGAAGACATCCCCACCATCAGGCGTTAGAACAGAAGATGGATTCGTGCATACCTGTGAATAGGACGTCCCCACCATCAGGCGTTAGAACAGAAGATGGATGTGTGCAGCGTGCATACCTGTGAATAGGACGTCCCCACCATCAGGCGTTAGAACAGAAGATGGATGTGTGCATACCTGTGAATAGGACGTCCCCACCATCTAAGGTTGCATTTTCATCTTTCATCTCTACTATGTTGAGCTGAAGTTTTTCCAAAGCCTCTTTCATCATGTCAACCTGTTGAAAAATCAAAGTTTGTATTAATACTGACCACTTGCCAATGTGAAAAATCAACTCTCCACAACCACAACTTCTTAACACTAAATACTCCCCCCCCCCTCTCTCTCTCACACACACACACACACACACACACACACACACACACTCTTGTGGATACAGGAGGGTATGTAGTATGGATATACAGTAGAGAACAGGACCAGTGGCGATCATTTCTAACAGGAGAAATTATTTGCTAGAAAGCACCTTTATAAAGAGTTGGGCGTGGTGGTTCATGCCTCTAATCCTAGCACTTTGGAGGTTAGCTGGGGATGGGGTGGGGACGAGGAGGAGCATCTCCGTGAGCTCCAGGCCAGCCTGGTCTGTAGAATGATACAGTGTCTCTTATATTTTTGGTTGTGAGCCTAGCCTTTAACGGCTGAGCCATCTCTCGATACAGTGTCTCAAAAACAAAACAAAATCCCTTTTGCTTTCCTTCTAGTGCAGTCCTTCTAAACCTTCCTGATGTTGCCACCCTAAACTTCCCTACCCCGTGGTAACCCCAACCATAAAATTATTTTTGTTGTTACTTCCTAATTGTAATTTAGCTACTGTTATGAATCCTAATGTAAGTATTAGATATGCAGGCTATTTGATATGTGACCTCTGCTGAAAGGGTTCTTTGATTCCAAAGGGGTTGAGACCCACAGGCTGGGAATCACTGTTCTGGTGTAACATTGACTCAATACTATAGTCTTGTCTTGCCTAAGAAGGTTAACTGGTTAGGGCTCTGTTGGAGGCTGACTAGTTAGAACACTGAGAGGCAGGAGACCTATCACCCAGTTTTCTTGTCCTTGTAAGAAAGTACAAGAATTAATTTTAGGTCCAAGTGAGATGGTCAAAATCACAAACACTAGGCACACCAATGAACAGTGAAGATAATTCAGTCTGCAGGGAAGACAGTCATTGTTTTCTTAGAAAATATTTTCTAAAATGCCATTTACACACAGCTTCTTAGCTGTCCTGTTGTTAAAACTTATATTCGTGTGTTTTTAAAACTTAGTTCCCTAGAGGTTATTAACAAATACCATAATTATCACGAAACAGAAGAATACTGGAAAGTGAAGTTCAGGGATTCTCTTGTTCTGGGTTTATCCATCATAGAGACACTCTGAACTGAATTAGAAAATATGACTGAAGCTTATATATCTTTAAAATTTTTAAACTATTCTATTTTAAGACAGCTTGTCACCCAGTAGCCCAGGTTGGCTTTGAACTCATGACCTTGGCCTGAGTACTGGGATTACAGGTGTGTGCCCTTGGAAGCTTATAACTTAATTCACATCCTTCCAACAGCTCAACAAAAGTAGTTTTAATATTTTCTAAGGTCGGTGCAACCTTTAAAATCGTAGCATCTATTAAGAAGACATGAACAGGGCTAAGAGAAAAACAAGAGATCACGACACACTGGGCACCCCCACCAAATGCCTGGTACCCAGGGCTCACACCACACCGGACATCACTACAGAAGTTGCTTCTAAACTAATAAAAATATGGAAATGCTTTGACAGTACTGACATTCATGCATTCGAAAACATTAAAGTGGGTATAAAGAAAAATAAACACACCACCTCATCCTTGTCCTGGAACTCATGCCACATCCCACACACCAGAGTGACTCAGAACAACACAAAGTATTTCCACAGACAAAATGGCCTCTCTCTAGCAAATACACTCAGTGACTCCTCTAACAGGAAAGGGAATTGGCCTACCATACAAGCAGGAGCAAAGCAACGTTTACCACGATTCGGGAGACTCTGAACACACACACACACACACACACACACACACACACACACACACACACACACACACACCACAGAGAGAGAGAGAGAGAGAGAGAGAGAGAGGGAGGGAGGGAGGGAGGGAGGGAGAGAAAGAGAGAGAGAGAGAGAGACTTCTGCTGTCAGCTTTAGTGTCTATAGAAAATTCACGCAGTGTAACCAGAGAAGGCATGAGGACTGGGCTCTGAAGTTAACATTTCAATAACTGGGAATTCGGCAGCAACACGGACTCTGCTCGGAAAAGCTTCTGTAACTGTAGCATCTCAACTGAGGACCTTCATTCAAACTCTTTCGAGTCAAAGATAAGAAACAAGGCAGACACTCTCTGAAACACCTCCTTCCACCTTTCGAATCTTCTGTCTTTTAAAATTGAAGGTTTATTTTTCTCCTGGTTTTCGAAAGCAATCAGTCAGGGTCATGTAACCAGACATTTTTCCTTTGGGAACGTTGAGTGCATGTGTACAGTTAAGGAGCTGTTGGACCCTTGTGATAAAATCATTCTAAAGGGGAGAAGACTTTAAAGGACAAAACACCATGGTTTCCCAACCTCGAGACCAGGTACAGCGACATTACCTCACATCTGGATTATGTGCTATCCACATGTAATGTATTCTCTTTCTCTTCTATCGCTAGGTGTCGGGATAGGTCTGTATCGTGTGTGTGGATGGCACTAGGTTACTTTCAGAGTCAAGTGTCTGAATGAGAGCTTAAAAAACTTAGACATGAAGTAGACAGCTGAGAGAGGTTCAGGGCCATGCAGAATCAAGTTGGGCATGCTAACCCCAAGGAGAGGTCTAACAAAGCAGAAGGACCAAGCCCAGCAGGCTGCCCACTGGGAGAGCCAAATGATACTGGCTGTCCACTGAGAACTGAATCCTCCTGGTACAGATTTCCAGGGAAGCACAGAAAGTCTCCTACAATAGGCCTAGCAGTGCCCTGACACACCAGCCTGGAGCAAGCCAGTTACTGGGGCCAACTGAACAGCAAATGAAATGACAGAAGGGGGAGCTTTATAGGAATAGACACAACCATGAACCTTCAAACACCCGCTTGTTGTGGGATCGCACTGTCATAGCTAACGTTCATTTCATTTACATTCAGGAGAGGAAAAAAGTCAAAGGACCCAGCACTCCACCTTTCACAGAGACACCAACTCAGCAGTGGGACTCTAAATCACTCGAAAACCATCAGAACAAACAGCATTGATTCTACAGGCTGAGCTTGATGGGCACTGCTAATGCACAGATCAGAAGAAATTAAAAGAAGAAATTAGAGAAACCTTATCTTATAATCCAACTCCATCCTGAAGACTGACAAGTGCTTTGAGCTACATCTCTCTTGCCTGGGTGGGCAGACTGAGCCTCAGTCTGCTCATCTTTAAAGTGAACATTTATTTACACTACCATCAATTTCTTAATCCATGTAAAGCTCATAACACACAGAGCTGCAAGTGAACAAGAGAAATCAGATACAACTCTTGTTATCTGAAACAACAGACTGTGTGCATATGGCGACGGAATCTTCTGCTGTGTATCTGACCAGCGAGCAAAAAAGCTGTTGCTTTTTCTTACACTTAGACAAGTTTCCATGTTTTACGGCAGATTCCATCTGGGTTCCCACAAAATAAAATGGCAATCTTTCCCACAAAGCCAACTCAGAGCAAGAGCGGTTCGACCGGGGCAAGTCCGAGTTAAAATCTTGCTGGCTTTATTTCCTCTCAGCTCTGGGAAGCTGCTGTACAGAGGCACATTTCTTATAATCTCTCCCTTGAACTAACCTTCAGCATCAAGAAGAGGTAGGCCTGTCTATAAGATGCCCACAGGACTCAAACAAGCATTGAAGGCTGGGTGCCATGCCTCTTGCCTGTAATCCTAGCACTGGAGGCAGAGATAAGAAGACTGTGAGTTGAGGTCAGTCTAAACTACCTGTGAAGTTCTGGGCCAGCAAGGATTCCATAGAGAGATTCCCCTGACTGAAAACCAACCAACCAACCAACCAACCAACCAACGAATCAACCAACCAATGAATCAATCAACCAACCAACCAACCATCCATCCATCCATCCATCCATCCATCCATCCAACCATCCATCCATCCATCCATCCATCCATCCATCCATCCATCCAACCAACCAACAAACCAACCAACCAACCAACCAATAAATCAACCAACCAACCATCCATCCATCCATCCATCCATCCATCCATCCATCCATCCATCCATCCATCCAACCAACCAACCAACCAACCAACCAACCAATAAATCAACCAACCAACCAACCAACCAACCATCCAAGCAAGCAAGCAAGCAAGCAAGCAAGCAAGCAAGCAAGCAAGCAAGCAAGCAACAGAAAAATCACCCAACACCAAAACAAACCAACCACCACCACAAAAACAACCCAAGGCAATAAACCAATACTGACAAGGAAAACAACCCCAGGCAACAAGAGTCTCCTTGTAGCCTTTCCTGCTGCTGTGACAGAACATCCCTCCAAGAACAGGTTAAGGGAGAAAGGGCTTATTCTGACTCACAGTTGGAGGTGACAGCTCACCACAAGGGAAGTCACAGCAGCAGGACACGGAGACGCTGGTGCTATTAGTCTCCTACTTTTGTCCAGCCCTAGATCCAGACCCAGGGGATGATCCTGCCCACGTTCAGTGTGTCTTCCCACTGTAGCTAATCTAGTCAGCACGATCCCTTACAGAACACGCTCCAAGCTTGTCACCTGTGTGATTCCTGATACTGTCGAGGACACTTAGCACTATCCATCACACAATCCCACAAAAGGGCATCAGCCGTGACGACACAAGCTGCGTAGGTTACGAGCACACTACCCTCTAGCCTGTAGAATTCCTTTTCTCTCTCAGTGCCTCGCTTCCTTCCTTACCTTTCTCACTCTCTCTCCTTCCTTCTTCTGTGGCTCTCACGCCATACCCTCTCTAAGCCTCTGGAGCTCTCACAGATAGTACCAGGAATTTGAATATTGCTATGAAGGAGTGATAAGCCTTGTGGTTTCCTGATCTGTAAAGGGGTAATGCTTTCTCTGTCGTGGGGATTCTGTGATTCACAAACGGGATAATGTATAGGAAGCACCTAGCTCAGTGACCGGCACACTGAGCTCAAGACCCAGAGTCTATGGTATCATCATTTTACTCTAAAGTAACATCTATTGGCTTCAATTCTGGCTACATTTCAAATGGAAAGAAAAAATGCAAATACGGATTTTCATCGCTATACAAACTCTTTTACCTTTCCTTTTCTTCCCTTAACATAAACAAAAATCAAACCCAGTTCCCTAATATAAGATAAAGACAAAGTAAACATAAATCCTCACACCATTGTCCCGGGAAGCTACATTCAGTGTGGCTCACTGTATCGCCACAATGGATGACATGGGTTTATCTCAGTAATTTCCAGCAGATGCTGCCCGTGGCTGACTTCTACTGGGCATTCTCTCTAACGCTAGGTTTCGCTTCTTCACTCTGGGCATCATGAATGGGCTTGAGAAACCTGGTGGACACCTCTGTGCTGTAGCTTCATTCACAATACATACCGGCCTGTCTGCGAAGCCACCCTCTCCTTTATCTGCTTCTGTGTGACGGACTGACAGACAGCATGACTGTAGATGGGCTGACTTATCTGTAGCTGGTATGTCTACCCCACCCTCAGATCTGCCATGCGCTGTCAGCAGCAACTTCACTTCTCTGTTATACTTCACATCCGGAATGTCCTGCAGAGGCCCGTGGTTCCCAGACTGTGGTTCTACTGGGAGGGAGTGGAATCCTTACAAGGTTGGGCATAGTGGGCTTCTGGTCACTATGGGGTGTGCATCTTTGAAGGAGACACCGGGACCTCAGTCCATTTCTCTTCTCTTTCATATCCCAGCAGTGGAGGGAGATATCTGACCAGCACACACTTCTACCATGCTGTGCTGCCCCCCGGGGGTGGGGGGAGAGCTCCAAATAAGACCCACTGCTCCTGGACCCTAGCCTCAGTGACTGGAAATGGACCTCTTCTCTCTACAAGGTGGTCATCCAAAGCAAGTGCTACAGCAGTTGGAAGCGGAATATCATTACTGGCTTCAACGTCCACTCAACGCTCCAAATCTTCGGGTGGTGAAATGGTCCCCATTCTTCTCGGTGCTGGTTTTTGTTGTGTCTTGGGATGGGAAGAATGACGTGAGGGTAATGCTGGGGAAGCCACCAGGGAAGCTTATGTCACGTCGTTAGTGTGTCAGGGCACAGTTGGCTGGGAACCTGCTGATGCATCAAAGCCACACTATGTCATCCATGGCAACAAGTGAGAGGCCATGCTCTCATTTCTTTGTGCCACTTTAGTATTCTTTAATCATCAGCACATTTGTGGCCACTCGGTCTAGTACATTTGGCTACTTTTACGTCAATGCTTTTTGTCAGTGTCATGGTTTCCTATACGGTTTCTCACGTAATCCATATCTTTGAGTGGATGTCAACTTACTTTTATCAGAATACAGACTTTTCTTTCCAAGGCCCATGCTTTCAAAGATGAAATTTTGGTGGGATAGATGCAGTGACAATAAAATGGGATTATTTTGTGATGTTTGCGATAATGGTTGGTATTAGGATACCTATTTTACACATGAGTAAACTGAGCCTGAGGGAGACTGACCGACACCTGAGTCAAATCTTGTGAGCCTATTCCCATTGTACATTCACTGCACTGTGAGACCTAGTCCCTAGAAATCAGTATGGCCCATGTTAGCATTCGAACAGAGAATCTCTTGAACTCTGTACGTTTAAGTGAATTTAGTATTATGAGACCATATGCCAAGGGGTTTTAGGCTCTATGATGGTCTTCATACCAGAGATAGATGGGGAATTCTGCATATTTGAGCTGTAGGATGTTAGGTTACAGAAGTGATTAAGAGCATTAAGTAACGCAAGTGGAATGTACAAACCACACCAAGAACACTGACTGAGGACAACCCACATATTAACCACCACCCTTCAATCTTGGGATGCCTTGGATTTGTTCAGTGGTTGACTTCTTAGATTTTTCCACATATGTCCATTAAATTACTAAAACCAAAGTTATTAAAACAAAAGATCAAAGAGAAGTTTAACTCAGAATCCATTTCTAATTGAAGCCATACCGAAATCCTCTTCGATCTTTTACTCTCAGGAGGAAATCAGTAATGTTAATTGCAAACACATATCTCATCTTCCTAGACTTGCTGTATGCCTGGCACCCTAAGAAGAATGCACACTGAACTCAGAATGTGCCGACAATCTGACTGCGCATGCCCGAGCATTCTTCCTGTCTGACTGGAGAGGAAGCAGACAGAGTAGACAGCCTGATGATGTCATATATCAAATAAGCCAGAGACTTCAGACAGAAACTTCTAGAACGCTCTTTGGCTTGTGCCACTAACAAAGAGTGATCAGGACATCGACTCCTATGCAGCCACACAAAACCAAAGTGTCGAGGCTGGTGAGGTCCTAAGCACGCCCAGAAATGGGGTGTCTTCACTATTATTTATTTGAATAAGTGTATGGACTCAGGCATTTTGAAGGCCAGTTGACAATGGTCAAAACCTGGGGATGGTTCCTAAATTTTGAACTTTGCACCAACTAAACCTAGTGAATTTGGGGGGAGCTACTCCTTCAGTTACCAAATTACGTGTAGTTTTTTGTGCAAAACGTTGTTAAGTAAGTGATCAACCACATGTTTTCAACACAATGAACTTACAAAAGAAAATGAACACCCAGATATGCTCCAAAACAAGATACTGCATACATCTCCCAAATAGTAGGATAAGTTTCCAAATGACAGGAAGGGTCTTTGTCACCATGGGAAGAGGCTGCCTCTTCCATATCTTTAAACATCCTGTGTAAACTTTTCCTCTGAGAGTGGAAAAGGGCACACTACACAGCACAGGTCTACCACTCCCATGACACATTTACACTGCACAGGACAAGGGAAGATATTTTGAGGGTGTAATTCAGTTGACCAAACAGTTGACTTAAGTTAATCAAGAGGGAGATTAGCCTGAGTGGCCCTGACCTAATCTGGGGCTCTTAAAAGAGCTTTTCACGATTAGAGAGAAGTCAGGAAAATGTTGTGATGCTCTCTTCTAAAAAAAGCAAGAGGTTATTTTTAGTTACCCTACCATGGCTGGGAGAAAATCCCTGACAAAAGTAACTTAAGGAGGAAAGGTTTGCTTTGCTTCAAGTTAATTCGATCTAGAACCAAGCACATGGGCGATGAGGCCCACGGTTAGTGTGGGTCTCCCCTCCTTAATTAACTTAATGTGGAAACTCCTTCACAGGCTCAGAGGTCCCTTTCCACAGTTAGTCTAAATCCCAAGGTCGACCAGATGGACCATCATCTCACAGGCTTAGTGAGACCACCCATGGAAGAAGGGTCTACAGTGGCCTCTAGAAAGAGAAAACATTTGCTGGCCAATTAGCCCACAAAAACAAAAAGAAAACTGAAAACAACCAAAATCAAACATCCAAACCAGGTTGTTAGTCCAACAACTACAAAAAACTAAATGCTGTTGACAGTGTGAATCAGTTCAGAGGAGGATCAATCTCTTTATCAGAAAGAAAGTTGTCTTGATAACACCTTGACTGTGGCCTTATGTGACCTTGGACAACAACAACAACAAAAAAGATACACCATGTTCAAACCTGTGACCTGCAAAAACAGATAACAGACCCCTATGCCTATGCTTAGGTAGTTTACTATGTAGCAGTAAAAAAGAGAATACAGGAAACTCTGAGATTAAACAGATTTTAGTTAAGTAAGCCTGCATTTAGAAAGTTCTTGGTTAGAAACAAAAGGGAAATTATATGACTATTTCCAAATTGTTT